>NW_006408672.1:2629360-2631167 GCF_000296735.1 Chrysochloris asiatica | reverse complement strand
AATTTTTCTGTTCAGCTCTTGGACCTCCTCATTTCTTCCATTTGATTTAGCATCTCTACACTGGAGAGCAAGTTTCAGAGTCTCTTCTGATATCCATTTTGACCTTTTCCTTCTTTTGTGTGTTCTTAATGTCTTTTTGCTCTCTTCATGTATGATGTTCTTGATGTCATCCCACAAATCTTCTGGTCTTTGGTCTTTAGTGTTTAATGTAGCAAATATATTCTTCAGATGATCTCTAAATTCAGGTGGGATATACTCAAGGTCATATTTAGGCTCTTGTGGACTTTTTTTTTTTTTTCTATTAAGTTTCTTTGTGCTTTTTCTCCTTATCCTTGTGTTTTTCTTTACATTTTTATACTTATTTGTAATAGCCTTTTACAAGTCCTTATATGCTAATTCATTTTCTTCAGTTGAAGAAAATGAAAACTGAAGAAAATGAATTAGCATATAAGGACTTGAAAAAGGCTATTACAAATAAGTATAAAATTGTACAAGGATAATGAAAAAAGGCATAAAGAAACTGAATAGAAAAATGGAAATTCTAAACGTGAACTAAGTGGGAATTCTAGAAATAAAATATTTGAAACGAAAAGTTCGTTTAAGCTTTGGATTAGATCTTGAACATGAGATACTGCAGAATAAATTACCAGTTTACCTAAAGTCTGGGCAACATAAATTATCCAGAGTGGAAAATAGATAGGAGAGGAATGGAGCTACAAAAATGAACAGAGCATTAATTATCTGTCAGAAAAGATCAGACAATCTATACTACACACATCACAGATTCCTTGTGTTTCTCTGTAGGATAAGCACTGAACCACAAGGTTGGTTTGAACCACAAGGTTGGCAGTTCAAGCTCACCAAGTGCTTCTCAGAAACCATATACAAAGTTGCTATGAGTTGGGAATGACTGGGCAGCACCTAACAACAACAACATAGAACACATTATTGGTGTATTTGTAGTATAGAAGAGAGAGATTGGGCAAAAGAAAGTGTATGATGAAACAATGGTCAATTTTTTTTTCTCAACTTGATAAAATTAATAAACTCACAAACTCTAGAAGTTCAACAAATCCATGCAAGATAAATATAAAGAAAACCACCTCAAACTATATCATGATCGATTATTAAATTGATTTAAAAAAAAAAAAGTCTTAAAAGCAGCTGGAGAAAAAAAGAAGACACATGACTCACAAGGGAACAACAAAAACAGCTCACTTTTCATCTGAGACTATGTGAACCAGAAGACAATGGAATGGCATCTTTAAAGTGTTGGGAACTTAAAGAAAAAAGATTTTCAAATCATAATTCTTACTCAATGCAAATTACCTTAAAAAAATGTAGACAAATGACAGCTGACAGTAATTGACATTCCTGTCCTCCAAGGAATTGTAAAGGAAGTTCTTAAAATTGAAATCATACTGTTTCCAAACTGCCATAGTTTCCACCTCTGTGGACTTACTCAGTTATGACATCTGCTTGGCTTCTATAAGCATTTTAGGTTATAACCCAATCTAGTCTTCATTATTTCACACTTGGTTTACTACAGCTGCCTCCTAACTGTTCCCTGAACAGTCTTCTTTTCTCCATCCAGACAACCAATCTATATGATAATTATCTTTATAAAATTAAAATCTATCAATGGCATGCCATTTCCACTCCCTGACTGTAAGGTAAAGATCAAACTGTAAGGTAAAGATCAAACTCTGGAGAACGAAAAGCAAGATCCTTTATGAACTGGAACATGTACTCCTTTGCCCAATTTTATTGGTAGGTTCTCATCATAATATAAGCATCTTGCTCTTCT
>NW_006408672.1:2615869-2617465 GCF_000296735.1 Chrysochloris asiatica | reverse complement strand
TTAGGTTGCCGAGGTTCCACGTGATCCTTGCCCGTCTCTGGCCACACGTCCAGCATAAACAGCCGCCATCCGAAGAAGGCAGGGAGAAAGGAGACCAGCTGGGGACCCCACACGCAAGATGTTGCTAGACCACCACCTGTTCTAAGACTACCAAGCAGGATCACTATGCTGAAGTTCAACCAAGTTCACAGGGGAACTTAATCTCTGGCCGAGGTAGCAAATTAGTAGCCACTCAGTTCTCAACTTGAGAATTACTTATATCAGAAATTTGAGCATGTAGCTGATGAATATCCACAGACAAGTGTACATTGTTCCACAACCTCCTACAATGCTGTTGAATTAAGTTCCAATCAGGTTCTGGTTAACCAAACTGCATTTTAAAAAAAACAAACTTTTCTGGGTCTTTTGTTAATTATATCAATGATGACAATTAATAATTACTTTGGGATTACTATGTTTCAGGCCAAATTCTAAGTGCTTTACTTGTTATGTCACTTAAATCAAACCAAACCTACTGCCATCGAGTAGATTTCAACTGACAACAACCCTACAGGAGAGTGTAGAACTACTCCATAGGGTTTTCAAGGTTGCAAATATTTGACAAAGCAAACTACCTCACCTTTCTCCCAAGGAGTCGGTAGTAGGTTCAAACTGCTGATCTTTCAATTAACAATCCAAGGCTTAACTTACTGTGACACCAGGTCCCCCATATTGGATTTTATCTTCATAATAATTGGCCTCCAAACCCACTGCATCAAGTCGGTTTCCACTCAGAATGACTCTATAGTACAACTGTGCCATATGTTTTCAGACTCAATCTTTATAGTAGATGAAGTGATAAAGTTGTCTATTTTCAAACAGACAACTTTAGTCAACTTTAGACAAACGTTTAAATAGACAACTTTATGGTTAACAGTCCAACATTTAACCCACTGCACCAGCCAGGGCTCCTTACAATAATCCACAAGAGGGACTAAATTTATCATTTCCACTGTAGAGTCTAGATTGATGACTATCTAGATTCTAGATAGCACAGTATTGGATGAAGATCTGGAGTCAGAACTGTCTAATTTGTTCCCTAGTTTCTACAACGTATCCTAGTATAGACTGGTACACGGTCGACTCCTAATGAGGTGGGTTGAGTGGAGACTAGATAACTAATATCACAGAAATCACAGAGATTAAGAATCTTCCACTAGTACTGGAATTACATTTTGGAATTCATAAAATAATATGTAGACATGGTTGGTTTGTTATGTGCCATGGAGTTGGTTCTGACTCATAGCAACCCTGCGTAGGGTTTCTGAGGCTGTCAATCTTTACAGGAGCAGAAAGCCTCATCTTTCTCTGGTGGAATGGCTTATAGTTTCAAACTTCTGACCTTGAGGTTAGCAGCCTGACTCATAACCACTACATTACCAGAGCTCCTTCCTACCATGTAGACTTAGATATATGCAAAGAAATAATTGCAGTTTCTTCTTCTATAAAAGGAGAGGTAGAATGAGAGCTTATTAAATGCTCTTGAGGGTTCTCTAAGTCTCCTAAAAGCTAAGTATGAACTATCTCATTTTTACATTACTGTAGCATGGGAAAGGA
>NW_006408672.1:2613804-2615754 GCF_000296735.1 Chrysochloris asiatica | reverse complement strand
ACTTGATGGCCAGTTTCGACTCATAGTGACCCTGTACAGGGTTTCTGAGGCTGTAAATCTTTACGGGAGCAGAAAGCCTCATCTTTATCCCTCGGAACTGTTGATAGTTTCAAACGCTGACCTTGAGGTTTACAGCCTGATTTGTAACCACAATGCTACCAGAGCTCTTTAACAACATAGCATGGGAAAAAATGGTTCTCTTACCAAAATTCCTTCCCTGAAAATATCTAAATGTAGAATAGAAAGGTTGATCATCATTCCTATTAAATTTCCCTTTTAGTCTTTTGTGTTCCTGGAGTTTTGTTGCATTATTTGATATAGTGAGTAAAGACTATATATGTTTTTAATTCCAGGGATTTTAAAAGCCTTGGTGGTTCAATGATTAAGCATTTGGTTGCTATCCCAAAAGTTGGCAGTTCAAACCCACCCAATGGCTCTGTGGGAGAAAGACTTAGTGATATGCTTCAGCCTAGAAAACATTAAGGGGCAGTTCTATTCTGTCACATGGGGTTTCTAAGAGTAGAAAAATTGACTCTACAGTACCCAACAGCCAAAAAAAAAAAAAGCCCAAGGATACATTTATTTATATAATAAAAAGCTTGGTCTGAGCTAGGAGAGGGAATAAACAAATAACGAAACTTTTAACACAGTGTTTAAGAGGAAATGAAATTAGACATATCTTCAAGATCTATATATGGGGTGTATGAGTTAGATAGATATACATTTTTAGCATCTTTTTCAAAGTACTATGCATTGTAATTTCCCTTTGTACTTTTTAAAGAAACTTGAGTCAAGCTTTAAATTGCATTTAAATATACTTTGGCATTTGAGTGGGTGTTTTGCTTTGTTTAACATCATGCTGAACAGCAATGATATGACCAACCTTAAAACTTAAAAATATTTAAACTATTTAGGTTACCAAATGTCAAGGGAAAAAAAAAAGATGTCTTACAATAAGGGTTGACAAACTATGACCTATGTCTGGTCACCTGTTTTTTTAAATAAAGCATCATTGGAACACAGCCATGAGCATTTAATTATACTTCATCTATAGCTTCTTTCAAGTTACAGTGACAACGTTGATTTCTAGTTAGAGAAACTATATAGCCCACGAAATCTAAAATAATTACTATCTTACTCTTTTAAGAAAAAGCTTGTCTATTCCTGTACTACAATCTTAACACTGTCTAAAATGGAATTTTTTTTTTTAATGTAGATGAGGGACATTATTTACAAGTGAAACACACGATAGAAAAAGACATTAATTTTTTTTCCTCCTGTGTATAATCTGGTGTTGAAATAAATATATTAATATACTGACAATTCTCATGAGACTCATGTTTCTATACATCTTGTAAATGGGGTACTAACTGTCCTTGTGGTGTAAAAACCTAAAATTGAGGTTCCAGATTATGTGCTTTCCTGACAGCTGGTGAAATCAGGAGGTTCTCCAAGAACCTAACCACAAGTTCCGTTCCTCACTCTGCTCCAGCAGATAAGATACCCCTAACCAAATAACTTTCCTAACAAAAGAATCAGATATAGTGCCTACTGATCCTTGAATAGTGAATTTCAGTTCCTTGCCAACCCACAAAATGATTCAAACAAGCCAGTTACATCCTCTCTCAGGAGCTGGGGAAGGGCTCAACCCTCTTGATACTGCAAAGTCAGCCTCCCAAAGTCCTGCTTGTGCACTTGGTTCCTGAGTGTAGTTCCTGTGTGACCCTACATGGCGTAGGATGTCCCTCTGGACTGTGACTATTAAGCTGCTATAGATATTGTCTGGCCAGTGCTAAGTGTCCTTTCAACCATAACCTTAAGGTAGGAATCTTTTCCCCCATCAATGGGGTGTCTGGGAGGTGATCTAAACAGTCTTTTCTCCAGAACCACATCCAGATCACTAGAGATGAGAAATCCCCACTTGAAGGGATGAGCTGACGAGCCTGGAAC
>NW_006408672.1:2577366-2610573 GCF_000296735.1 Chrysochloris asiatica | reverse complement strand
TACAGGGTTGCTATGGGTCAGAACCAACTCAATGGCACTTAACAACAGCAGCAACATGAAGACTGAATAAGTATGGTGAAAAGCTACACCCCTAATGTACACTTTTCCTGAATTTAAACCATTCAATATCCTCTTGTTCTATTCAAATGACTGCCTCTTGTTCTACATATAGATCCTCCTGAACACAGTGAAGTGTTCTGGAATACCCATTCTTCACAATGTTGTCCATAGCTTGTTATGATCCACATAATTGAATGTCTTTGCAATAAAGCACAAGTAAACATCTTTCTGGTATCCCCTGCTTTAAGCCAAAATTCATCTGATGTCAGCAATGACATCCCTCATTCCACAGCATTGTTTGAATCCAGTTTAAATTGATGCCCGCTCCCTGTTGCTGTACTGCTGCAATCATTTTTTCATTATCTTCAGTAAAATTTTACTTTGCGTGTGATATTAATGGTTTGGTTGTTTCATTTTCCATTGGGTGACCTTCCTTTGGGTTGGGCAAAAATATGGCTCTTTCCCAGTCAGTTGGTCAGGTACCTGTCTTCCAAATCTTTTGACATAGAGAAGTGAGGGTTTTCAGCATTGAATCAGTTTGTTGAGATATTTCAATTTGTCTTTCATCAGTTCATGGAGTCTTGTTTTTTGTCAATCCCTTCACTGCTGCTTGGATTTCTTCTTTCAATACTATCGCTTCTTAATCATATGTTACCTCTTGAAATGATTGAACATTGACCATAGAATCCTTTAATATTGCAAGATGATGCACATTGCAAGATGATGCTTAACATTAGTCCTCAGTTCTTTCAGCTTGAGATATGCTGAGTGTGTGCCTTCCTTTTGGTTTTTTAACTTCTGGTCTTTGCACATTTCATTATTATATTTGACTTTGTCTTCTTGACTTGCCCTTTGAAATTTTCTGTTTAGCTCTTTTACTTAATCATTTTCCCCCATTATTTTATCTACTTTAAGCTCAAGAGCAAGTTTCAGAGTCTCTTCAGACATCCACTTTGATCTTTTTCCTCTTTTTAATGACCTTTTTGCTTTCTTCATGTATGATGTTCTTGATGTCATCCCACAACTCTTCTGATCGGCTAATGTGAAGTGCTGTGGAGTCAGTTCTAACTCACAGTGACCCTGTATAGGGTTTCCGAAGAGTGGCTGGTGAGTTTGAACCACCAACCTTATGGTTCAAACTGACCTTATGGTCAAGTACTTATCCTATAGATCCACACCAGGACCCCAATAGCACAAATAATGGCTTGAAAATATACTCTGTAGGATAGAGCCCCTTGTAGTCCAGCTATAGGACTGGTATTTGTACTATGCATAGAAAACTCACTGCCATCAAGTTGATTCCAACTCATAGTGACCCTATGTAGAGTTTCCATGTCTGTAAATCTTTATGGGAGCAGAAAGCCTCCTCTTTCTCTTAAAGACTGACTGATGGATTTGAACTTCTGACCTTGTGGTTAGCAGCAGCTTAGGGTGAGCCCACTATGCCACCAGGACTCCACTGTGCCTGTAGTGATTTGGAAGTCCACCCAGTAGGATTGAGCCCTTTCTGATCCATCTAGGGGATTACTCTATTTTACCATCCTGTTGAGTTATATAAAGACCAACACCATAGAGGGTTGAAGAGACCTTACTACCATTAAGAAGCATCTACAGTGGAATGTGTTCTTTGGACCCAAGACCTCTGCTCTGAGAATTTCCTAGACCCAGAAGGGATAGCTGTAAGCTGAAGATGGAGAGGCAGTGGACTAGTTGGCTCATGTAGAGAGGGACAACTCCAGCTGCAGTGGGCTAGTTGGCTTATGGAGAGAGAGATTGAGGGCCTCTATGTAGGATGTTGCCAACTGAATGCCTTCACACAATAAGCTTGCCTACTGCTAAAGAGCTGTCCATGCTTGAAAGAGTTCTGAGTGTGCTTTGAGCAACAAATCTCCCTTCTTGGACTTAATGGTGGGAGCCATGTGGGCCCAGTTAGCAAAGTGGTAAGAGATAGAACCACGCGGGTCTAGGAAACATGGTGGGAGCCAGCTGCAAAGATCTAGAATGGGTCAGCAACAGAGGCTCTGGAGATCCTGTGTAGGGGTCTTCCCATCAGCCATCCAAAGGCCACTAAGGCCCAACAGCAGAGCAGAAAGCTCAGGAGCCATGTAGTCCTTCTGGGCAATGTAGTGGTAGCTAGAAACAGCAGTGTAATCAGCGTCTGTACTGAACCACAGCATGTTACCCCAGGGATGAAGAATGGACCTGGGTAATTTAGGGAAGTGTGTTTCCCCTGTGGGGGTCTGTTGTTACTGTGTGGTGTTTGCTTTCTACAAATAATAATACTTTCTTTCACTTTGCTAACACTGAGTAAGTAACTCGTGTGTCCAGCTCAATCATTGATGAATCATGGAATGGATGATGCCAGTAGGTGTGTGTGCCTCATTCCCAGCAGTTGCCTGACAGTTTGAGTCACAGCCTGTCTGTATATACAATGCAGATAGATAGGCTCTTACATCTGAGAAGGAAGACTTATGAAATTCTTTTAAAACTGTAGTGTGATAGCTGCCACTAGGTCACTAAGGCAAGTAGTATTCATCCTTCTGTTACTAGTATAATCTGTCTTCATGGACCTTTAAATCAGTGACTCTTTCTCTTTTTATCACCACTGATATCTTCCAGTAAGTTACATATGCTTGAACTTGCCAGGTATTTTGATTAATTGATGTTTCCTATCAGGATTACAACCTTTGACTATTTCCACATACCACCCCTCCCAACACTCACAAAGAAAGACAAGGGAGTTTTCTTAAGCTAACAATATCCTTCCCAATATTGACCCTACAAATATACTCTTAACCCACAACTTGACTTAAGAATTAGTTCCTGGTTGGTCCTTAGTTCAACATTCTCTGAACAGAACTCTCTTGTTGTATGGGAAACTAATTGTAGTCTTCCAGTATACCAACAGACAGAAGGCTCGCAGGCTAAATTGAGGTGCTCAAATCCCACAGTTCATTAAATGTATCTGAAATAATGATGAAAAGCAAGGGGAAAGAGATGCAGTGGGTTAACATTGTCATATGTCACAAGTGGATGGAAGGATTCTACACCTGAATCCTGATTTCTTAGTTACCTGCTATAACGTAAGATCAGAAGTAAATGACTTTAAAGACAGGCATTTATTTTCCCACAGTTTGAGGTTAAAAGTTCAAAGAGGGTCTTAACCTGTGGATTTTGTTGTTGTTGTCAGTTCCTTGATTTCTTGGAGTTCTTTGCACTGTAGAAGCTCCTGACTAAGCATCTGTCTTCCTCCATGTGTGTGTGTCTCTGTGTCTATTAGGATCATTTTGATAACTCAAAGGGAATTAGGTTTAGGACCCATCTTATGCTGGTATGGTTTCATTTACATAACAAAAGAAAACCCCTATCTCCAAATTGGACCACATCTACAGGTACAAAGATCAGAAATTCAATATTTTGGGGAACACAATTCAATCCATAAACCCTGGGTTAAGCAATATTTATATGTTATCTAGTCTTGTTCCAGCAGAAATACTACAAATAGAAGGTTTTCACAAACAGAAATTTACTTCCACATTGTTTTAGGAAGATGGAAATCTGAATTCAGAGCACCAGCTCTAAGGGAAAGCTTTCGTTTTCTGTCGACTCTGAAGGAAGGTCCTTGTCTTTTTTCAGTATCCGTGGGCCTAGCATCTCTTGGAGATCTATGTGTCTTGGCATCAGTCTTCGCCTGGGTCTAGGAGGTTCTCAGTGCAGGGACCCCAGGTCCAAAGGATGCACTATGCTCCTGTCTCTTCTTTTTCAGTGGTAGTATGTCCCACTGCTCTGTTTTCTCTTGTAAGATAAAAAGTGATGCAGGCCACGCCTCAGAGAAACTCCCTTTATGTGGGATCAGGGCTGTGAACTGAGTAAGGGTGGTGACTTACGTAAGGATAATACATCCCACACTAACCCTGACTCATTAACATAATAGACACAACTGAATCCTAACTGCTGTAGCACTGTAGGAAAAGCACTGGAGTGCTAACTGCAAGGTCTGTGGTTTAAATCCACCATCTGCTCCTTAGAAACCCTAGACAGGGTCGCTATGAGTTGGAACTGACTCAATGGCAATTAGCAACAACAACAATCCTACCTCATCAACCACGGGCAGAAATTAGGATTTACAACACATCAAAAACTAGAGGAAAATCACACAGCAGTGGGAACCTTGGCCTACCTAAGTTGACTCATATTTAGGAGAGACACAGTTTGATTTATGACACCCTGTTCTCCTCTCTGAACATAAGCCCTCCCTCCCCATTGAAGTTGTGATTACAAAGGTCAGAATAAAAGTTTAATGAGTAAGATGAGGATATGAAAGGTGCCTGGGGCCAACACGCATTCTTGCTTTAATGGAGACCCCCTATGGTAAACAGGCCAGGCCATATCTGAAGCTTACCACCATCCACAGAACAATGTTTAGTTTGATTTTCAGGGTAGAGCACAGGTGGAGACTGAATTGGGCCATGACGGTGGTCATCAATGGATGTTTAATGTAGGGCTGACAGAGTTGGCAGCCTAGAGGTACGTGGTCTGTTTCTTATGACTTAGCCTTTCCATTTGTAGTAATGTTCTTGCTTGTTGCATCTTTTTTCTCATATAACACATTTTACAGGTTACCAACTGACTTGCTGTCCACATTTACACATCTTATGCATGTCATCTACATCTCACAAGCCACTCATTTGATTAACTACAATTTGCACCTCACACATTTTAAGTTCACAAATCCCATTTGCTTTCTTACTATCCACAGCAGAACTGAATTATCGGGACTAACAGAGTAAGCATTCATGACACCTGCTGTAAGGAAAATGTCGTGAAGCAGAATCAACACAAGGCTGGTTCCTAAGAGGTAGAGAGCAAATGTTAGTCAGCTTTTCTACTTCTCCATTATTTCTCGTACCATCCTTTCTTCCCACGGCATTCTCAGTTTCCCTGTAGAGTTTGATAATTCGTTGCAATGGTCACAAAGAACTCATAAGAAGTCACGGACTGTACTTATAGTTATGTGTTTTATTAAGATAACAACACAAAAGTAACAGGATACGACTCAGGATACAACTTAGGGTCAATGTCAGGAAACTCAGGATACAACTTAGAGTCAGGTATATGAGCAGAGTCTGGGAAGGTTCCCAAAGAAGAAAGAGCATCTCTCCCTTCATCAGGGCAGCTTCAGACAAACTTCCCACTGGAATAGATCTTCCTCAGGATGACTCTCCAGCACTTGTCCTCTTGATCATGGTAGCTCTGCTCAGAGTCTAGGGTTTTTACAGGCCAGCCCATGTACTCCTTGTCAATTACAAGGCAGGCTTACTAACCAATCTGGGTAAAAATTAGCTACTGGGTGGGGCTCCCCAGCCAATTCTGGTAAAAATCATCTACAGGGTGAGCCATAAATCAACCCATCCTTGCACACCACTTATGCAAATTGACCACTGTCTGCAAACTGCTTGTGCAGATAATAAACTAACCAGTTATTTGATGGATTGTGGTCCAATCAATCATTTTGGAAGAATTACACACCCAGCACCAGAAAGAATTACACACTCATTAAGTTGATGGTTAGTGAAGTCTGTTCCAACTCATAGTGACCTGGTAGGATTTTCAAGAAGCAATAGCTAGGCTTGAACAGCTGACTTTGCGGTTAGCAGTCCAGTGTTTATCCTAAAGTGCCACATCAATGCTCTAGTGGTGACTTGTTGTTGTTGTTAAGTGGTTGTGAGTCAGTTCCGGCTCACAGTGACCCTGTATAGCATTTCAAGGAGTGGTGGTGACTTCATGGTAGAATATTCACCTACGTGGGAGACCCAGGTTTGATCCCCAGCCAGTGCACCTCATGAACAGCCACCACCCACCTGTAATTGGAGGCTTGCAGGTTGCTGTGATGCTGAACAGGTTTCAGCAGATGATGGATTAGGAGAAAGAAGGATCTAACAGCCTTCTACCGAAGAATCAGCCAACGAAAGCCATATGTCTTACAAAGGTTCTATTTACAATAGTTACAGGGATGAGAAAGACTGGGCAGTCTTGCTCTGTTGTGTATGGGGTTGCCATGAGTTGAGGCTGACACTACAGCTAATAACATTATATGTCATGGCAACCTCAGGTCTACAGAGCAGCCAACCCGAGTCAAGACTTCCCCTGAGCTCTTGACTGTACATCTACCTCATTCTCCTTCCGGCTCCTGACCTGGTATGGACTGCTCACTCATGGCTCCTGCAAGACACATTCTAAGTCCATTCTAGGGCTGGGGCAGACACAACTCCCTCCCATACAATTCCGGGAATTTCTACCTCTAGAAATTCCCAGAATTTCTTCCAAAAAAGTGAGTTTCTACCCTTGAGAAACTTCCTGAACTTCTGAAAATCAAGGGCTTCGAAGGTTCTAGAAAGTTCCATGCATTTCCAGTAACTACCTGTATGGTAGGAAAAAAGTGGAGTGTGGTATGGTGTGGACAGCTTTGTCAAGTAACTTGTAGTGAACTGGTCAGTTGAGCTTCAGGTCTAGTAAAATAAAACAAAACAAAATTTCAGTTGGCACATAATTCCATAGAGTTCTGAAGTAGACAAAGTGTGACTAAAAATAGAAAATATCAGGAAACTTCTCATTGCTAAGCAATATATTGAAATATAACAATTATGAGTGAGGTTTCTACTCCCCGAGTCCAGCAATTTGGAGAAGCTTGCGTGGACCTCCCTTACTAGTGATCCTCCCTCACCAAAACTCTCCCAACCAGATCTCCTTGGACTGGGAATAGGGAATGGGCTCTTGCCCTTTAAGAGTTCTATATGGTGAGCACGACACCAATTTACTTTATTTTACTCAACCAATTAAACTCTTAAGTGTTTTATCAACCATTTTGTTCTTATTAATCATGTTATTGGTGCCAGCTTGCTTCTTTCTCACTGTACACTTGAGACATTCAAGGACTCTGGAATGGCCCCTTAAAACTACAGTGAGCTTGGCTGTCCCTCTGTCTGTTGATTCATAGCAATGGGGTGGATAGGGGCTTCCATCATGGGTTTCTGGGAAGCCCACATAAGCTTCTGTATTAACGCATGCCTAGTGGAGTTGAAGTGGGGACAGGAGTGGTGGGAGGTGATGAAGGTTTGCCCTGGGAGGGAGGAGCCTCTGATGGTTACTGGTGGAAGGTGGGTTGGGATTTTCAGAAGCAGTCATGGTGGCAGGCTCATGGGAAGTCAGTATTAAGATTGGCTATTCACTTCTCTTCCAACACACACAAACACATATGTGTGTGCATACATACACATATACACACATACAAGCATATACATACAAGGGTAAGTCCAAAAGTATTGCTACTATGGTCCCAGTCCATACATGCATGGGTTTGTGGCTAAACATGCCTCTCTGCCATCATCGGATGGCTGCAGACAATTTCTCTCTGTAATACAGCTCAGTTTCATTAAGGAATCTTCAAAAACAAGGTTTAATCAAAACAGGGGCTTCTGAGGGGATTTTCTGGGCCACTTAAACTCAAGGCAGAAAGGTCAACTCAGAAAACTATATTGCTGAGAACAAGGCCAGGAAAGTTGTGCTGAGGAATTGTTTTTCTTCATGACAAAGTACCTGGTCATTCTTCAAAAGTAGCAGTTGTTGTCCTAGGAGAATTTTATTGGTCAATCTTAGCCCACCCTCTCTACAACCCCGATTTTGCCTCTTGAGATTTCTTTATGGTCCCCAAATTAAAAAGAAACACTATTTGAATCCTTCAAGGATATGAAAACTGCAGTTTTGACATGGCATAAATCAAAGAGCAGAGCTCTTTGTGGTTATGAGTAGTGGTTATGAGTCAGGTTGCTAACCACAAGGTCAGCAGTTGAAAAACTACCAGCCATTCCACAGGAGAAAGATGAGGCTTTCTGCTTCCATAAAGATTTACAGCCTTGGAAGCCCTACACAGAGTTGCTGTGAGTCAGAACCGACTCCACTCCGCAGCGCATCACCACCACCAAACCAAAGAGCACAACATTCTTCAAGAAAGATTTAGAAAGAAGGACACAACAGCTTCAGAGGTGTATAGACCTAGATGGAGGATATGTAGAGAAACAGTAGTTTCACATTTTTGATATTTTTGTACAACAAGAGTTTCTATGATTTTGTAGCAATATTTTTTACTTATCCTTGTGTACACACACATACACCATATTTGTCTTCTTCCTTTTCTCTTTGTGATTATAGACATCTTCTGCATATTTGGCCTCCTATGAGTGCCAATGACATGTATATCTCAGTAACAGTTCTCCTAGAAACCCTGGAGCTTTTGTGTCTCCCTAGAACATGCAAGAAGAACATTTAAAGCTGCCCCCAGTTATGATGCTTTCTTTGTATGCTTGGACTATGTGAAGGAAACACTTTCACTACTCTGAATCCTTTCTCCTTTGGTCTCCACCCACCTTCTTCTCATCATTCATCTCACTCCCATCTTGGCACAGAACACAAAAGCAAGGGAAACCTCCCCCAATGTCCTCTCTTGCTCCTCCTCCTCCAGCCTCCATATCCACATGGACTGCCTCTGATTCTATCATGTGAAGAATGCAGCAGCTCTAGACTGACTCTCAAAGCTTGACTGAATCCTGTAGACTTCACAGGAGATGTTCTAGGAAGTTCCAAAGCATGATTTTCATGCCCTTCTTTTGCCTTCGTGATTTTTCAGATTTCCCCTATACAGTGCCGGCCTCAAGCACTCCCTCTCTTTTCCCAACAGTTGCATTCAACTGTTGGGATTTTTCTGGATTTTTCTGAACCATGATGGCACAGTGGGTCAAACATTATGTTGCTAACCAAAGGGTTGGCAGGCCAAACCTACCAGCTGCTCCATGGAAAAGAATGAGGCTACTGTATCTATAAGGATTTACAACCTTGGAAAGTCTATGAGGCTGTTCCACTCTGTCCTACAGGGTGGCTATTGGTCAAAACTGACTCAGTGGCAATAAGTTTGGGTCTTTTTTTTAAAAAAAATGTAATTCAGTGATGCTTCAGGAGGTCAGTGTGACAGAGTACCCATGCAGCGCAGTCCCCAAACTCTCTTTGGCCCTCCTCTTCCATGGGCACCTATGGAAGGAGGTCCAGGTGAAGTGTGCTGAGCAAGGACAGGTGAAAGAAGAGGTGTGTGGCTTTTGTGGGCAGAAGTAGAAACTCCCTTGCAGACATAGATACTCCCCTGTTTCTCTTTCCCTGCACTTGTGACCCTGTAGGAAGTCTCGTGTCTCCACAGAGGAGTCACAGATCAAAGCGTTTGGGGGACGGACACCCACAGGAAGTGTGCAATAGTGCAAGGAGCCTGAGTATATCTTTCTGTGTAATGGGATGAAAGGGAGGAGTTGAAGGAAGCCATTAACCTTAGCCACTCAACCCCATTATGATGGTTGGTTACCGTGGAGTCTATTTCAACTCATATGTGTCAGAGTAGAACTATGCTCCATCAAGTGCTTTCAGAAGATGCCCTGTGTGCACAGTACAATGGCTCTATAAGATTGTGACATTTTAGGAAGCATATTGCCAGGACTGTCTTCTGCGAGATCTCTGAGTAGGTTTGTACTATCAGCCTTTCAGCTAGTAGTCAAACCATTTATACCACCCAGAGACTATTTATTCATGTTATTGGGAGGCATTTCAGAGGAAATAAAGGGAGGTGACTATGCCTAATGTCCTTATTAACTAGACCCCATGTCCAAAGGTCTACAGGTCTACAGTCCAATGGCATTCTCTAGGAGAAAGAAACTTACCTAGTGAATGCCTTTAGCAGGCTGCACTATGGTCAAAGGAAGACAGAGAGAAGAAGTCCAGAATCTGTGTGTCATGCTCCCTGGAAAATGTCACTTAAACCATGCAGCTCTCTGGGTGACAAAATAGAGATGCTTCCTAATTAACCTCTTCTGCTAGATAAGCCTTCATCTGGAAACCTCATCTCCTTTGAGGGGCTAGAAGTATATGTCTGACACTAGAAGGAACAGTATGGGGCATCACCCTTGATGCACAAGGTCTCTCTCTGCTTTGTTTGAACCTCTTGACTACCTGCATCTTTGGAATTATTAGTGAATCTTGATCTAGGGAAGAATCCTGATTCATGGAAGTCTGATGTGGCAGTCTCATTTGTAGGTTTTCTTCCTAGTACGAATTGTTGAATATTCCTCCACACCACTTCCTTACTCATAGAATGAAGAGAATGATGTGGATGAGACGTCATTTGTAATGGTGCTTTTGTAAATGGATATGTTATGTATGTTGTTGTTGTTAAGTATCATTGAGTTAATTCTGACTCATAGAAACCCTGTGTAGGGTTTCTGAAGAGTGGCTGATGAGTTTGAACCACCAGCCTTGCAGTTCAAATTGACCTTGTGGTTGAGTGCTTATCCTACCAGCGCCACACCAGTGCTCCATGTAATGCATGTTAGCTGCTGTCAAGTCAGCACTGTACTCATGCCAACCCCATACACAATGGAACCAAGTACTGCTGAGCCCTTTGTCATCCCCAGGATTAGTTGTGGGTCAGACTATTGTGGTTCAGAGGGTTTTTATTGACTGATTTTCAGAAGTAGATTGCTGGATTTTCCTTTTGAGTTCATCTTAATGTGAAAGCTCTGCTGAAAGTTGCTCAACATCAAACAATACACAAGCCTCCACTGACAGATGGTTGGAGGCTTCACATGAAACACATTGACTGGGAACCAGACCTAGGTCTCTCACATGGAAGGCAAGAATTCTACCACTGAGCCACCACCACCCTTTGGTTGCAAACAGAAAGTAATGCTTTCTAGTTCTACACACACTCATTCACCTTTGTGGCCATCCACTCCTAAAATCAAGTCTTGAAGTATGGCCAAAGAGGAAGAGAACTTCATGGCTTCAGTGAAGTAGGGTTAAAGTAAAAATTATTAGGGTAAAAGTCCAGGCATGTTAGAGAGAATAGATTGCTCCAATCCCTATAACAGATCAAAGATACAGTCTGGAGGTCTCATCTAAAGCACTTTCCCTGTAGGTTAATGGAGTTGCTCTGAACATGGTGGCTGATCCATGAGGCTCATTGCTTTATGGTAGAGGCAGAGTATGGACCATGGATGCTTCTCTATCACCCTTCTGTCAGTATATCTCCAACACCCTTCTGTGTTGACTTGGATGTTGCAGTGATAATTAACCTTTAGGGTTATCCATGGTGGGCATGGGTCAGTGGAGCTTCCAGACTAAGACAGACTAGAGAACATTGTTGTTGTTAAATGCCGTTGAGTCAATTCTCATAGAGATGCTTATAGGGTTTCCAAGGAGCAGCTGGTGGATTTGAACTGCCGGCCTTGTGGTTCACAATCCAGTGTTGGAGGATGAGCCCCCTAGGTTGGAAAGCGCTCAAAATACACAGTGGCTGCAATAATAGACTCAAGCAGACCACTGATCCATTGTGGAGACAGCGCAGGACTGGGCAATATGTTGTTCTGTTGTGCATGGAGTTGCCATGAATTGAAGTTGACTCAATGGCACCTAACAACTGAGGTGCTTCTTACTGCCATGTAACAGAAACCTCCACCACAGGACATGTGGGTTCACTTAGCACAAAGTCTGGAGTGGGAGGTACTGGGTCAAGGCTTTCCTCATCATCACAGGACATCTGCTGGAAACACCACCAAGCATCCTTGTCCCATCACAACCAAAGGCAGGATACACGATTGGTTAGGGCTGCCAGAGGGCGTTCTTTCTCAAGGAGTTAAAAATCTTTCTCTAACACTTCCAAGTACATGCTGCCTCTGTCTTATGGGTGGGATTGGAGCTTAAAGAAAGGCTAAGAAAGTCAACACTTTCTCCATTCTTTACAAGTAGACGTTAGGTGAGAAAGGTAAGAAAAAGATGTTGGGTACCCAGGATATAAGCCAGCTATAATATTGCATGGAGGAAAGTCCAGCTTTCCGGAGTTCTTTCCCTAGGTGCCCTAATGTAGCGAGGAGCCAGAAAAGGGGGTGGAATCCACATACAACAGTGTGGAAAGTGACTCTCCAGGGCTATTACTATGCCAATAATTATACTAAAGGGAATTATAGAAAGGTGGGGTTAGTTTTACCTCTAACTTGCAGGTAGAGACTAAAAAAAAGGTCAAATTTACTGTAGATAAAAGAGAGAAACTACATTTTTCATACACATTTGAGATGTATTAGAAGTAATCTCATAGCTTATATAACATAGCAGGTATTATAGTAACACACATCTATATGCGGTTGTGTGAGTGTTGGGTCAGTAGAACACTTTCTCATTCCTGATAGTCTCCTGCATGCATAGAGCATCACCTGGCCTCTTCTGCCTCTGCTTTACTCTCTTGCTGACCCTGGTGGTCAAAGTGATATATTTGGGAAGAAAAGTCTGGTCTCACATAGCCCAGTCCCATCCTTATTTCCTTTATGAACTAACTGGCTATAGAGAGCAGGGGTATTTCCTTTCTCCTGGGACCCCATGTGAAAGTGTGAAGATTGTACATGGATAATACCGGAGTGGGGGTGGAGGTGGGTGGTAAAAGCGGGAGGAGGAATCCAGCTTGCATTTAGCTTGCTTAGCTGAATTCCCTGGAGCAAGGCTGTGTCTGTCCAGAGGAGGGCACCCTGTTCTAATCCTTGCAAAGGCACTTTAAGGGCCAGTCTGACTGTAACACTGTTTTCTGTTGGCCTGGGCTCTACCCACTGCAGGGCCTGTTCAGTCTAGCACCGTCAGCTCTGGTGGAAGCCTATTTCATTCCAAGCAGAGCTGGCCAGCCCACTAGGCTCAATGCCTTTCCGGTTTGCCTTGGCTAGTGATAAGGTGACGTTTGGCCCCTTTTGTTCTGTTTCGTGGTACATTCAGAGTAAGTAGATGTCAGTGCATGCAGTTCCCTGGAATTTTTATTAAAACACTTTCAGACAGTTTTCTATAGCTTTCATCTCTTAGGCCAGTTTCCATTGATACACAGCAACTGAAAAAAGTAATTTTTATTACATAGCTGTTAGAGCACCTACAATAAATATGTAAAGAATGTTACTTAGAGTTTCATGTCTGTTATAGATTGAATTGAAGTCCTGGTGTGGCACTGTAGATAAGCACTGGACTGCTTGAGATTGGCAGTTCAAACCCAGTAGCCATTCCTTGGGACCCATTGTTGTTGTTGTTGTTAAGTGCTGTCGAGTTGGTTCTGACCCATTAGATAGAACTTAAAAAACAACAACAACATAGATTGAATTGTGTCCCGCCAAAAGGCATAGTGAAGCTTCTTTTCTATGTGATTGTGACTTTGTTTGGGGACTGAATTTTGTGTTGTTATTAGTAAAGAAATTAAACAAGATCATATTGGAGTGGGGTGGGTCCTAATCCTAATCCTTTTTGTGTTTCAAAGAGAGCAGATTTGGAGGCTGAGTTACACACAAAGAAGATACATCCACAAGCAAAGGAATTGCAAGGATTGCTGGTGCCACCAGAAACAAGGAAAGCCGCATGATAAGTTGTTTTATTCTCAAAGTACTCAGAAGAGATCAACATGGCTGAGATCTTGATTGGATTTCTGGCCTCCTGAACTGTGAGAAAATATATTTCTGTTCTTTAAAGTCAGTCACTTTGTGGTATTTTGTTATATCAGCCCTAGGAAGCTCAGACAGAGCCTGCTTTCATGAGTTATCATAAGAAGAGTGTCTTAGATTCGCTTCTTGACTCTGCAGTCTCACAGAAAATCCTGAAATCTAGTGGGCTGTGACATTTATACCAACTTTGAACATCTACAGAATCAATTTAAACAAATCACACTGCTACCACTCTGGTCTCATATCTACTCCTTCATAGCTCGCCTTTGAAACTCTCAGTTAATAATGTATAATCAATGACAAGAAGTCAGAAAAGAAAACATTGCACTTCTCTTTTAAAGGAAAGAAAATAATTTTATATTCTTAAAAAGAACTGAAAGCATAGAAGAGCATTCATCTCAGAGCAGTGGAGCTAAGAAGTGAGCTAAAGTAGAATGTAAAAGTAGAACCCCAAGCCCTGGGTGGTCTTCCAAGGTGTCTTGAGGTCCAGGATCAGGTGCAGAGGACAGACTTGACTCATGGTGCAAGCAGATTCCTGAAGAAATCCTTCTAAAATTCACAGTCTGAAATGGGGTGGTAGGTGGGAGAAGAAGAGATGCATCAACAGGAGCATTTCCTTTCACTCTTAAACAATTGCAGCCATTTGACTAAGATGCACCAATAGGCATGTTCTTTAGAAAATGTTTTCATATTTTAATTGTCATTTCTTCTACTTCCTTCCCAAACAAGTTATTAAGCAGAACCAAGGATGACTCTCCAAAGGTTTTTGGTTCAAAGGACTGAAGAAGAGCCAAGAATAGACTAGATTCCTTGGCAAGCAATCTTTCAGCCCTGCTTCCCATATCCCTGGTTTAGGTTAAACCACTTCTTCACAGATATCCTTTGGGGAAAAACACAGCTGTTGATTAGGGCCCCCATAGTCCCACGTGTTTTTTCTCACTAATTCCAAATATTCAAATACCATAGCATACTCATGGTCATACCTTCTTCTGGATTGGCCACTTCCACAGGGTGGTAGCACCATGGCACTCTAGCAACATTGTCATCAAAACAGCAGCCTTTCTCTTCACATGCTTCACGTGTAACATCAGGGTGGCCACAGTTCTTTCTCTCATGGGCTCTCACATCACATGTCTCTGAAAATATACAGGGCAAGAAACAAAGGTAAGTCATGGACTGAATTCCTAGATTGCATGCATGCTACACACTCCAGCCTGGCTTCCTTCTTCAACGAAACCAGCAACTACCTGGTGAAGGAGAGGTAGAATTAGGGCTCAGGATAAAAGTGAGTGATGTTTTCCCCACCTCCTGAAGCTAACACACTTGAAATCAGGAAAAAAATGAAGAAGTCTCCAAGGATTTATAAATGTTATTGTTATTGTTTTTAGGTGCCATCTAGTCGGTACCGACTCATAGCGACCCTATGTGCAAAAGAATGAAACACTGCCTGGTCCTGGGCCAACCTCACAATTGTTGCCATGCTTGAGCCCATTGATGCTGCCATTTTGCCAGTCTATCTCACTGGGCGTCTTCCTCTTTTTCTCTGATCTTCCACCTTACCAAACATGATATCCTTCTCCAGCAATTGGTCCCTCCTAACAATATGTCCTAAGTATGAGAGACGAAGTTTGTAAACTTTGGACCTACCTAAATCATTTATTCATTCATTCATGAATTTCAGCAATTGTTAAATTGTATTCACTCAATATTTGATGTACATCTTACCTAAGTCATGGTCTTGTTAATCACTTCATATGTATGCGGAAGTTGGATAGTGATGATAGAAGACAGAAGAATTGATGCATTCAAACTCTGGTGTTGGCGAGAATATTGAATACGCTGGTGTGTCATTTTGTAGGATAAGTACTGAACTGCTCATCTCAAGATCAGTGGTTTAAACTCACAAGCTACTTCTCGGAAAGTCTACATAAGGTTGCTATGAGTCAAAATAGACTCAATGGCACTTAACAACAACAACATGGACTGCCAAAAGAATGAATCATTCTGCATTACAAGAAATACAACCAGAATGATCCTTAGAATCTAAGATGATGAGACTTCAACTCACTTTGCTATGTCATCAGGAAGGACAAATAGCTAGAAAAGGACATCACGTTTGAAAAAGTGGGGTGTCTGCAAAAATGAAGGAACCCCTCCATGAGATGGAGTGACACACTAGCCACAACAATGGACTCAAACACAACAATGGTCATGAAGATGGGGCAGGACCAGACAATGTTTCCTTCTCTTACGCAGAAGGTCGCCATGAGTCAAAGCCTACTTGAGGATAAGTAACAACAATAACATTCATAAGATTGTAAGCATTGGTGCTGTGTGCTAGAAGCAGGAGATGTTGTTGTTGTTGTTGTTAAATGCCTTCGAGTCGGTTCCTACCCATAGTGACCCTGTATAGGGTTTCCTAGGAGCAGCTGGTGAGCTCAAACCTCCGATCTTGCAGTTCAAATCGAGTATACAGTCCAGCACATTAACTCACAGTGTCATCCAAAAATAGTACAGCAAAAATAGACAGCAAAGATCACTCAGGGACTGACCTCATGCCAGGTTAGTGTTCCAGGGGATGAAAACCCCAAAATTAAAAATAGAGAAGTTGCAACGCTAGTAGCTAAATGGAGGAGAAAGCCAAGCAAACATTAGAAAACAAAGCAAACTAACAAAAAAATAGTACAGTCATCACAGTGTGCAAAGGTAATTTCAGGAGGCATTGTGAGACCCAATATGGACAACTAACTACTAGACTGAACAAAGCAAGGAGGGTTTTCCTATAGAAGGAGGCTGGTCAGATGATGGTGCTCATTCCCAGGCACAGGGAGCAGCATGTTCAAAGGCACTGAAGAAAAAGAGATGGGTGTGTTCAAGGAGGTGTAAGTTCATTTGCATGTAAAATGTCCAAGGGTGGGGTGTTGGAAGTGACAGGACTGAGAACTACTAAGCAGCTTTAACAGGGGTGTGAAGAAATAGATCCAAAGCAAAGACACATAGAGGAGACAGGGTGTAGCTAGCAGGTTTCACATAATCTAGATGGAAGATCTCCATATTCCTGCTCTCTCTTCTCAAATCACTTGTTGTTGTTGTTAAATGCTGTTGAGTCTGTTCCGACTCATAGCAACCCTGCATAGTGCTGCTAAGGAATGGCTGGTGAGTTTGAACTACCGACCTTACTGTTCAAAATGACTTTGGGGTCCAGTGCTAATCCTACAACATCACACCAGGACTCCTCAAATCACTTACGAAGGCCTACTTCAAAAACTTTGGAAAGTTTCTATCATCTCCCACCCCCAGTTACATTATTACTGCTAGCACATCTAGCAGTAATAACATTTATTTAGTGTTTGGTAGTTTGCAAGGGGCACTGCTAACTGCAAGGATGGCGTTTCAAGCCCATCAGCTGCTCTACAGAAACCCTATATAGGGACACTATGAGCTGAAATTGAGTCAATGGAACTTAACAATAACAACAAAGTTTGTAAAGCTACCAAGATCAATGTTCATGGAAGCAGCAATTAAGAAATCAAATGACTTATTGCACTGGGCAAATCTGCTGCAAAAGACCTCTTCAAAGTGTTTAAGAGCAAAGATGTCACTTTAAGGTCTAAGGTGAGCCTGACCCAAGTCATGTTATTTTCAATTTCCTGAGATGTATATGAAAGTTGAAAAATATTAAAAAGGATTATAGAAGGATTGATGCATTTAAATTATGGTATTGGATAAGAATATTGAAAGTGCCATCGACTGCCAGAAAGAAGACCAAAGAAACCTGTCTTGGAAAAAGTACAGCCAGAATGTTCCTTAGAAGTAAGGATGGTGAGACTCTGTATCTCTTACTTGGGACATATTATCAGAAGGGACCAGTTCCTAGAGAAGGATATCATGCTTGAAAAAGTGGAGGGTCAACAAATAAAAAGAAGACCCCCAACAAGATGGATTGACAGAAGCAGCAACAGTGGCTCAAACATAACAACAATTGTGAAGATGGTGTAAGACTGGGCAGTGTTTCCTTCTGTTGTATATGTGGTCTCTATGAATTGGAACTGACTTGGAGGCGCCTAACAGCATCAATAATAATTTGCAAAGAACTTTCACAAACATCGTGAAGTTCAATTTTCTTGACAACTTTGTAAAACCAATTGTTATTCCCAGGTAAAGGAACTGAGGCACCCAACAATTCTCTAGAAGGACCTGAGCCACCAGGAGAAGTTGGGCTGCACAAAAAGCAAAGGTGCTAATGATAGATGTGTCCATGTGACTTCCCAGAATATGGAGCCCAGGGGTGACGGAGGAGACCCATCTGTGGAAGAGAAGATTTGATGTATCTGTGATGAGCTTGGGTGAGTCCACACCTCAGGCTAGGTTTTGGCTGGGGTATTTGAAAGAGTTATTTTCATTCTCTACACCAAAGATTCTTTTTGGAAATATGACACTTAAGAGCAGCATAATATTCTAGCATCAGTCTGGAAGGCAGTCATCAACACAAGGAATCAACTTCCTTGTAGCATTTCTCTAGGGCCTTTATGGGACCCTCTCATTCTGGTTCTGTATCCAGCTGCTTTTGCTTTTCCTATAAGATAGGATATACTTTCAAGTGTTTAGTTCTTAGGTGGTATAAACAGTTGATGAATTAGGCTGCTCTCTGAAAGGCAGAAGGTTTAAGTCCACTCAGGGTCACCTCGGAAGAGAGACCTAGTGATGTCATCTAATAAACCAGTCTTTCAGAAATCCTATAAAGCCTTACCAATAACAACCAATATATAAGTAGTAACAATTTGCCATTTTCACAACCTTCACATATAAAGTTCAGTGACATCAATTATGTTTATCATATTGTCCAACTATCAGCCCTGGTGGTGCTGTGAGTTAGGTGTTGGGCTGCTAAGGACAAGATCACTGGTTCAAATCCACCAGCACCTCCCAGGGAGAAAGATGAAGCTGTCTGCTCCCATAAAGATTTTCAGCCTCGGAAACCCTATAAGTCAGTTACTGTAAGTCAGAATCTATTAGATGGCAGTGGGTTTTGGTATCAACCTGAATCATTGTTGAATTTCTCCACAGTCTTTCACAGAAGCTCAGTGGCCCCTAGGAACGTTCCTCCTACTCACCCCCGGTTGCCACTAATGAACTTTGATCTCTATAAAAGCAAGAAATCCTATGGAGCACAGTTCTGCTCTGACATACATGGTGTCACTATGGGTCAGAATCAATCCAAGGACAACTGGTGGTGCAAATGTCTAGAATGCAAAGCAGACACTCAGAACCAGGGAAAGTCAAAATAATAGTGCCTCCTGGTAGAGGCCAACCTTGAGCCGGTCATGGCCTAGCATAGGAAGCAGGGTGAGGACTGTCTTACCAATCGTGCCCTCTACCAGGGTGCTGAGGGTCACTGTAAGGATGATGGCCAGGACGCAGATGACTTTGTGCTCCATGGTGACGTGATTTCCTGCTCTCTGCTCCAAAGAGACGGCGAGTCAAGGATGACAATCTGTTGGAATGCTCAGCTTTATACCTCCGTCTCTATTTGCTTAAAGACTGTTAGATAACATTTGCCTAAGGAGGGTCAGCCATCTGCCACTCCAAGTAATCTCCACTGATTTAAAAGGTGTTCCCCAGCAGGTGAAAGCCAGTTGACGAGTTTGGTGATAGATAAAAATACCATGTTGTGTAGACATCTTGGAGGGAATCTGAGGTTCAGAAAGTCCTCACTTATCCCATGGGAGTCTCCTTGAACGTGCCCTAAGTCAGCGTATAGCTGTATCAGTGAGACCCTCCTGCCAGTGCAAATATTACACTCACTGCATGGGTGATTCATGTCAGGGGATGGCCCAGAAAACACACTTGTGTCAACAATGGCTCATGATCCCTCTTCCCAAAGCCACTGGGAGAGGACAAAGGAGGAGGAAGAATGAAGGAGGCCCCTACCCTGGGCAAGAGTATTTTTACTTTTCTAAATGGGCATGAGAGCAACTTTTACATATTCTCAGAATCTGAGTCTGGGAGCTGAGTAAGAAAAAAACCAGCTTCCCCTCCCTCCTGTCTTCTCCTCCAGGAAATTGAAACCTTCAGTTTATCTTTCTTCCTGTTAGATATTGTCTTAGACAATTTTGTCATGTTAGACATTCCATGGCAAATCCATATGAAAGCAAAGTTTCATTAGGAACTTAACAGGGGAAGCATGGCTCTGTCTTGAAAGAGTTCATGTTCCAATTGGTCCCAACATGGAAAAATCAACCAACATTTGAAATTCCAGTAAGTGGAATTGCATGAACACCTTTTTGCTTTTCTTTACAAGTGGAATTCTTCTAAAAGTGAACTGGACAGTGACGTTATTCTGCAGGATATTGTAATGTTGGACACATGGCATGCATTTGTCAAGACCCATAAGACTCTACAACACAAACAGTGAATCTTAATGTGAATTATGCACTTAGATGCTTTAAGGTTTTGTCAAGTTGGTTCCAACTCAGAGCAACCCTATGCACAGCAGAACACAACACTGTCCAAAAATCTAAGCCATCCTTACAGCTGTTAAGTTAGAGCACATTGTTGCTGCAACTGTGTCAACTCATATCACTGAGGGTCTTCCTCTTATTTGTTGACCCTCCACTTTACCAAACATAATGTCCTTTTCCAAGGACTGGTGTCTCCTGATAACACCTTCAAATTATGAGATGAAGTCTCAGCATTCTCCCTTCTAGGGAGTATTCTAGCTATGCTCTTTCCAAGACAGATTTATTTGTGCTTCTGGTGGTCTGGGTCTGATGATACTTTCAACATTTTTCATCCACACTATTATTTAAATGCATCAACTCTTCTATGGTCTTTCTTCATTGTCCAACTTTCACATGCATATAAGTCGATTAAAATTCCTAAGGTCAGGTCCACATTAGTCCTCAAAGTCAAATCTTTGCTCTTTAACATTTGAAAGAGGCCTATTGCCACAGATTTGCCTAGTATAATACTTTCATTGATATCTTTCTTTCTTTTTTTTTGTAAGTTTTTATTGTTAATTGAGTGATAATTTACATGGGGAACATCAGTTCTTTCATTGCAATGATTACAATCCTCTGCATGCTTCATCATTCATCAGTATTTGCTTCTTTCTATTCCCTCTGTTTTCTTTTTTTGTTTCTTTTTTTGGGTGTGCACCAAAACACTCAGGAATATACAATCATTCAAACAGTCAAAAGGCACACCTTGTCCCCCAACTGCCAGCACACATCACATCCCCTCTTCCTCCATGAGTCTAGAATCCTCAGCTGCTCCATCTCTCCATGTTATCTTCTCTGCCTCCATTTCTGGTGTTGCCACTTCTCTGGGTAGGGTCCCACACTCTGTTCCCACTCTTTTCCCTTGATGGTCCCAGGGTCTTCCAATCTGGGACTGTAAGATTGACCACTCACCCCTTTGTGCTACAAAACTTCTACCTTTACAGTTATGACAATTGCAATTAGTCATGATAACAATTGCTATTGAATCATGAAAGTCTTGCCCCATCTTCTTTTCCCAGACCTGTCTAGAAAGGATGCAAACCACTCTGTGGGGATTCTACCTTCCCCCACACACTCTGAATCTAAACTCCTTCTTAAAAACTTGTAAGCCAGTCAGTTTGTGCCTTTACAGCCCGCCCCACCCCGCATTTTAGGTAGCCAATGTCTAAGTTGTCCATCTCTACCAAGTTTGTGTACAGAGTGGATGGGAATGATCCTTATTGTAAAAGATTCTTTCCCTCTTGCTTGGTATTTTAAGCTACTACACCCATAAGTAAAAGGAGCTCTGGTAGCGTAGTGGTTACGAATCGGGCTGCGAACCACAAGGTTAGCAGTTCGAAACTACCAGCTGTTCCGCAGGAGAAAGATGAGGCTTTCTGCTCCCGTAAAGATTTACAACCTCGGAAACCCTGTATAGGGTCTCTATGAGTCGGAACCACAGCACATAACAACAACAACAACAACACACCCATAAGTATAGGTCAAGTTCATCTGATTGTAGCGATTTACACTCCCCTCCCCCCTCTTTTCCTTCCTTTAGTCAGGTTCTGAACATTCAACTGTTGGAGGTAGGTCCAATGGGCACTGTCTGCACATTTGGGTGCCCTTGTGCATATCCCCTCACTTCATATTGTTAGAAATGAATCCTGATGTCACACAAAAAGACACTGGGTGACACTGAATTATGTTGGCAAGGCAAAATTTACTTCTACAGAAGGGTGCATGTGCATAGCTGTACAGGAACAGGCCAGTGAGCACACGAAGCAGAAAGTCCACTCAGGTTTTATCCCTGATGCAAGTCTTAAGGCTGCATCTCACCCCATTGGCTAGGGCTTCGGCTCTACAGTCTTATTCCTTACCAAGTTGGGTAATTCAAATTTCTAAAGTGTGCATTCTTCTTACTCACTTCAGGATGTAGTAAAAAGTAAAAGAAAGGTCATACAGTCCCTACTTACTTCAGAAAGTAGCAAAAAGTGAAAGAAAAGTCACCCAAATACAATAAACAGGATTACAATAATTTTGAAGAGAAGACACTCATTCCAACAATGTCAACTGGATGATTCACTCTCCGCTCTAGCCCTCTGTGGCCATGTCCTTGTCCATGGACTCAGGAGTCCCCATGTCTCACTGTACTTTGGCCCAACCAGCTCTCACCATATACTCCAGGTTGATGGGGTGTATATGTAACTTGGTCAGCCTCAGTCCAGCTCTCCATTGCTGCTTTTCCCCCACTTCCTCTCACCAGTAGACCGATGTGGTCACCAGCAGTCTTAGATGCCTGCTCATGTATTATTACCTTTGAGTTTCAGTCTTGGGAGAGGGTTTGTCCTGAAGGAACTTGATTGCTTGCCTTGATGGCTCCTCAGCGAATAACTTGCTTCTTCTTATAGCAGCCATTCAGACTGCTGTTTTTCCCGCTTGTTTTTGTTTCAAGAAGTATCTTTTGTTCCTCTGGCTGCTCTAGGCTGGTCTGCTTGTCTTTTCAAGTGGGAATTCCCCATCTCAGAAGGTTCTGGATGGGGATCAGGATTCCACCTAAGGTCCTATATACCTCAGAGGTTCTGCAAGAACACTTTTTAGGTATTCCAATCAGTTATAGGCTGAAAACGGGCTTACAAGTTTTCTGTAATCATGTTTCCCGATATTCATTTCTATCCCACTCAAGTGTCTATTTTACAATAGTAGACAAGGGAAACAAATATTCATAAGACAGTCAAGCATCTTAACATTATTTCCCCTCTTTTACCCATTCAGACTATGCCTCAATTCCTGTATCACAGAGCCCTTTGTTCCAAGGTCGAGCATTCATCACTATTTGCCTCTGTCCCATTTAGCCCATGCAAGTCTGCCTAAGCGTTCTCATATCTACCTTGTTCTTCTATCCCTCTCTACCTTCTTGTGTATTGCTCAACCCAACACCCAAACTGTGATGTGTCTATCCCCTATCCTTTACTCCACCTCCCACCCCCCACCACTGATAACCAACAAAGAATTTTTTCTTTTTTCATTTTTCTTCCTTTTAGTGTGGGTATCTTTTCTTAGGCTTTTACAATAATGGTCTTATGTAATATTCCTCCTTTTGTGACTGGTTAATTTCACTCAGCATAATGTCCTTAAGGTTCATCCATGTTATGTGGTGACTTACAATTTCCTTGCTATTCTTCAAGGTAGCATAATATTCCATTGTGTGTATATACCAAAATTTGTTTAGCCATTCTTCCACTGATGGGCACTTAGGCTGTCTCCATCTTTTTGCTATTGTGAATAGTGCTGCTATGAACATTGGTGTGCATGTATCTACTCCTGATATGGCTCGTATTTCTCGTGGATATACACCAAGTAGAGGAATTGCTGAATCATAAGGTACTTCTATTTCTAGCTTTCCGAGGAAGTGCCACACTGTTTTCCAGAGTGGGTGGACCATTTTGCAATCCCAACAGCAATGTAGAAGAGTCCCAGTCTCTCTATATCCTTGTCAGCATTTATTGTCTTCTGCTTTTTTGAACTTCACTGTTATTACTGGTGTGAGATGATATCTCATTGTTGTTTTGATTTGCATCTCTGATGGCTAATGGTTATGAACATTTCTTCAGATTGGCTGCCTGAACATCTTCGTTGGTGAAGTGTCTGTTCATGTCCTGTGCCCATTTATAAATTGGGTTATTTGTCTTTTTCGTGTAGAGGTGTTGTATTTTCCTATATATTTTGGAAATAAGTCCCTTGCTTGATATGTTGTTGCAAAATATTTTTTCCCATTCTGTGGGCTCCCTTTTTACTCTTTTGGTGAAGTCTTTTGATGCACATTAGTTTCTAATTTTTAGTATATCCCAATTGTCTATTTTGTTTTCTTTTGTTTGTAAAATTTTTGCAATGTTTGGTAGTCTGTGACTGCCCTGTATCAGAGCCCTTAAATTTGTCCCTATTTTTTCATTGATGATCTTTATAAATCTGGGATTCACATTTAGGTCTTTAATGCATGCTGAGTTGGTTTTTTAATAGGGCATAATGTAAAGGTCTTGTTTCAGTCTTTTTCATATTGATTTCCAGTTCTGCCAGTACCATCTGTTGAAGAAACTATCTTAACCCTATGCAACGTACTTAGGCCCTTTGTCAAAGATCAGTTAGCTGTATGTGGATGGGTTAATTTATGGATTCTTGATTCTGTTCCATTGATCTATGTGCCTTTCATTGTACCAGTACCAGACTGTTTTGACCACTGTAACCATATAGAAAAATTTGAAATCAGGGAGTGAGAGGCATCCGACTTTTTTCTATTCTTAAGCAGTGCTTTGCTTATCCTGAGTCTCTTTCCTTTCATGTAAAGTTTGTAATTGTTTTTTGTTTTTGTTGTTGTTTTTTCTCATTTCTCTAAAGAATGTTGTTGGAATCTGGGTTGGAATTGCGTTATATGTGTTGATTGATTTGGGCAGTATTGACATTTTCACAGTGTTAAATCTTCCTATCCAGGAGCATGGTATATTCTTCCATTTTTGTAGGTCTCTTTTAAGTTTCTTGTAGTAGTGTTTTGTAGTTTTCTTTGTATATGTCCTTTGTTTCTCTGGTTACATTTATTCCTAAATAGTTCATCCTTTGGGCAGCTATTGTAAATGGTATTGCTTTCCTGATTTCCTTTTCAGCACTGTCATTATTAGTATAGAAGAATCCAACTGATTTTTGTATGTTGATCTTATACCCTGCCGATTTGCTAAATCTTCCAATGAGGTCCAGTTGTTTATTTTTTTTGCTGAGTCTTTGGAGTTTTCTATGTATAGGATCATATCATCTGCAAATAGAGTTTCACTTCTTCTTTGCCATTTCATTGATTTCTTGACTGCTGCTTCCATGAATGTTTATTGTGGATCCAAGCAAAATGAATTTTGATAACTTCAATCTTTTCTCCACTTATCATGATGTTGTTTATTGGTCCATTTGTGAGGATTTTTAGTTTTTCTACATTGAGGTACATACTTTACTGAATGCTGAAATCCTTAATCTTTATCAGTAAGTGTTTTAAGTCCTCTTCACTTCCAACAAGCAAGGTTGTGTCATCTGCGTATCACAGGTTGTTGATGAGTCTTCTTCAATACCGATGCCATGCTTTTCTTCATATAACCCAGATTCTCGGATTATTTGCTAAGCATAAAAACTGAATAAGTATGATGAAAGAACACAACCCTGGCTTTCTGCCAGAGCCACCATCTTGCAGTAATCCACCAAGATGACAAGCACAAAGGGAAAGAAGCAGGGCACCCTCTATATGTTCTCCAGACCTTTCAGAAAACATGGGGTCGTACCTTTGGCTACATACATGCAAATCTATAAGAAAGTCGATACTGTGAACATCACGAGAATGTGCATAGTTCAAAAAGGAATGCTCCACAAATGTTGTTGTTGTTGTTAAGTGCCGTTGAGTCGATTCCGACCCATAGCGACCCTGCACAGGGTTTCTGAGGAGCGACTGGTGAGCTTGAACCACCGACCTTGCAGTTCAAGCAAATTTGCAGTCTGGGTCATTAACCCGCAGCGCCACACCAGGACTCTTAATGTTACCACAGCAAAATTGAAAGAGTCTACAGTGTGACCCAGCATGCTGTTGGCATTGTTGTGAACAAGCAAATCAATAGTAAGATTCTTGCCAAGAGAATTAATGTGTGCATTGAGCATATTAAGTACTCTAAGAGCCGAGATAGCATCCTGAAGCGAGTGAAGGAAACTGGCTAGGCATAAAATGAAGCCAAAGAGAAAGGTACCTAGGTTCAACTAAATCACCAGTGTGTTCTCCCCAGAGAAGCACACTTTGTGAGAACCAATGGAAAGGAGCCTGAGCTGGTAGAACCTATTCCCTATGAGTTCATGGCATTGTTGTTGTTGTTAGGTGCCATCAAGTTGGTACTGACTCATAAGGACCCTATGCTCAACAGAAAAAAACTCCACCTGGTCTTGAGATGACCTCACAATTGGTGCCACACTTGAAGTCCATTGATGCTGCCACTTTGCCAATCCATCTCATTAGGGGTCTTCCTCTTTTTCTCTGACCCTCCACCTTACCAAACATGATCTCTTTCTTCAGCGACAGGTCCCTCCTGACAATATGTTTGAAGTGTGAGAGATAAAGTTTGGCCATCCTGGCCTCCAAGGAGCACTCTGGCTGCACTTCATCCAGCACAGATCTGTTTGTTCTTTTGGCAGCCTGTGATACTTTCTATATTCTTCACCAACACCATAACTCAAATGCATCAATTCTTCTAGAGTTTTCTTTATTCAGGGTCCAGCTTTTACATGCATATGAGGTTATTGAAAATACCATGGCTTGAGTCAGGCTCACCTTAGTCCTCAAGCTGACATCTTTGCTCTTCAACACTTTCAAAAGGTCTTATGCAGCAGATTTGCCTAATGCAGTACGTTGATTAATTTCTTGACTGCTGCTTCCATGAGTGTTGATAGTTGATCCAAGAAAAACAAAGTCTTTGACAACTTCAATCTTTTCTCCATTGATAAGAATGTTGGGTTTTGGTCCAGTGGTAAGGATTTTTTGTTTCTTTACATTGAGATGCAACCCATACCAAAGGCTATGATCTTTGATCTTCATCAGTAAGTATTTTAAGTCCTCTTTGCTTTCAGCAAGCAAGGTTTCTGCATATCACAGGTTGTTAATGAGTCTTCCTCCAATCCTGATGTCACATTTTTCTTCATTGAACCCAGCTTCTCAGATTATTTGCTCAGCATACAGGTTGAATAATTATGGTGAAAGAATACAAGCCTGTTGAACACCTTTCTTAATTTTAAACCATTCAGTGTTCCCATGTTCTGTTCAAACAACTGCCTCTAAGTCTATGTATGAGTGCAATTAAGTGTTCTGGAATATTCATACTTCACAATATTCTCCATAGCTCGTCATGATCCACACAATAAAAGGCCTTTGCGTAGTCAATAAAGCACAGATAAACATCTTTCTGGTATTCTCTGCTATCAGCCAAGATTCATCTGACGTCAGCAATGATATGCCTTGTTCCACATTCTCTTCTGAATCTGGCTTGAACCTCTGAAAGTTCTCTGTGCATGTATGGATGCAGCCATTTCTGTATTACCTTTAGTAAAACTTTACTTGCATGAGATATCAAAGATACTATCTGATGATTTCCCCATTCTGTTGGGTCACCTACCTCTCTTTGGAATGGGCACAAATATGGATCTCTTTCAATCAGTTGGCCAGATAGTTGTCTTTCAAATTTCTTGGCATAGATGAGTGAGTGCCTCCAGTGCCGCTTCACTTTGTTGAACGATTTCAATTTTTATTCGATCAATTCCTGGTGCCTTGTTCTTTGACGATTCCTTCAATGCACCTTGGACTTCTTCCTTCAGTATCATTGACTCTTGATCATATGTTACCTCTTCAAATGGTTGAACATCGACCATTTCCTTTTTGTACAGTGACTCTGTGTATTCCTTCCATCTTCTTTTGATGTTTTCTGCATCATTCAATAATTTGCCAAGAGAATCCTTCAGTAATGAAAGTCGAGGCTGGAATACTTTCTTCAGTTCCCTCAGCACATTTCATTGTAATATTTGACTTTATATCTTCTCGAGCTGACCTTTGAAATGTTCTGTTCAGCTCTTGTATCTCCTCATTTTTTTCATTTGCATTAACATCTAGCTCTATGCTGGAGAGCAAGTTTCAGAGTCTCTTCTGACATCTATTTTGATCTTTTCCTTCTTTCTTGTCTTCTTAATGACTTCTTTCTTTCTTTCTGTATGATGTCCTTGATATCATGCCACAACTCTTCTGGTCTTCAGTCTTTAGTGTTTAATGTATCAATTCTGCTCTTCAGATGATCTCTAAATTCAGGTGGAATATAATCAAGGTCATATTTTGGCTCTCGTGGACTTGTTTTCATTTTCTTCAGTTTCAGTTTGAATTTTCATATGAGTAATTGATGGTCTGTTCCACAGTCTGCCCCTGGTCTTGTTTTCACTGATGATATGGAGCTTTTCCATCTTCTCTTTCTGCAGATGTAGTCAATTTGATTTCTATGTATTCCATCTGGTGAGGTCCATGTGTATAGTCGTCTCTTATGCTGTCAAAAGAAGGTTTTTGAAATGAACAAATCATTGGTTTTGCAGAATTCTATCATGCCATCTCCAGCATCATTTCTATCACCAAGGCCATATTTTCCAACTACTGAGCCTTCCTCTTTGTTTCCAACCTTTGCATTCCAATCGCCAGTGATTACCAATATATCTTGATTGCATGTTTGATCATTTCAGATTGAACAAATTGGTAGAATTCTTCTATTTCATCCTCACTTCATTTAGTGGTTGGTGCGTAACTTTGAATAATAGTGCTATTAACTGGTCTTCCCTATAAGTGCATGGATATTATCCTATCAGACAGCATTGTACCTCATGACTGATCTTGATATGTTCTTTTTGACAATGAATCAACACCATTCCTCTTCAATTTGTCATTCCCTGCATAGTAAACCATGTGGTTGTCAGATTCAAAATGGCCGGTACCAGTCCATTTCAGCTCACGAATGCCTAAGATATCAATGTTCGTATGTTCCATTTCATTTTTGACAATTTCCAATTTTCCTAGAGTCATACTTTGTACATTCTATGTTCCGATTATTAATGGATGTTTACAGCTGTTTCTCTTCATTTTGAGTTGTGCCCATCAGCAAATGAAGGTCTTGAGGGCTTTACTCCCACTGGCTTTACTCCATTCATATCATCACGGTCAAGTCTGCTTTGAGGAGGCAGCTCTTCCCCTGTTGCATTTTGAGTGCCTTCCAACCTGAAGGGCTCATTTTCCGGCACTATATCTGACAGTGTTTTGCAGTTATTCATAAGTTTTTTAATGACAAAATATTCTGAAGTAGTTTGTCTTGCTTTTTTTTCTTGTCTGTCTTTGTCTGGAAGCTCATCTGAAACCTGTCCACTGTGGGGGACCCTGCTGGTATTTAAAATACTGATGGCATAGTTTCCAGAATTACAGCAACTTACAAGCCACCACAAACTGACAGATGAGTGGTGGATTCATGGCATAACAGGAGTGAAATAAAGATATCTTAGGGGTACAAATGTCAGGTCTTTGGTTGTGATTGTGTGGAGGTGTGGTGTCCACCCCGCAAAAATGTAATATTTAAAGCACATTTTGTTCCCTAATTTGCTTGATAATAAATGCTTTTTCTATTAAAAGAAAAAAAACAAAAGAATACAACACTGGTATATACCTTTCCTAATTTTAAACCATTCAGTGTTCCCTTGTTTTGTTCAAACAACTGAGCACAATTAAGTGTTCTGGAATATTCATTCTTTGTAATTTTGTCCATAGCTTCTCATGATCCACTCAATCAAAAGCCTTTAAATAGTCAATAAAGTACAGGTAAACATCTTTCTGATATCTTTTCCTTTCAGCTAAACTCCATCTTATGTCAACAATGATATCACTCATTCCATGCCCACTTCTAAATCCAGCTTGAACTTCTGCAAGTTCTCAGTCAATGCATGGTTGCAGCCATTTTTGAATTATCTTTAGTTAAATTTTGTTCGTGTTTTATATCAATGAAATTGTACAATGATTATTGCATTCCACTGGGTCATCTCTATTTGGAATGGGCAAAAATACAATCTCTTCCAGTCAGCTGACAAGGCAGTTGTCTTCCAAATTTCTTGGCATAGATGAGTGAGTACATCAGTCTGTTGAAAGATTTCCATTTGTATTCCATCTATTCCCAGTGCCTTGTTTTTTTTTTTTTTTGCCAAAGCCTTCAATGCACCTTGAAATTCTTCCTTCAGCTCTTGAGCATATGCTACCTCTTGAAATGGTTGAACACTGACCATTTCTTTTTTGTACAGTGACTGTGTATTCCTTCCATCTTCTTTTGATGTTGTCTGCATCATTCAATATTTTGCCCAAAGGGTCCTTCAAAACTGCAAACCAAAGTTTCAATATTTTCTTTAGTTCTTTCATATTGCAAAATGCTTAACATGTTCTTCCCTTTTGGATTTCTAACTCTAGGTCTTTGCACATCTCATTATAATATTTAACAATCTTCCTGAGCTGACCTTTGAAAATTTCTGTTCAGCTCTTGTACATCCTCATTTCTTCCATTAGCTTTAGCATCTCTGTACTGGAGAGCAGATTTCAGTCTCTTCTGACATCCAGTTTGGTCATTAGCTTCTTTCTTGTCTTCTTAATGACCTTTTGCTTTCTTCCTATATGATCTTGATATCATCCCACAACTCTTCTGGTCTTCGGTCTTTAGTATCTAATATGTCAAATCTGTTTTTAGATGATCTCTAAATTCAGGTGGGATATATTCAAGGTCATATTTTGTCTCTCATGGACTTTAAAAAATTTTTTTCAGCTTCAGCCTAACTTTGCATATAAGCAATTGGTGGTCTGCTCCACAGTTTACTCATGGCTGTCTCTTTCCACAGATGTAGTCAGTTTGGTTTCTATGTATTCCATCCAGTGAGATCCATGTGTATAGACATCTTTTATGTTGTTTAAAAAAAGTATTTACAATGAAGACATCATTGGTCTTGCAAAGTTCTATTATGTGAGCCTCAGCATGTTTTCTACCTTCAAGGCCATATTTTCCAACTACTGATCTTTCCTCTTTATTTCCAACCTTTGCATTCCAATAATCAGTAATTATCAATACATCTTGAATGCATGTTTGATCAATTCAGACTGAAGAAGTTGGTAGAATTCCTCAATTTCATCATTACTGGCTTTAGTAGTTGGTGTGTAGATTTGAATAATAGTGATGTTAACTCATCTTCCTTATTATTGTTGTTGTTAAGTGCTGTTGAGTTGGTTCTGACCCATGGGGACCCTGTATAAGATTTCCAAAGAGCACTTGGTGCGTTTGAACCACTGACTTAGTGATTCAGACTGACTTTTCAGTCCAGTGCATTAACCCACAGATCTACACCAGGATTCCGGTCTTCTTTGTAGGAGCATGGATATTATCCTATCACAGACAGTGTTGTATTTCAAAACAGAACTTGATATGTTATTTTTGATGATTAATGTGATGCCATTCCTCTTCAATTTGTTATTCATGGCATAGTAAACCATGTGATTGTCAGATTCAAAATGGCCAATACCAGTCCACCTCAGCTCTCTAATGGCTAGGACATTGATGCTTATGTGTTCCATTTCATTTTTGATAACTTAAAATTTTCTTAGATTCATACTTCATACATTCCATGTTCTGATTATTAATGGATGTTTACAGTTGCTTCTCTTCATTTTGAGTTGTGCCCCATCAGCAAGTGAAGGTGTTGAGGGATTTACTCTCATGGGCTTTCGTACATTAGCATCATCATGGTCAACTCTACTTTGAGGAGGCAGCTCTTCTCCAGTCGCATTTTGAGTGCCTTCCAACCTGAGGGACTCAATTTCCAGCACTGTATCTAATAATAGTTTGGTGTTCTTCAGCATGTCTCAATATTCAATAATCTGATGCCCACAGGGCTCCATTGCTATTCATAAAGTTTTTAGTGACTAAGTATTTGGAAGAAGTCTATCTCTCCTTCTTCCTTATCTGCCTTCATCTGGAAGCTCAGCTGAAACTTGTCCACCATGGATGACCCTGCTGGTATTAAAAATACCCATGGCATAGCTTCCAGAATCACAGCAGTATGCAAGCCACCACAGTACAACAATCCTTTATAGGGTTTCCAAGGAATGGCTTGATTTGATACACTAAACACTAAAGACTAAAGACCAGAAGAGTTGTGGGATGACATCAAGAACATCATACAGATAGAAAACAAAAAGTCATTATGAAGACAAGAAAGAAGGAAAAGGTCAAAATGAATGTCAGAAGAGACATTGAAACTTGCTATCCAGGGTAGAGATGCTAAAGCAAATAGAAGAAATGAGGAGGTCCAAGAGCTCAACAGAAAATTTCAAAGATCAGCTCGAGAAGATAAAACCAAATATTACAACAAATTGTGCAAAGATCTGGCATCAAAAAGCCAAAAAGGAAGAACACACTCAGCATTTTTCAAGCTGGGTGAACTGAAGAAAAAATTCAAGCCTCAACTTTCATTATTGAAGGAATCTCTGGGCAAGTTATTGAACGATGCTGAGCATCAAAAGAAGATGGAAGGAATACACAGAGTCACTGTTGTTGTTGTTGTTGTTAAGTGCCTTCAAGTCACTGTACCAAAAGGAAATGGTTGTCAAGAGGTGGCATATGATCAAGAGCCAATGGTCCTGAAGGAGGAAGTCCAAGGTGCATTGAAGAAATTGGCAAAGAACAAGACACCAGGAATTGATGGAATAAAAATTGAAATCTTTCAAGAATGTGAGTTGGCACAGAAGGTACTCACTCATCTCTGTCAAGAAATTTGGAAGACAACTATCTGGCCAACTGATTGGAAGAGATCCATATTTGTGCCCATTCCAAAGAGAGATGACCCAATGGAATGTGGAAATCATTGGACAATATGTTTGATATCCCAAGCGAATAAATTTTTACTAAAAGTAATACAGGAAACGGCTACAAGCATACATTGACAGAGACTTCCAGAGGTCCAAGCCGGATTCAGAAGAGGCCGTGGAACAAGGAATATCACTGCTTATGTCTGATGGATCTTGGCTGAAAGCAGAGAATATCAGAAAGATTTTTACCTGTGTTTTATTGATTATGTAAAAGCTTTCGATTGTGTGGCTCATGACAAGCTATGGACAACATTGTGAAGTATGAGTATTCCAGAACACTTGATTGTGCTCATGAAGAATTTTTACATGGACCAAGAGGCAGTTGTTTCAACAGAACATGGGAACACTGAATGGTTTAAAATTAAGAAAGGTGTGCGACAGGGTTGTATTCTGTCACCATACTTATTCAACCTGCATGCTAAACAAATAATCTGAGAAGCTGTGTTATATGAAGAAAAATGTGGCATCAGGATTGAAGAAAGACTCATTAACAACCTGCAATATGCAGATGATACAACCTATGAGTCGGCACTGACTCGATGGCACCTAACAATAACAACAAGGAGTGGCTGGTGAGTTGGAACCACTAATTGAAACTGTGGTCTAGTGCTTTATCATATAGTACTATATA
>NW_006408672.1:2572581-2576275 GCF_000296735.1 Chrysochloris asiatica | reverse complement strand
GAAGTCATTGACAACTTCAATCTTTTCTCCATTGATATGAATGTTGTTTATTGGTCCAGTGGTGAGGATTTTTTATTTCTTTACATTGAGATTCAATCCATACTAAAAGCTGTGCTCTTTGATCTTCATCAGTAAGTATTTTAAGTCTTTTTCACTTTCATCTGCATATCGCAGGTTGTAAATGAGTTTTCCTCCAATCCTGATGCTATGTTTTTCTTCATATTATTTGCTCAGTATACAGGTTGAATACGTATGGTGAAAGACTACAATCCTGTTGCACACTTTTCTTAATTTTAAACCATTCAGTGTTCCCGTGTTCTGTTAGAACAATAATAATAATAATATATGGTTGTTACTCCTCTGCATGTATTTGTAGTTATTTTTAAAGCTCTGCTTTTCTCAACTTGGGGGAAGGTTGTGAAGAAGAACTTCTCATGGAACTGTCCCCTCACAGGCTGGGAATGATGTGAGCAGTGGAATCCAAGGTGGAGTCTGTATTCCTACGAGGAAGCTTCACCTCGTAGTTTTTTGGTGCTAATTCCAAGACTGCCTCTTGGATGACAGTACCAAAACCATGTGTTGAGTTGCTAAATAAAAAGGACCTGCTTAAAAACACAATGACAGTTTGATGAGGAAGGAGCTCTGGTAGCATAGTGTTTATGAGTCGGGCTGCTAACCTCAAGGTCAGCAGTTTGAAACTACCAGTCATTGTATGGGAGAAAGATGAGGTTTCTGCTCCCGTAAAGATTTACAGCTTTGGCAAACAACCCTATACAGGATCGCTATGAGTCGGAACCAACTCCCTGGCACACCATCACCACCATCATCACAACCACCAAAAACACAATGACAGTTTGATGAGGAATAAAGTATACTGCACTGAGGTCCAGTGTTACTGATCACTTGTAACCTTGTACAAGTACTTTAACATTTCTGGCTTCTAGTTTTCTTATCTAAGGGTTGGATCCCATGATTTATAAAACTCTCACCTAGTCTTGATTTCTCACTGCCTGGCTCCTGTGCCTATGATAGTCATCTCATTGGACAAACCCAGTAGACCTTCTTGCTTTTTTGGTGAAATACTCCCATTTTTTCTGTAAGGGTGCCTCTACCTTACTCCCAATGTGTGTGGCTTGGCTTGATCTGACCCCACCTCCCCCTCCAGAGTCACACTGATTTGGTTCAGAGACAAGTGCCTGCAGCGGAAGACTTGGATTTCTTCCATCAAGCCCTATGGATCTGCTGTTTTTCTCTGCCCTACCCTAGGCCCCAGGATGTGGATCCATATGCACCTCACCGATAGACCCTACTTCTCTCTGGCTTCTGTTGCTTGGGAGGCCCTGCAGGAAGTAGGTATTTGGGAGGACAGGAGGTCAGGATGTTTATCTACCTGGACCCCTCTCTACCTGTTCACCTTGGGCTGACACTATACCTCTGCCCATCCACAACCTTCTGCACATGGCTGTTTCCCCTATGCCTTGTAGTAAATGCCTCTCCTTGTTCCTCTAGGCTGAGGTGTTCACCAGCCCTGACAAGAGCTTACAAGTCTCTTCATCTCACCTGCCTCACACCATAGTGTGTATTTAGGTATATATATATGTATACTTAGGAGTCCTGGTATGGCACTGTGAGTGAGTTAATGCACCAGACTGCAAAGCCATATATACTGCAAGGTCAGTGGTTCAAGTTCATCAGCAGCTCCTCAAAAACCCTGTGCAGGTTCACTATGGTCAGAACCAACTTGACAGCACTTAACAACAAATGTATACATATATATACCTAATATATGTAAATCTGTTGTTAAGTGCCATTGAATCGATTGTGACCCACAGCAACTGTGTGTAGGGTTTCTGAGGAGCAGTTGGTGAACTTGAACTGCTGACCTTGTGTTCAAACCAACTTTGCAGTCTAGCACACAAACTCACAGCACCACACCAGGACTCATATATAATATATAAGTCTATAAATGTTGGAGTCCTGGTGTGGCACTGTGGGTTAATATGCCAGACTGCAAAGCCATTTGAACTGCGAGGTCGGCAGTTCAAGTTCACCAGTCGCTCCTCAAAAACCCTATACAGGTTCACTATGGGTCAGAACCTACTTGATGGCACTTAACAACAACAACAACATATATACATACACGGTGTGAGTATAAGCACTGGACCACAGGGTCAGTTTGAATCCCAAGATTGGTGGTTAAATTCACCAGCCACTCTTCAGAAAGCCTATACAGAATCACTATGAGTCAGAATTGACTTAATGACACTTAACAGCAACATATATGTGTATTTATGAATTTGTATTTATGTAGATTAATATACACATAAAACTTTATTATGGAGTCCTGGTGTGGCACTGTGGGTTAATGCGCGGGACTGCAAGGTTGGTTTGAACTACAAGGTCGGTGGTCCAAAGTCACCATTTGCTCCTTGGAAATCCTATATAGGGTCACCACGAGTCGGAAATGATTCCATGGTACTTAACAACAACAATAGGGCTTCCAAGGCTATAATCTTTGGACTCCTGGTGTGGAGTCTAGGGTTAAAGCACTGGACTGCAAGGTCAGTGATTCAAGCTCATCAGTCACTCCTCAGAAACCCTATGTGGGGTCGCTATGGGTCGGAACCCACTCAGCACTTAACAACAACAAAAGCTTTATTGGTTTTGCTTCTCTAGAGTACCAGCCTAAGACAGCAAGAATTGAAACTGAGGTTCTATATGTGGAATCCATACTGGATCAAATCTATATGGCACTAGGAACCTAATATACAGCTATTAACCTAAAAAATATTTGGTTGTCCCCATTCCTTTCAGGAAAGATAATCAGAAGCATTTTGCCTTTACTTGGTAGGGGCAATAATATACATTTATAGGCCTTAGAGCCATGTCAACTTTCCTCATCTCTGTCATAGGACACTCAAGAGAAACCTTGGGCATCTTGTTAATATCAAGCTATCCCATTAGACTGATGACGATGCAATGCTAATTTGATTTGCTAAACAGAAAGTACGATCCCTAGATGACTTAGCAAAACACATGTGTGTCAGACATTGGAATTGTAAAGTTCATGTGCTTGACACATGAGTGAAGTTTATAGATGATATGGAGAAGTAGAAAGTATTTCTAAAGTAAAAGATAGAAACACCTGGTTGGCACAAATGGTTAACATATTCAGCTGCCAACTAAAAGGTAATGGGTAACTTCTGAAGAAAATCCTGGTGATCTCCTTCTGAAAAAATATCAGCCGTAAAATTTCTATGGAACACAGTTCTATTCTGATACACATAGGGTTGGCATGAGTTGGAGTGGACTCAAAAGCTAATGGTAAGAGAACAACAAAGATGGCGGATTGGGTGGAAGTGCAGTAAGGAGCTCTGCCAGCAACAACACAGAATACCCGACCAAGCAGGCTGAGGGGATGGTCCCAGAACTCTGAACCACATGTAAAGGAATATTTATAAGGTTGGAAGGCTTACAGCTGGGGTAATTTGTGGCAGAAGCAAGAAATCCATTGCTTTCTAGTCCGTGATGTTCAGTTGCTCCTGGAGCCCTCATCTTGGGTGAGACCAAGTGGGGAAAGGATCGGAGCAGTCACAGACGCCTGGCAGAACCACGGAGATAAAGGTGTGGACATTCTTTTCTTTTGGTAGCTGTTCATTGGTCCCTTGCTGTCTGCGCACCTCCATTCTGGTGA
>NW_006408672.1:2558696-2571576 GCF_000296735.1 Chrysochloris asiatica | reverse complement strand
TGAACCCCAGGATGGATAGACCCTAAAAGACAATCACCAAGACATATCATAATCAAGCTCTCCAAAATCAAAGATAAAGACAGGATCTTGAAAGCAGCTAGGGAAAAGAGAAATATAACATACAAAGGCAAACAAATCGGATTAAGCTCGGATTTGTCAACAGAAACCATGCAGGCAAGAAGGCAATGGGAGAGATATATAAAACGCTGAAGGAAAAAAACTGCCACCCAAGAATCCTCTACCCAGCAAAGCTGTCAATCAAATATGATGGTGTAATCAAAACATTCTAGGATAAACAGAAGCTAAGGGATTTTGCCAAAGTCAACCCTGCTATGAAAAACATCCTAAAGGAAGTTTTGTGGACTGAGAACTAACAAGAACAAACAACATCTACAGAATGATGTACATGGCAGCATCAACCTGAACTCAGTCGGCAAATGGAAAAGTCAAGAATAGAATAAAATTATAAGAACAGAGGATCTGGGAAGTCAGTCTATGATCAAAACAATTACAATGTGAAAAAAGATAAACACAGAGGAACAGAGACCCAGGTGGTGGGAAGATCAGGTAGATTACAGGATAAAATATACTGTCTTAAATGGAGGGAAGAACTAATGGAATATAAGGTAACCACAATGGGGTTGGGATGGGGGATTTAGTTTGGGTGTTGGGGAGGGCAATACAAGAAGAGGGGAGGAGGCAGAAGAACAAGATAGATAGAGGAACACTGAAACAGGTTTGCATGGCTTAGTGGGACAGAGGTAAATAGTGATGCATACTCAACCTTGGAACAACAGGGCTCTGGGGTACAGGGATCTAGGTATAGCTAGAAGAGGGGAAATAATACTAAAATCCTTGACTGCCTTATGAATATTAGTTTCCCTTGCCTACTATTGTAAAATAGACACTTGAGTGGGATAGATAGGAATGTTGGGAAACATGATTAGAGAAAACTTGTAAGCCCACTTACAGCCTATAACTGATTGGAATAACTAGAAGGGGTTCTACAACTTGCCCAGTGAAATAGGCCTCGTGCAAATCCTTTACAGAGTGTAGGACCTTAGGTGGAATCCTGAGGCCCATCCAGAACCTTATGAGGTTAGACATTCCTACTAGAAAGGACAAGCAGACTGGAACAGCTACAGTGCAGAAGATACATCTTCATGATGAACCTGACCAATACTCAGAGTGGTAGTTACTCTAAATACCAATAGAGAGGGACAGAGTCTTCAACTCAAGTATCAATGCTATCTGCTCTGTACACAGGGTAGCTAGGGATGGGCAACTTAGACACTGACTACCTAAAATGAGGGGACAATAAAGGCATGAAGTGACTGGCTTACAAGGTTTCAAGAGGGAGTTTTGTTTAAACGTATGGGGGGAAAGAAACAGTCTCCACTGAATAGCTATTATTTTATCTAGATGGGTCTGGTGAAAAGAGATGGGGATAAGATTTGTAAGATTCAATAGTGAATAATTGTTATCATGACTAATACAACTGTCACAATTATATAGGTAGAAATTTTGTAACAAAAAAAGGGGAGTGGTTAATCTTACAGTCCAGAAACAGAGGACCCCAGGACCATCAAGAAAGGAACGCACAAGCAGAATGCAGGACCTTATCCAGAGAAGCAGCAGTGCCAGAGATGGAGGCAGAGATGGGGACATGGAGAGGGGGAGCGGCTGAGGACTCTAGATTCATGGACTAAGAAGAGAAGGACTAAGAGATGGTGGCCAGGAGCAGAATTGCAGTATGTACTCTTTGGAGATGTAAATTATTATATATGCCTGAGTGGTTATTTTTTGTTTGTTTGTTTTTAAAAAAGCCAAAGTGGATAGAGAAAAATACTGTTAACTGATGGTACATGGAGGGGATTATAATCATTGCAATGAAACAAGGTGTATGATTTGTTGAATGTGAAACTGATGATATGCCCTGTAAACTTTCACTCAATCCACAAAAAAAACCTTATATAAAAAAAAAAAAAAAAGCTAATAGTAATAGATAGTATGTAATGCCTTTGGGAAGTCCTAATATAAGAATAAGGAGCTCTGGTAGTGTAGTGGTTACAAATCAGGCTGGTAACCTCAGGGTTAGCAGTTTGAAACTACCAGATGTTTTGCAGGAGAAAGATGAGGCTTTCTGCTCCTGTAAAGATTTACAGCCTCAGAAACCCTGTACAGGGTAGCCATGAGTCGGAACTGATTCCATGGCACATAACAACAACAACAACAACAACCGGGTAATATTGGGACTGTCTTCATGTGGTACTGTGCATTAATGCACTGGACTACAAAGTTGGTTTGAACCACAAGGTTGGCAGTTCAAGCTCACTTGCCTCTCCTTGGAAACCCTATACAGGGTTGCTATGGGTTGGAAGCGACTCGACGGCACTTAACAACAATAACCAGGTAATATCACATGCAAGTTAAATTTTGCTGATGGTAATTCAAAAACAGCTACAGCAGTACATCATCCAATCATCAATAATTACCAATACATCTTGATTACATATTTGATCAATTTCAGACTGAAGAAGTTGGTGGAATTCTTCAATTTCATCATCATTAACAATAGTAGTTGGTGTGTAAATTTGAATAGTGACATTAACTGGTCTTCACTGTAGGCCAAGGAAGGATTAATAGGATTATATCCATATAATATGGATATAGTCCTATTACAGACAGCATTTTACTTCAAGACAAATCTTGAAATACTCTTTTTCACATTGAATGTGATACCATTCTTCAATTTGTCATTCCAGGTATAGTAAACCACATGACTGCCTGATTCAAAATGGCTAATATCTGTCCATTTCAGGTCACTAATGCCTAGAATATAGATCTTTATACATTCCATTTATTTTTTACAACTTCTAGTTTTCCTAGATTTGTACTTGTACATTCCGCATTACGATTAATAATCTAATATTTGTAACTGTTTCTTCCCATTTTGAGTTGTGCCATGTCAGCAAATGAAGGTCCCAAAAGCTTTGTTCCATTCACATAACTAATGTCAGCTGTACTTTGAGAAGCTCTGGTAGCCTAGTGGTATGAGCCAGGCTGCTAACTTCAAGGTCAGCAGTTTGAAACTATCTCCATTGGAGAAAGATGAAGCTTTCTGCTCCTGAAAAGATTTACAGCATCGGAAACCCTATGCAGGGTCACTATGAGTCAGAACTGACTCCATGGCACATAAGCACCACCACCATTACTTTGAGGAGTCCTGGTGTGACACTGTAGGATAAGCACTGGACTACTACCACAAGGTCAGAGGTTCAAACCCACCAGCTACTCCTTAGAAACCCTATACAGGATTGTGATGAGTCAGAACCGACTCCACAGCACTTAACAACAACAACTACTTTGAGGAGTCAGCTCTTACCTAGTCATATTTTGAGTGTCTTCCAACTTGAGGGGCTCATCTTCTGGCACTGTATTCAACAATGTTCTGCTGCTCTTCATAATGTTTTTAGTGGCTAACCATTCAGAAGTGTCTTCCCAGTCTGTCCGTAAGCTTTGTTGAAACTTGCTCACCATGGGTCAGTGACATAGTTTCCAGCATAACAGCACAAGCCACCACAGGATGACAAATGGACAGATGACAAACTTACATACATACACCAAAAACCAAACCAATTGTTGAGTCTATTCCAACTCACACTGACCCTGTTGAGGACCGCAAGTACTGAGATGCTGAGGCCTCTCTCAGGCTTGCTAGCCAGGGACCCTGAGGGCACAAGGAAGTAACCTCCGGATGTCCCGGGTTCATTGGCTTTTACGAACTCACTGTTGGGCTAGCTCTGTATAATTTTCTTTGGTTTTATTCATTCTATGCTTCAAACTCCAGTAATTGTAGCTTCTGAGAAAATGGTTTCTTATGTGCCTCTCTTAATGTCTCCACTGTGTTGGCAGTGCTTAAGGTTCTGGGAACAAAATCTCTCTGAGGAACAAACTCTGGCCACCTTGAAAGCATGGCAAAACTGTTCTTTATCAAGTTATTCAGTTATGTTTGATATTAACTTAATACATGAGCCCTTGATACCCATGGACAAATATTAAACCAAAAACCTCTTCTAAAGCCGAGGCCTAAAAGCTCCCAAGGCAAGTTTGCTGGGAGACGCTGGAGAAAATTCCCCCAAGGAATTCACTCAAAGTAGATTGGCGACTTCCGGGGTTTTGTTCAAAGAATAATAGTTGTCAGCCTTCTCAAATCGTTCCCAGGTGCAGACCATTAACCTAGGCGTCCTCCTTCCTCCTGCAAGCCTCGGCCAGGTAGCTGAAACAGCTGGACTCCTTCCAGACTTTTTGAATCCTTTTCTCACTGAAGATTAGGTGCTATAGGTATGTTAATTAGCCTTGAGAAACCTTGAGTTGCTGCCTTGGGATTTGAACCTAAAAAGTACTATGTAATAATTTGCTTGAATTTCTAGAAAATTAAGGATGTTAGAGTATCAAGACAATTTGTGATGTATGTTTTAGAATTTGTTCCTATAAATCATTGTGTCCTGTTTTGAATGATTAATCACATTTCACTTCTGTACCCTGTCTTAATAATCCCCGCCTTCCTTTGTGTAAAGCTCTTCCCTGAAAAAAAAGGAGGCGCAGACTGAAGCCCGTATGCGTTATGGCTTGCAGGGCATGCATTACGGGCAGGCATTGCAGTTGGTAAGGTGTGCATACTGCCTGCATAGCCATGATGTTTACAATGCAGGATCTGTCTGACGCCAGTGTCGCATCCACTCTGGTCTCAGGGTGTATTCTTGTCTCTCTTGTTGTGTCTTTGTGTGTACTCTTTATCTGTCTCTGTTGCCACCAGATCTCCCTACTTCATGAACCGAACCCCCCAGTCGAGGCCGGTTCTCGACATGACCCCATGTTTTTAGAGTAGAATTGCATTCCATGTTATTTTCAATGGTTTGATACTAGCAGCACCACTGGGTGGATTCGAACTGCCAACTTTTATTTAGCAGCCAAGTGACACCATCTAAGGACTCATACATACATGCTATTACCTGATTGGAAATCTAAGTGGGACTTTGTATCAAGAATCTTAAAAAGAGCACTCTTTGGCCCAGTAAATCTACTTGTGGGAATGTTCTAAAGAAAATCCTAAACACAGAAAAATAGTTTTACATGAAGATATTCACTAAAGAAATCTTAGTAATAGTGAAACCTTGCAGAAAACCCAAATTACCAATAATAGAAGACTCACTAATGAATGTTGAAAAACTATATAAGTGCAACATCTCTAGTGTATTTCTGTGGCATTTGCAATAGCATGAAAACATTGCATGTTACATAGATGTTAAAACTTACATGTCAAATAAAAAAGAATACAAACTTTTACAAATAGCTCAGTAGGAAAACAAATAAATGCCAACGAGTGTCATTGAGTGATGAAATTATGAGTTATCTCTTTTTCCTTGCTTCTGCTTTCCTATTCATTGATGTGTTTCTAGAAAGACCATAATTAACTTATATAATTTAAAAAGGTGCATTTTGAAGAATAAAATGTAATGAATTTGCTCTCCCAAAACAGATAGAAAGGAATTCACCTACATTTCCCCAACTAGTGATTCAGCAAGTAAAACTTGAATGTGGATATTTAACTTTGGAGGTGTTCTCCACAAACCACATCCCATTAAGATGTGTGTCCCATGACCTGTTTCTTCATACCTTCCCTAAAGTTAAACACAAATCTGGGGTTATGGTCTGAGCTGCCTGTAATCTCTTAGATTTCAGCAGTTTCATTGAGGAAGCCACCCATTCCTATCCACTGAGTCCTCCTTGCCCCACCCATCCAATACATACCATTCAATACATCCAATACATACTATCCAATGCATACCAGTGAGATGCAGACTTGCCCATGAGAAGAACAAAATATATCTGCCTCTATAAGTAATAAAACTGGGGTTCCACTCTGCTTTCCTCTCTCTGGCTCTCCATACCCTCCTCCCCTGACTTACACCATTATCATCCTCAGCGTACATCACTGTTCTTGTTTACAGAAGCAGCACTAAGGCACAATAATCCCTTGTATATATATAAAATCCCAAGAAGTCTTTTTAAAATACTAGAAATAACAAGTTAGTTCAGGAAGGTCACACATGCACAAAAATAAATTGCCTATATAAATACAGAAACTAGAATTAAAGACACATGCCATTTACAACCACTGAGAATCAGGAAATACTTGGGCATACACTTAACAAAACATGTACAGGATTCGTATACTGAAAATTACAAAATTCTGATGAAAGACATCAAAGAAAAACTAAATAAATGGAGATACATGATGTTCATGGATTTGAACACTCAATATAGTAAAGCCGTCAATTCTCCCAGTATTGTATATAAGTTCAATGTCTTGTTGTTGTTGTTAAGTGCTATCAAATCGGTTCCAACCCATAGTGACCCTATATAGGGTTTCCAAGGAGCAGCTGGTGAGCTTGAACTGCCAATCTTTTTTTCAAACAGACTTTACAGTCCAGTGCATTAACCCCTAGCACCACACCAGCACTCCAAGTTTAATGTAATTCCTATAAAAATCCAGGCAATATGTTTTGTAGACATAGACAAGTTTATTCTAAAATTAATATGGAAAGGCAAGAGATCTAGAATAGCTGAAACGATCTTGAAAAATAAGAATTAAGTGGACAGAATCACTCTACTTAATATTAAAAGCTCAGTGTGTAGGATAAACACATCAGCCACTCCTCAGAAACCCTATACAGGGTCCCTATGAGTTGGAACCGACTCAATGGCACTTAACAACAACATAGATGTATACAAGGAACCCTGGTGGTATTGTGTGATAGGTGTTGGGCCGCTAATCAAAAGGTTGGCAGTTCGAAACTACCAGCTGCTCTTCAGAAGAAAGATGAAGCTATCTGTTTCTCAAGGGTCTTGGAAACCCTATATAGGGTTGCTGTGACTCAAAATTGATTCCATAGTTGTCCGTTTCATTTTGGTGAGTTCATATTAGTATATAAAAGTTGAAAAGTATTGCTATAAATCTTAGAAACTTTAAACAAAAAATATCAGAATGTGACCTACCCTCCATCTAGCTAGGTCTTTACACTTCTGAAGGAGGTGTTTCCATTCCCATTTCTCTAACCCTTCCCGAATGTATTCTTTACTCTTCGAATTACATCATGTCCAATTGTCAGTTTTATCATCACCAAGGGACTCAAATTGTGTTTCCTTTCAATGTTCTTTTAGTTTGGGAAACCAAAAGAAGCCTGAAGAGGCAAGATCAGAGCTGTAGGATGAATGGGGTAAGATTTTCCCAATAAAATTCTTGTAGGGCAGCCCTAGCTACCCTCAAACAATGAGCAGGTGTTTTGTCGTGAGAGGAATAAACTCCTTGGGCACCTTTCCTGGTCTTTTTCTCACCAATGCACTTTTCAATTCTTTAAAAATTGCTTCATAATAAGCCCTCATGATTATCCTGTATCCTTCAAGGATATCTGTCTTGAAGTGCTGTCAAGTTGGTTCCAACTCATAGCAAACCCATACAGGGTTTCTGAGGATCAGCAGGTGAGTTTGAACTGCCAAACTTGCAGTTCAACCAACCTTGCAGTCCTGTGCTTATCACACACCAAGAATCCCCAAAAATAGTTGCCATAGCCTTCTGAGTTGACCTCTAATCCTGAATTTAACTGGTCAAGTGGGAGAAAGATGAGGCTTCCTGTTCCCTCTAAGATTTAAAGGCTCGAAAACCCTATAAAGGGTAGCTATGAGTCAGAAATGACTCAATGGCATTTAATAACAATAGCAGATCGCCTTAGTAGACACTGTTCTGATGGAACCATTTTTCTGGAAGGCACCTTAACTAGACTAGGACAAATGTATTATTGAGAGACCTTCTCTGCAGCCATCCACTAATTGCAGTTGTTCTTGTTAGGTGTCATTGAGTTAGCTCTGACTCATAGCTACCTGATGCACAACAAAACAAAACACTGCCCAGTCCTGCACCATTCTCACAATTGTTGTTATGCTTAAAGCTATTGCTGTTGTCCCTGCACCAATTCATCTTATTGAGGGTCTTCTTTTTCACTGAACCTCCACTTTACCAAGCATGATGTCCTTCTCCAGGAACAGGACCCTCCTGATAAAATTATGAAGTATGAGAGACAAAGCTTTGCCATCCTGGTTTCTAAGGAGCATTCTGCTCTACTTCTTCCAATACAGATTTGTTTGTTCTTCTGGTACTTTCTGGCCATAGTACTTTCAATGTTCTTCTCCAACACCTTAATTCAAATGTGTCAATTATTCTATGATTTTCCTTATTCATTGACCAGTTTTAAAATGCATATGAGACAACTGAAAATACCATGGCTTGGGTAATGTGCACTTTAGTCCTCAAACTAACATCTTTATTCTTGAAAAATTTAAAAAGGTCTTGTTCAGCAGATTTGATTTATTGACTGCTGAGAGTGGATCCAAGCAAAATGAAGTCTTTGACAACTTCAACCTTTTCTCCATTTATCATATTTATTGGGCCAATTATGAGGATTTTTGTTTTCCTTACATTGACATGCAGCCCAGACTGAAGGCTGTGGTCATTAATCTTCATCATTATTTTAAGTCCTTTTTGCTTTGAGCATGCAAGGTTTTATCATTTTCATATTGCAGACTGTAAATGAGTCTTACTTCAATCTTGATGCCATGGTCTTCTTCATATATTCCAGCTTCTTGAGTTTTTTGCTCAGCATACAGATTGAATAAGTATGGTGAAAGGATATAACCATGGCACACACCTTTTCTGATTTTAAAACATTCAGTGTCCCCTTGTTCTATTCAAACAACTGCTTCTTCGTCTATGTACAGGTTCCTCAAGAACACAATTAAGAATACCTATTATTCACAATATTATCCATAACTTACTGTGATCTGCACAATAAAAAGCATTTGCATAGTCAATAAAGCACAGATAAATATCTTTCTTGTATTTTTTGTTTCTATCCAAAAGCCATCTGATGTCAGTAATGATGTCCTTCATTCCATATCCTTGTCTGAATCTGGCTTGAACCTCTGGCAGTTCCCTGTCAATGTACTGTTGCAGAAGTTTTTGAATTAATTATCTTTAGCAAAATTTTACTTGCATATGATATTAATGATATTGTCGTATGATTTCCACATCCTATGTGTTTCCTTTCCTTGAAATGACCACATCCAGTGAGATGGCCAGGTAGTTGTCGTCCACATTTTTTGGCAAATTGATGAGTAAGTGCCTCCAGTGCTGCATCAGTTTGCTAAAAATATTTCAATTTTCATTCCTCCAATTTCAGGAGTTTTGCTCTTTCCTAATGCCTTCAGTGCACCTTGGACTTCTTCCTTCAGAACCACTGACTCTTGATCAGATGCTACCTTTTGAAATAGTTGAACATCAGCTTTTTTCTTTTTCTTCTTTTTTTTTGGTAGCTTTACTCTGTGTATTCCTTCCATCTTCTTTTGATGTTACCTTCATCATTCAATATTTTGGCTATAGAATCCTTCAATATTCCAAATCCAAGCTTGAATTTTTTCTTCAGTTCTTTCAGCTTGAGAAATACTAAATATGTTCTTCCCTTTTGGTTTTCTAACTCCTGATCTATGCATATTTCATTGTAATACTTGATTTTGTCTTATCAAGCTGCCCTTTGAAATTTTCTGTTAAGTTCTTCTATCTCCTCATTTCTTCCATTTGCGTTAGCATCTCTATGCTGGAGAGCAAGTTTCAGAGTCTCTTCTGACATCCATTTTGGTCATTTCCTTCTTTCTTGTCTTCTTATGATGTTCTTGATGTCATCCCACAACTCTTCTCTTCTTTGGTCTCTAGTCTCTAATGTATCAAATCTGTTCTTGAGATGATCTCTAAGTTCAGGTGGGATGTGTTCAAGGTCATATTTTGGCTTTCATGGACTTGCTTTAATTTTCTTCTGCTTCAACTTAAACTTACATGCGAGCAATTAATGGTCTGTTCCACATTCAACTTCTGGTCTTGTTTCGACTGATGATAGGGAATTTTTCCATCTTTCCCCACAGATGTAGTCAATTTGGTTTCTGTGTATTCCATCTAGTGAAGTCCATGTTATTGTCATCTTCCCACCCCCCAGCTTTTTGCATTTTAATTTTTCTCCTTTTACACAAAAGAAAGTAGAAGAAATAATACAGAATTAAAGTGTAAAGTGTAGTTTACAGTAGAACACAAACACAAATACCCAAGTAAGATAATAGACGTATTTACAATGAGGAAACACACATAAAATTAAGGTAATTTTCATAGGAAACATTACAAAAAAAATCCATATGCTATACAGGCACTAATGTCTACAGTAGTACAGAAAAGGGAGATGTATTTATTTAGGGAGAGATATACCACAAGGTCTAAGTTTTACAGTATAAGTGCAGTAAATTCACACAACTCTATGACTTCTAGTTCAGAGTTTAATTGTTCCCAAATATGTCTCAACAGTATTGGCCCCCAGAGGATTGCTCCTATAGATTTCAACTTCTCTCAATTTCTAGTTCCTGAAAAATACAAAATGATTCTAAGTAGCTTTCCAGGGAGTTATAAAATCTTTGTAGACTCAAGGCTAACAATTATTGTCACAGTCAGTTCTTACCCACAGTCTTACAAGCTTTAGAGAAAGATGGAGGGAAACAGTCAGATATCAGCCTGTCTCCTAGTCCAAACCTGTGGGAACTGAAAGAGTCAACATGACAACAAGATGAGAAGCTTAAGGTGTACTTTTAAAGAACTCTCGTAAGAAATTAGGAGGATAGCCTATTTTCTACAGAAATGATTCCTGACTAACCTAAGCTGTATGTCCTTCATGAACTTTAATGTTTTATGCACTTTAGTTTTATTCAGTCAGCTGAAAAGCTGAAATTAAAACTATGTTAAAAATAAAACCGGCCATCTTTTGGCAGTCTGCTATTGAAAGGCTCTAAGTACTTACTTAATTAAAGTCTAAGTGGGCGGAGACCAGAGCTCTCTGCCTGTCAAGAGCCCCCATTTAGGAGAAGAGATCAATGTTGCCTACAAATTGGTATGTTTTGCTCATACCAATTTAGAAATGGGCACATACTAAAGGCATGGCATATGTTTCCTTTTATTCCATGGGAGATTCTTCTTCCATGGCAAAGACACAGAATAAGGAATGAATTGGATTGGCCTCTTCATCAACAGTGATGCCAGTGGTCTCTATTCATGCCAGCCAGTTCCTGGTTAGTGGCCTATGGAAACAGGTAGTAGGACCAGCTTCCCGTAGCCACAGACCTCGACTGCTAGTATTTACCTCAAGCAAAGATTAATTTGAAAATTTTTCAAGAGTCACTGATAACTAAAGGTAGTAAAGGATAAAGTTTACTACTTACATTTTAAATGAAATTGCCTGAAAATAAGGATACAATGAACTGTGGGTGAGAAAGATCAACAAGTCACTACCCATAAATGAGTTGGCCATATAAAGTCAACTGATGAGAACGTAGCCAGCAACACTCCATGGTACAACACTATGAATGCAAAAAGCTGTACCTGACAAGTCTTGAATTTCTAGTAACTAAGGGCAGAATGGGAGTCCTGGTGTGGCGCTGTGAGTTAATGTGCCAGACTGCAAAGCAGTTTAAACTACAAGGTCGGTGGTTCAAGCTCACCTGTTGCTCCTTGAAAACCCTATACAGGGTCACTGTGGGTCGGAACCAACTCGATGGCACTTAACAACAACAAGGGCAGAATGAGGGAAAGCAAAGAGCTTCTTGTGTAACATTTTCGTATAGATAGCATAGTAGAAACTGTTTCCAGGACCCATGTATATACTTCAACAACCAACCACACTGAAGAAAGCAGATGCATTATTCATTCTTCTTTTCTTTTTGTTTGAGAAGTTTAACTCTCTCTTGGCCATGTACTTTGAAATGGTTCCATGTTAGTTTAGTCCAGGAAGCAACAGTGTTAAAATTACAATCAGATAGGTGAGAAGAAGGTTGTGGACTTGCTGCTTCACCCAAGCAACTGCAGCAAGAGAAATGATCGTGGTCATGGAGTACATTTTAGGCTTTTTTTCCTTTCCTGTAAAGAGGCATTTCTACCAGTCCACAGTTCTGCAGCTAGTCCTCACCCTTGTGGATGTTGTTAAGTGCCGTCGAGCTAGTTCCAACCCATAGTGACTCTGTATAGGGTTTCCAAGAAGCACCTGGTGAGCTTGAACCACCAACCTTGCAGTTCAAACTGACTTTGCAGTCTTGCGCATTAACCCACAGTGCCACACCAGGACTTCTAGTCTTCACTTGATTGCTGTAAAATTCATGGAATCTTTGTTATTGCTCAGTGGTCCATTTATTGGAGCCAAAATTTCTAGGCTCTATGATGGGAACGAGGTAGTCAGCCAAGCACAAAAACATAACAAGACAGGAAACACAGGACAGAAAAGATAGCTCTAGATAATACATCATCAGAAATACCAAAGAAACCATGCCCATGATAGCAGGTAAAAGCCAGGTTCTTTCCAATGGAAGAACCTTGTCCGCCATCAGCATAACCTCTCCCAATCCATGCAGTTGTTCTTCAACACTTGCTGTCTCTGCAGTCAGCAGGTTGATGCTGCAACTATCATCCTCTGACACTGTCCCTAAGGTGCCACCCTCCACCCTCTGAGGTAACCTCCATGCCGAGCCTTCACAGTGACCCCTTTATGTTTTTAAAAAGGTATTTGTAAGAACAAACAAGATGGCGGATCGGGTGGACATATAACAGAGAGCTCCGCCAACAACAAAACAGAATAACCGACCAAGCAGGCTCAGGGGCTGGTCCCAGAACTCTGAACCACATATAAAGGAATACTTAGAAGGTTGGAAGGCTCACAGCTGGGGGAATTTGTGGCAGAAG
>NW_006408672.1:2541893-2555656 GCF_000296735.1 Chrysochloris asiatica | reverse complement strand
AAAAAAAAAAAAAAGGTATTTGTAAATATTGGTCTTGCAAAATTCTATCATGCAATCTCCAGCATCATTTCTATCACCAAGGCCATATTTTCCAACTACTGATCCATCATCCTCTTTGTTTCTAAACTTCACATTCCAATCATCAATAATTATCAATACATCTTGATTGCATATTCAGTAAATTGCAGAGCCATGGTTAAATAAACTTTTTTAAATGATTCCGTGCATGAACTGGGACCCTTGTAGCCATACTTTTTTACTTACCCTCATAAGTCTATACTGTGATAGTGCCAAATTGCAGATACACTGATCTAAAGAACAGAAGAGAGGTCCAAGAAATAGACCCACAGAATTATGTTCAGCTGATGTTTAACAAAAGCAGTTTAGTGAAGGAAAGATAGATACCCTTTTCAACAAATGGTGCTAGAACAATTGGATATCAGAGCACCTCCCATGCCTCAAAAAAGAAACCCTTTAACTAAATCTCACATCTTATACATATGTACTTAAAAATTATCAGACACTTAAATGCAAAACTCTAAGACCTCTGGGAGGGAAAACATGACAAAATCTTCAGGATCCAAGGCTAGGCAAAGAGTTCTTAGATATAACACCATGAGCATGGTCTCTAGGAAAAATAAATAAAATGAACCTCATTGAAATACCAAGCTTCTGCTACAGGAAAGCCCATATCAAAAGCATGAAAAGATAAGCTACAGACTGCTAGAAAATATTTTACAAACACATATCTCACAAAGGACTTACATCTAGAATATATTTAAAAAAAAACACAAACCTCTCAAAACTCAACAATAAAAACTGTTTCAATTAGAAAATGAGCAATAGACATGAAGAGACATTTCACTGAATAGAATTTGCAATTGGCAAATAAGTACATAAAAAGGTGCTCAGCATCCTTAGCCATCAGAGAAATGCAAATTGCAGCCACAATGTGATATCACTACACAATTATAGGAATGGTTAAAAGAAAAACAGTAATACCATATGCTGAAGAGGATGCAAGGAAGCTGGATCACTTCTACATAACTGGTAGGAATATAAAATGGAAAATGGTAGAAATATGGCATTTTCTTGAGAAGTTAAATATGCAACTACCATATGACCCAGAATTTGCACTCATGGGCATTCATCTGAGAGACATGGAAGCTTATGGTCACACAAAAACTTGTGCACAATGGTTCAGAGCAGCTTTATTTATAATAGCCAATCACTAGGTTCAGTCAAGATGACCTTCTGCTGGTGACTGGTTAATCAAACTGTAGTCCATCTATGCTTTGGAATACTACTCAGCAATAAAAAGGAACCAGCTATCGATATGTACAACAACCTGAACGGATCGCCCGTGAATTACACTGGATGAAAAAAGCCTCTGCCAAAAGATTACATACTGTAGGTTCCATTTATATAACATTTTGAAATGGCAAAAAAAAAAAAAAAAAATAGTGGGGGTTGAGACTATAGCTAAGTCTAGGCATGAGCTTTTGTTTAGTGTTAGGGTTATGACTAGCACTAGGATTAGTTTTAGGGGCAGGGGGCCGGGCTAAGAATAAGGCTTGGTCTAGTTTTTAGAGTTAGTTAGTTTTATTTTGATTTATTTTTTTCTTGAAATCTACTTGATTTTCTCTTCATCTGGAAGCTCTATAACTACATTATTCCCTCTTTTAATTTTATATATTTTTTGTTACTGTTTCTGCAACTGATTCCCTGGCTGTATTTTCAGTCTTGTAGGTCTGGATTTTCTTTGAATATTTCCTTATCTAGGTTCAGTCTCTGTGATATTGTTATGTAGTCTCAGATTGTCATCTGATGTTGTTTCTTCTCTGTCCAAAGAATTCCTTTTAGCATTTTTCTTAAGTTTGGTTCTTTTTTCCTGATTGTTCTTCTAGCAGATGAATATTGAGAGATTGTTATTCAAGCTCAGTAATTAGGTCTTTCATTGATTTAATTCTACTTCTTTGCCTTTTCATTGTATTATCTATTTCTTGTTGTTACTCTCCTGGCTTTCTGATTGCTGTTTTGGTATGGTTCCCATTTTTTCTTCATTATTTTGTCAGTTTGTTTCCTGAGTTCCTCTAAAGTTTTGTCCATATATTCTATGATTTCATCTGCAGTTTTCTAGATCATTTGTTCAAAACCATTGAAGGTGCCTAGCTATAATTCTTTTTAATTCCTTATCAGGTAGGTCTAATACCATTTCTGGTGCTGTATTTTCTGACTCATTTATTTTGGTCATTCATTTGAGGCACTCTGTCTTGTTTCTTCATGTAAGCTGAAATCATCTGTTTTCTTCAAGACATTGTGGTGTCATATTTATATTTGATTGATGATTGTATATTGGTGTGTTCTAAGGCACTCACCACCTGTCTCTTTGTAGATGTGACAGAGACTGAAAGTGTAAACACAGTTACACTGTTTGTGTAGGGCAGTCACATGTCTCCAGAATCAGACGTGCTATATCCAGTGGCCAAGGCCAGGCAGAGAAGAAGCTGAGCAGGAAGAGGTACCATTGACTGCTGAGTTAGCAAGGGTGGGACTGGTCACATGCCCAACTACTAGGAGGACATGAGAATAAGGTAGAACTGTACCCTCTTCCCACCAGCCTCCAGCTATGTTTTGTGTACAAAAGCCTAAAATGGCTGTGACATTCCACGGTAGCCCACAGTCCACCCATTTTTCATCCGATGCCTTTTCCAGTCGACACTAATGTACCTATCTGTCCTATGTTCTGATGCTCAGGGATCCAGGGTGACCATCTGTATATATTTCACTCAATCTCCCATGTCTTTATTGCAGAGGGTCATCTCAGTGCATCTGCCTACTCTGCCATCTTGCCCTGGCTCCAACAAAATATTTTAAATGAAGAACAGATTAACAGTTTCCAGGAATCAAGGAGGGGGGCGGGGGGCAAGAGGTAAGTGAGTGTGACTATAAAAGGACAGAACGAGGGAGTCTCTCTCTCTCTCTCTCTTTTTTTTTAAAGTTTTCTTGTGAATTATGTGATAGTTTACATGGGAGAACATTAGTTTTGCATTCATCCTATAGTATATAATTTCATTGCTATGGTTACAATCCCCTCCATGCATCATCAACCAACCAAAGGGTATACACTACAAGCATGCCCCCCAGTCATCAGCACACAACCCTTCTCCCTCTCTGTGTCTAAAGTCCCCAACAGATCCATCTCTCCACATCATCGTCTCTGCCTCCATCTCAGGCATCACTGCTTCTCTGGGTAGGGTCCCACTCTCCACTCTTCTCCCTTGATGGTCCCAGGGCCCTCCGCTCTTACGCTGAAAAGATAATCACTCCCTCCCTTGCTGAAAAATGTCTACCTTTACAATTCCAACCCTCACAAGCAGTCCAGATAACAATTATTCACTATTGTATCCCAAGAGATCCATCCGGATTTTATTTCATCAGCCCCACCTAGACAGATTGTATACTACTCAGTGGAGATTCTACCTTCCTCTATGGCCTATGAATCTAGCTTCCCTCTTGAAAGCTTGTAAGCCAGTCACTTCTTGCCTTTGTAGCCCCCTCCATTTTGGGTAGCCAATGTCCAAGTTGCCCATCCCTGTCTACTTTGTGTATGGAGGGGGTGGGAATGATCCCCTGCTGTAAGGATTTGTTCCCTCTTTTGAGCTACTGCATCCATAGGTGTAGGTCAAATTCATCAGATTATATCAGATTTCTCTTTTTTCCCCTCTTCTTTCTTCTTCTGGTTGCGCTCTGATCATCTAGTCATTGAAGCCAGGTCAAGTGGGTGTTCTTGTGCAGATACCCTCTCTTCTTATCCACTGGACACTTCACTCTCCACTCTAGTCCTCTGTGGCTATGTCACTGATTCTGGGCCCAAGGGTACCCAGGTCTTGCCACTCTGCTGGCCAACCAGGTCTTCACCTGGTTTTACAGAAGTCCATTGAACATTGTAGGGCTTAGCTCACTGCTTAATTGTTGTTTTTCTCTCACTTCCCCTAATCGGAGCGTAGTCACCAATCAGAGCATGTATTCTCATTGAGTCTTAGACTTGGAAGGGGGTTTGCACTGAGGGGACCCGAACATTTGCCTTGATGTTTCCTGGGCAAGCAACTTGCCTGTTTTTGTAGTAACAGTCAGTCTACCTCTATTGTTTTGTATTTTTCCTGTAGGTCTTTCTTTCAAGAAGTATCTTCTGTTCTTCTAGACACTGAGGGAGTCTCTTGATGAAAGAAAAGTTGTGTCTTCACTGTAGAAGTAAATACCAGACCTTACAGAGACAATAATGTTGTATAGAACTAACAAACACTCACACACACCCACATACACATGGAATACAAGCAAAACTAAGAAAATATGAATAAGATCAGTGACTTATGTCGACGTCAATATTCTGGCTGTGAAATTATACTACAATTTTGCAAAATGGTATCCCCAGGGAAAACTAGGCCAAGTGTACAAGGGATCTCTATTGTTTCTTACAACAGCATGTGACACTACATTTATCTCACTAAAATTTTCAATAAATAAATGTTAATTCAATTAAAATGTTTTTGAAATCATAATTCTTATGACTGTATACCCAAAAGCAACTTTAAAAAATCATTTTTGTGGTTTTTGTTTTTTCAACAATCCTCTGTGTGGTTGGTGATGGTCTCTTCTGAGGGCATGCAAATAAGAACAGGAAGTGGTTATATTAAATCCTCAGCCTTTAACAGGGCCTCTACTCCCAATCTCTTCCAAAGCATAACTATGTCTAGAAGATAAGAAGGATAAAAATCATACAAGTTCACAACTCCCCACCACTTACAAAGGGCTTCCACATAGGGGTTCTTGTCTAATTTCTTACAGAATTGTTCTCAAATTTTCACAGCTGTAAGAACTCTGAGTGAGATAAAGACCTATGTGTTTTGCAATGCAATGAGTTGCAGACTCCAGAAACTCAGCTTCAGGGCCCTGATGCCTGCCTGGCTGTCTAGCCTGCTTCTTGTTGCTTGTTTTGAGGCTAATTCAATCTCTGGGTGGTGCAAACAGTTATTGCTGCTCACTCAGCTGCTAACCAAAGGGTTGGAGGTACTAGTGCATCCAGAGACACCTTGAAAGAGAGGCAGGTGATTTCCTTTTGAAAAATCAGCCATTAAAAATGCTATGCAGCATAGTTCTCCTATAGTTCTAATACACAGACAGTCGCCATGAGTTGGAATCCATTCCATGGCAATTGCTATTGTTTTAATCTCCAGGTAGCATAGCAGGAAGTAGTCCTGGTTCTGTTTGAGGAAAACCTACAAACTTCTCCAACCCTTCTTCCATGCAGGAAGATCTAGCAGGTCAGAAAGGAGATGCAATGTAGAGCCAAGGGCATGACCCCATAAAACAGTTTGGCAACTGTGCAGTGATCTGGGGAAGAAGGCCCATTTGGTCACTTTCTAGGGACTGCCAGGAGCCCTGGTGGTATAGTATGTTATGCAGTGGACTGCTAACTACAAAGTCAGTGGTTCAAATTCTCCAATTGTATTAAGGGAGACAGAGGAGGCTTTCTGCTCCCATAAAAATTTACAGCTTCAGAAACCCTACATAGAGTCGCTATGAGTTGGAATCAATTCAACAGCAGTGGGTTTGATTTTGCAGCTTGACATATAGTGGTTGGAGTCTTAATATGGCACTGTAGGTGGGTTGAACTGGTAGGTTGCAGTTCAAATCCACCAGCTGCCCTTTGGAAATCCTATACAGAGTCCCTATGAGTCTGAACTTACTAGACTGCATTTAACAACAGGGAGTGGTTTAAAACAACAACTGTTTTCTTAAAACAGTGCTCTCTGAGATGGGCATGCTAATCAGGAGCACTCTGTACTAGGGACTGTCTCTTCTCTTGTCCCTTTGCCCTTCCTTACTTATCATCCTTGGTGCCTCCAAGACACGAGCATGAAGTTGGGAACCATTAGTATTATAAAAAATTATAATATGCCAGCATGAACATCTCTTGCCCAGCATCCCTGCCTGGAGACCACCTAGTCTCTGCTGGACATTTCCAGGGACAGAGAGAAGAGAAGAACAATTTGCAGGCACAGGGTCAGTGTCCCTAGAAACTCCTTGTGCAGAAAGATGCCAGGTGGTGGTTCAAATGTGGGTGAGGACATAGCAAACCGGTAGTTTCTGTGCCCCTCTATTCACTGCTGTGCTCCCACTGAAGAAAGCAGGAGCAGACTTTTCTAGTCTACACCTAAGCTGGGACCGAAGGAAAAGGAAAATAATGTCAAAGACATCAATGTTCTTTCAGTTGTGGGAAAACAATATTTAAAGGAGCAAGAGCAGGGTTATAAGGTAGATGGGGTAAGGGTTCCCAATGAAATTCTTATAGAACAGCCCTTGTTACTCTCTAAGAACAAGAAGTTGCAAAATCCCTTGGTCCAACTTTCCTGGTCATCAATACAGTTTCCAAATTTCTTAAAACTTCATAAGAAGTCCTCATGGTTTTCTTGAGTCCTTCGAAAAAAATCTATTAAGATTATCCCTTTGGAATCCCTAAAACAGAGTCACCACGATCTTCTAAGTTGACCTCTCTGTCTTGAATTTAGTTGGTCCAACACTATTTTGGGAACCACTATTTTGATTGGACCTTTTAAGGTACCCTAATGGAATTCTGATATGGTGCTATAGGGTAAGCCCTGGACTTCTAACCACAGGGCAACAGTTCAAGCCCACCAGCCACTCCTTGGAAATCCTTGACAGGGTTGCTATTGAGTCTGAACTGACTTTAACAAGATTTGTTGTTGTTGTTGTTAAGTGCCGTCGAGTCGGTTCTGACCCATAACGACCCTGTACAGGGTTTCTGAGGCTGTAAATCTTTAAGGGAGCAGAAAGTCTCATCTTTCTCCCGCGGAGCAGCTGGTAGTTTCGAACTGCTGACCTTAAGGTTCGCAGCCCAATTCGTAACCGCTACGCTACCAGAGCTCCTTAATTAGAACAAGTGTATTAGAGAAAGAACTTATCTGTTGTCATCCATTAATTGTGGAGACGTGTTTAAACCTGGGGAAGAAACCCATACATGTATGATTGGAACCCTAGGAGCAATACTTTACTTACCCTTGTATAAAAGCCACCCTATTATGTGGATATATGCACTCATATACATTATCCCTATCATATTTACAACACTAACTCACACATGCACTTACACACTTACATGCATACCATAACGATATTTACTTGTGTTTTATTAACTATGAAAAAGCATTAGACTGTGTGGATCAAAACAAACTATGGATAATATTGCAAAGAATGAATATTGCAAAAAACTTATTTGTGCTCTTCAGGAACCTGTACATAGGCCAAGAGCCAATCATTCAAACAGAACAAGGGGATACTGAATGGCTCAAAACTAGGAAAAGTGTGCACCAGGGTTGTATCTTTTCACCTTACTTATTCTGAGCAAATAATCTGAGAAACTGAGGAATAATGAGGCATGAAGATTGGAGGAAGACTCATTAACAAACTGAAATATATAGAAGATACAACCTTGTTTGTTAGAAGTGAAAAGGACTTAAAATATTTACTAATGAAGATCAAAGACTACAGCCTTCAGTATGGGTTGTCCCTCAATGTATGTAAAACAAAAATCCTCACAACTGGACCACTAACAATATGATAAATGGAAGAAAGATTGAAGTACTCAGAAATTTCATTTTGCTTGGATCCACTATCAGCACTTACGGAAGCAGCAGTCAAGAAAAAAATTACATATTGCATTAGACAAATCTTCTACAAAAGATCTCTTTAAATTGTTAAAGAGTAAAGATGTCAGTTTAAAGACTTAGATGCAAGGATGGGAGACTATCACATCTTTACCACATTCTAAAACATTAATATGCTTTGAGCTGAGTCTGTAGCAAATAGGCATTTTTCACATTTAAAAAATCAACCTTAATATCCTATTCCAGACTAGATCTTACTGGCCCTGAGCAGAATTAAATTAATTGCAGAAATTGTAGTCCCAACATGTAATTTCAAGTGTCTCTCTGTGCAAATTATCCAGAGGTTGTGTTTGAACTACTTCTAAGACATTTTGAGGACAGTATGTAATAGTGATCCTGAAGCTTCATTTATTTCATTTATAATTTGCCTCTTCTATGACTGAATGGACAAGATTTTAGCAGCCATAGCTTTGAAGCATGACATCAATAATCTTAAACGTGTCGACCTAGACTTTGCAAGTAAGTAATATTTTGAAATATTTTTCCTTTAATGGTGTACTTTATTCACAACTAGAAAACGTTTACCTTTGTATACTTTTATTTTAACATTATGTTCTCTTGATGAGTTCTTATTTCAAAGTTTAATTAAATGAAAAAAAAGTAAATTATATGCATAAAAAAAAAAAAAAGACTAAGGTGTGCCTTATGTTATCGGAGGGACCAGTCCCTGGAGAAGGACATCATGTTTGGTAAAGTGAGGGTCAGCAAAAAGAGGAAGACCCCCAACAAGATGAACTGTTGATGTTTGGTAAAGTGAGGGTCAGCAAAAAGAGGAAGACCCCCAACAAGATCAACAAGATGATGAAGTGACAACAGCAATGAGATCAAATGTAACAACGATTGTGAGGACAGTGCCTATTGACAGTGTTTCGTTCTGCTGTGCGTAGGGTTGCTATAAGTCAAAAGTGACTCAATGGCACCCAACAACTATTTTTTAAAATATTTAAAAGGAAAACTATATCAGACACTGGTTGGCACTGTAGGGTAAGCACAGGACTGCAAACTACACAAGTCGGTGGCTCAAACTCACCAGCTGATTCTTGAAAACCCTGTATAGGGTTGCTATGAATCAGAATTGATTCCAAGGCACTTAACAGCAATATATAAATTACTAAAATGTCTAATGATAGAAGGGGGACAAAGGGAAGTAAGGAGAAAGAAAAGAGAGAAAGGAAAGAGGAAACAAGAGACACAGAGAAACATGTACAGAGAGGGTAGAAGGAGAGAGAGAGAAAAAAGAGAGAGAGAGAGAGAGAGAGAAGGGATTCTCTTGGTCCTATCTTAGACACAGGGCAGATGAGGGCTCTTCCACTCATTCATTCATTGGCCAACTCTGGTCATGGCCTTTCCACAGATGTTCTTCAGGTCTAAGTCAGCTAAGGGAGGCCAGTCCACCCTGTGTGTGGCATGTCGGTTTGACTGTTTCTTTGCATATTGTTTTTATTTTGGTATGCCGTACCTGGTCTGCATCCTGGGTACCCACCGACCAGCTTATGATCTTGAGAAAGTCATTTCCCTTCTCCCTCAATCCACTGTCTTCATCTACAACACAGAGGTAATGACAGTCCCTGTCTCATAGGGGGTTGTGAAGATCAAACAGGTTTACTTATGAAACATGCATAGAATGGGTCCAATACACTGTCCACACTGATTAATTACTGTCAGCAAAAACATACACATTTTAAGTATTAGACTACTAAGTTAAATGTTAGACTACCACCAGTTAAGTTAGAATACTAAAAGGTAGTAATTTAAACCCACCCAGAGACAACACAGAAGAAAGTCCTGGTGATCAACTTTGAAAAAAGACCAGAGTCTTGAAAACTGTATGGAGCACAGTTCTACTCTGCACTACATGGGGTCACCATGAGACAGAGTTGACTCAACAGCAACCAGTAATGTTTTTGGCTTGGTTTCTTATTGGCCAAGGCTTTTTCAAAGAAGATTGTAAGACATTAAGTGTCTCATAGCAAAACTCAGTAACAACTCAAGAAGGATGAAAATACAGTCAGCTGAAAATTTCTGCTTATCCCAGAGAAGCTAATCATGTTTTCTCAGTTGAAACTACTGTATATGACACTTGTTTTTATCTTTTTCTTTTCACAATTTGGATCAGCAATGCATGAGCTATCACTCTTTCAGAGAGAGATGGGCAAAACTACTTGAAAATAATCTTGTTATTTTCTGACATACACAGATGTCTGTGTAGTGACTTTGACATGGTGGATTGAATCCAAATACAGTTGTTAAGTGGCCAACTCACCGTTAGCATCTACTATGAACTGAATTATGTTCCCCTCCAAAATATGTGATGCAAATCCTAACCTCTGTGCCTGTGGTTATACTCCCATTTGGGAATGGGGTGTCTTTGTTATGTAAATAATTCCGGGTTGTTGTAGGATATATCTTGCATCAATCTCTTTTGAGAAATATAAGAGATTAAACAAGCAAGCTAGGAAGTAGGCATGGGGGAGTGGACAGCCAAGTCACATGGAGCTCTCCAAGGAACCAGGAAGTATTGTTGAAGAGACAATGACCTTCTTCTAGAGCCAATAGAAAGACAAAGCCGTCCTCTAGAATGGGCACCCTGAATTTGGACTTCTTGCCTCCTAAATTGTGAGGGGGAAAAAATAACCATATGTGGATGACTCTATTTGTTAGAGTCATCCACATATGGTATTTCTTACATCAGCACTTGATAACTAACACAGTACCCTTGTCTTCTCCAACTCCAATCTCCTACACATCCCAGGAGACCCATTGTCTTCTCATAGCTCCCTGGAGCTGCTTCTTTCCACAAGACACCTGAATTCATCTCTGTTCTCTCTTAAACTTACCCTTCTCTCCCATTGTTGCCTCAAAGCAAAGCCACTGGTTCATATTATGACTGATTTGTGAGAAAGCACCAATGAACAAGTAGCCCCTCGTGGGCCAGGTGTGTGTGTTATAGAAACTACAGAAGGTACATGGTTAACTTAAAGGGGTCTCTAAGTCTGCAGGTGCATGAGTGATTAATAGGACTTGTACTGAAGACAGGGAAGTCATTGTGCTCTTGATGATGTGTGATCTATTCTACCTGCCTTCAGTACATGCTGTGTGCAACTTCAATGGTTCCTGTCTTACCCCAGTATTTTACCTGTTCTTACTCTGCTCTGAGTCTTATGATAGAGTATGAGATAATCCTGATCTATTAAGAAATCTGTTCTAACAGAAAATTGAAAAATTCTTAAGATATATGTTATTGTTGCTAAGTGCCATTGAGTGGGTTCCAACCCATAGCGACCCTGTATAGGGTTTCCAAGGAGCAGCTGGTGAGCTTGAAACACCGACTTTGCAGTTCAAATGGCTTTGCAGTCTGGCACATTTATCCACAGCGTCACATCATAGATGAGATAAAAGTAAACAAGCCTCTGGAACTAAGCTCATGATTGCAATTTAGATGAGTAGTTACTATTCATCCCATCAAACTCCAATTAATGAATGCATTAGAAGATATAATAACTTCTTTGGGGGAAAAAAGGACAATAATACATCAAGCACTGAAACCTATAAAGAAATAATGAAAATAATCATTAAAAGGAACATTTAATAGCATAAGCTCCCCACTTATGAAATAAGATGTTAGAAGTAGAAAATGTTGGTTTGGTTCTTGTTCCTAGAGATAAGAATGTGCTGAGAGCTAAATTCACAGTGACTGTGCTCATGTCGCTGAGTGTGGAAGCTTGTTTCACCAAGTGACTGTCAATCCCTTTTCACATGACTTTTGCCTGTCTTATCAGTAATTTTGGACAACCCCTGTAGGGAAACTGAAATGAACAGGTGGGAAAGGTAGTATGTGGAGGAATTTCTGCTTTTGTTCTTAGTGAAGGTCAGAAAGGAACTTCAAGTTCATTTTAGTCCAATGCCCTAATGGTTTTTTGGAGGTGTAAGAAATCGTCGATCCTAGGTATTGAAGAATGGAAAGATGCTCCTTCCTGTGGCTCTGCTATTAATTCCAGAAAGCAAGCCACTAATGGCATATGCCGCTGTCCAAAGTCTTCAACATGAATTCATGGAGAGATGAGCTGTCTCCACCATGGCAAGAGCACAAAGTGATGGCTGTCCCTTTCCTCTTCAAGTTTTCAGGTCCCTCTAAAAATGAAAGAATAGGTGTTATCTTTTTTAGATCTTCATGCCATCTTTCCAATATTATGGTTAAGTGGACATATGCACTTTATTTTAGGTAAAGTCTCTGGCTGTTCTTGAAGGAACATACATGATTAATGGGGACAAAAGTGGTCTCTGAGAGAGCTGCAGCTCTGTGTGAATGGATCCCAGACAAGTGCAACACATCTACATTTTCATCATTGATCTGAGATTTCTCCAACATGAATATGAAAGACTATAGAACAATTGATGCATTTAAATTATGGCTTTAGGTAAGAATATTCAAAGTACTGTGGACTGCCTGAAGAACAAACATATCTGTCTTAGAACAAGTACAGCCAGAATGCTCCTTAGAAGCAAGGATGGCAAGACTTCATCTCTCATATTTCAGACAGTCCCTGGAAAATGACATCATGTTTGATAAAATGGAGGGTCAGTGAAAAAGAAGAAGAGCCCCAACAAAATGTATTGGCACAATACCATCAGCAATAAAGCCAAGCATAATAAAAATTGTGAGGATAATACAGGAAAGGTCAATGTTTTGTTCCGTTGTGCATAAGGTCATTATGAGTTGGAACCAATTCAACAGAACCTAACAACAACAGCAGGTAGAGAAAAAGGAGTCTGGTTGGTGCAAATGGATAAGTGCTTGGCTATAACCCAAAAGGTTGGTAGTTTGAATTCACTCAGAGACGTCACAGAGGGCAGGCCTGACAATCTGCTTCGGAAAGATCACAGTCACCGGAAACTATAAAACACATGTCTACTCTGATGCACACGAGGTCACCATGGGTCAGAACTGACTTGATATCACTGGTGATGATGTTGTTGTTGTTGTAGTTAGGCACCATAGAGTTGGCACCGACCCATAGTGACCTTATGCACAACAGAACAAAACACTGCCCGATCCTAGGAAAACTTCACTACTGTTGCCATGCTTGAGTCCATCGATGCTGCCACTTGGCCAATCCATCTTATTAGGAGACTTCCTCTTTTTCTCTGACCCTCCACCCTACCAAACATGATATCCTTCCTTTTCCAGTGACTGGTCCCTCCTGACAATATGTCCGAAGTATGACAGATGAAGTTTGGCCATCTTGGCCTCCAAGGAGCACTCTGGCTGCACTTCTTCCAAAATGGATCTATTGGTTTTTTTGGCAGCCCATGGCACTTTCAATAGTCTCCTCCAACACCACAACTCAAAAGCATCAATTCTTCTACCATCGTCCTTATTCACTGTCCACTTTTGCATGCATATGAGGTTATTGAAAATGCCATGGCTTGGTCAGGCATACCTTAGTCTTCAAGCTGACATCTTTGCTCTTCAACACTTTAAAAAGGTCTTGTGCAGCATATTTGTCTAATGCAATACGTCATCTGATTTTTTGACTGCTGCTTCTGAGTGTTGATAGTTGATCCAAGAAGAATGAAGTCTTTGACAACTTCAATCTTTTCTCCATTGCTAAAAATGGTGTTTACTTGTCCAGTGGTAAGGATTTTTCTTTTCTTTACATTGAGATGTAATCCATACCGAAGGCTGTGCTCTTTAATCTTCATCAGTAAATGTTTTAAGTCCTCTTCACTTTCAGCAAGCAAGGTTGCATCATCTGCATATTGCAGGTTGTTAATGAATCTTCCTCCAATCATGATGACATGTTTTTCTTCATAGAACCCAGATTCTCAGATTATTTGCTCAGCAGACAGGTTGAATAAGTATGGTGAAAGAATACAACCTTGTCACACACCTTTCTTAATTTTAAAACATTCAGTGTTCCCATGTTCTTTTAGAACAACTGCCTCTTGGTCCAGGTACAGATTTCTCATGAGCATGATTAAGTGTTCTGGAATACTCATACTTTGCAATGTTTT
>NW_006408672.1:2534247-2541793 GCF_000296735.1 Chrysochloris asiatica | reverse complement strand
CTTGTCACACACCTTTCTTAATTTTAAAACATTCAGTGTTCCCATGTTCTGTTCGAACAACTGCTTCTTGGTCCAGGTACAGATTCCTCATGAGCACAACTAAGTGTTCAGGAATACTCATACTTCACAATGTTGTCCATAGCATGTCACAATCCACACAATTCCTTTACATAGTCAATAAAGCACAGGTAAACATCTTTCTGATATTCTCTGCTTTCAGCCAAGATCCATCAGACATCAGCAATGGTATCCCTTGTTCCATGGCCTTTTCTGAATCCAGCTTGAACCTCTGGAAGTTCTCTGTCAATGTATGATTGTAGCCATTTCTGTATTACCTTTAGCAAAAATTTACTTGCTTGAGATATCAAAGAGATTGTCTGATAATTTCTGCATTCCATTGGGTCACCTCTCTTTGGAATGGGCACAAATATGGATCTCTTCCAATCAGTCGGCCAAATAGCTGTCTTCCAAATTTCTTGGCAGAGATGAGTGAGTGCTTCCTGAGCCACCTCACTTTCTTGAAAGATTTCCATTGTTAACTGGTGATGATGGTGGGGCATAAATAGAATAAAACTACTAGGTGAAAACGAAGGTAATGGGGCAAGACAGCATTGCAACAAATAACTGGGACAATCTCCTCAAGATGTGTGAGCTTCTGGAAGTCCCTCACACTTACATTTGAAAGAAACAACGAGTCACTTGGAAAAGTTAAAGTTAGTATAACCCTATGACCTAACTATTCTATTCCTGGGGATGTATTTAAATGACTTGAAAGAGGGGACTCAAACAGATATATGTACACAAATGTATTCTATTCACAATAGGCAAAAGGTAGAAGCAAGACAAGTGTCCATCAACAAATGAATATGTAAATAAAATGTGGTATACCCATGGTATACAATGGAAGATGATTCAACTAATAAGAGACATGAAGTTCTGATACATTCTACAACAATGGATAAGCCATAAGAATGTTACACTACATGAAGTAAGCCAGATGCAAAATATATATATATCTAGAATAGGCAAATGCATCGAGACAGAAATCAGATTAGTGGCTACCACAAGTTAAGGGTGGGGATATGGGAAGTTATTACTTAATGAATGCAGAGTTCCCATTTGGAATGATAACATGTTTTGAAAGTAAATAGTGGTGATGACTTAAAAAAAATTTTTGAAAGGTTAGACGGAAGAGAGAGAGTGAGAGGAAGGGAGAGAGAGAAAACAAGGAAGGAGAGAGGGGAAGAGGAAGGGAAAGAGGAGAACATGAAGGGCAGGAGACAGGCAGGGTAGAAGGAAAGATAATAGATTCACTAGAAAACCCATGGGAAGGGAAACTTCTTCTGGGTCATCCTGGGGTGCCTGAAGGGAGGCTTGTGAAAGAACATGTTTATGGCCAGCTGACATCTCATACAGGACAACACTTTGCAGTGGGTGGGAGTCAGCTGATAACTAACTCTACAAAGGACATAGATTCCTAGCATTACAGTCAAAACCACTCATCCAGCTTCATGATCTCAATGGAAATCTTTTCTAAAACCCTTCCAGAGTCCAGCAAACACTATAGGGCTTGTCAGAGTGTACCTGAAGACCCCAGCGTCAAAAATCATCAGGGAACCTTACACCAGATCCCTTAATACCTCTGGAGAAGGTCCTGTGGTCTCCATTCTTAACAAACAGCCAAGGAGTGCCTTATGTGCACCCAACTTTGAACTTTGTTGATTCTGCTGGGCAGAGTCTTGTAGAGAAAGTGTCATGGGACTGGGTGAGACTTACCCTTACCCTCACGGGCTTGGGTGACCTTAAGCTGCTTCCCTCACTTGTAATACAGGGTTGGTCCTGAAGAGAATGGAATAAGACATTATCTCTGTCATTGCATGTAGCTAGAAGATTCCCTGGAGGAATTTTAGAATCTTCAAGCCCACCCTATGCATTCCACAGAAGCTTGATGAAGTGGGAGTGGCTGTCTTTGACTTGCATCCTTCAGTGCCTGAAGTTCAATGTTCTTGATTGTTAGGTCAGTCACATCGATCTCTATGCCTTATAGAGGATGTTTTTCCATGTCTCTAAAGCTGAATCCAGCATCTTCTTGCCGCGTTCCTTCTGTCCCGTCTTCACTCCAAATGCCATTAGTGGTCAGGGGCAGTGAGGTTGCTCTTTTAAACACCTAATCTTTGATACATTTTATGTGGTTGATGGGTTCTGACTGAGTTTCATAGTGAGCTCCTCAGTGCTGGGCGTAGGGCCAGTCTGTCATCTTACACCCAAGCAACCTCTTTTTCATTGCCTTGGGCGGCAATGAAATCATTTCCAGTTGATGATGACCCCATGCTTTAGAGTAAGCCTGTTCTAGAGTTTTCTTGGCTTGTAATCCCTATGGAAGCAGATTACCAGGACTTTCTTCTGGGGCACAGAGGTGGGTCTGAAACACCAACCTTAAGGTTTGTAGCTGAGCACAAACCATTTGTACTACCCAGAGACCTAAGTGACCTCTAGCCAACATTTTCAAATGGGTTGATCTAACACTTTTTTTGAGACTTGTGAACATCACCTTTGCTATATCCCACGGTAGGAACTTTCAGTACCAGCAGAGAGTGATGCTCACAGCTTGCATTCATGGAACAGCAGTGCTGCAAGTTAACCCTGAGTCCTCCCAGCCTCTCCAGTGAGACCTCAGGTTCCCAGAGGCACTTCTATCAGCATTGTATAGTTGCTCATTTAAGGCAAAAATCCCAAGAGAAAGAAAGCGACATTACCATCTGAGGCACATTAAGAGCTTGACTTCCTATTTTAAGCAATGGTCTCAGATTCCAAAGGGCATTTCAAGAAAGTACTTGAAACTGGTCCTGGAGCAATGTGTCTCACACTATGAGGTCAAGTCTGCAAATATTTGTTGTGCATCTCCTGGGTGGAAAGCTCTATGTTCTGTGGGGCTGTGTGTGGGCTCATCTACCTGTGGCCTCTGTCTGTCACCTGGGAGGGGAGGTGGATATTGCCATCCAGTCATGACACATCTCATCAGTCACTCAATGATCCCCAGCCCACCCTGGTCCTGATTGACCAGACCCTCTTATAAACCCCTCCCACTCACAAGAGACTCCTAAAGCTCAGCACTGGAAAGCCCTCTCCTGATTGGAGATTTTCCTGATTGGAGATCCTAACTCTTTTGTGGGCATTTTGGATCTTTGTGTTTGGACCATCTCACCTCTCCCTCTCTCTCTCCATCATGACGTGGCCCATCCCTCTCTGTTTGCATACATGACTCCTCAACTAGCCCCCTTTCCTCAGTAGGGCTCCTTCTCAGCTGTCTGTCTCCCTTCCTGTGACTAGTGAATACCATTCATCTCTCTTGTCTGTGTGGACCCCACCTATGGAAAATATTGCCAGGGGGATCAGCTGAACTCACATCTGTTTGGAGGGCTCTTTTCAGACAGCAGTTCCCAAGAATCTGACACCAATAAAACACAAAGCAAACCTGCAGTCATTGAAGCAATTCCAACTCATGACATGTGTTAGAGTAGAACTGCTCCATAGGGCTTTCTTGGCAGTATTCTTTACAGAAGTAGATATTGTTGTTGCTGTTAGGTGCCATTAAGTTGGTACTGACCCATAGCGACCTTATGCACAACAGAACAAAACACTGCCCAATCCTGGGCCAACCTCACTATTGTTGCCATACTTGAGTTCATCGATGATGCTACTTTGCCAATCCATCTTATAGGGGGTCTTCCTCTTTTTCTCTGACCCTCCACCTTTGTTGTTGTTGTTGTTATGTGCTGTCGAGTCGGTTCCGACCCATAGCGACCCTGTACAGGGTTTCCGAGGGTGTAAATCTTTACGAGAGTAGAATGCCTTATCTTTCTCCCGCGGAGCAGCTGGTAGTTTCGAACCGCTGACCTTAAGGTTCGCAGCCCGATTCGTAACCACTATGCTACCAGACCCTCCACCTTACCAAACATGATATCCTTCTCCAGCGACTGGTCCCACTTGACAATATGTTCCAAATATGAGAGATGAAGTTTGGCCATTTTGGCCTCTAAGGAGCACTCTGGCTGCACTTCTTGTAATACAGATCTATTGGTTCTTTTGGCAGCCCATGGCACTTTTAGTATTCTCCTCCAATAGAAGTAGATAGACAACCTTTTTTTCCATGGCACCTCATGGAATGGCCAACTTGGGTAGTGAAAAGTGTGCCACCCAGAGCTCTTGATTTGATACCCCAAAACTAAAAAACTCACTGCCATCGAGTAGATGCCAACACATAGGAGTAGAATTGTTCCTTAGGGTTTCTAAGACTATAAATTCTGATGAGAAACCTGTGACCATTAGTCTCCATGACTCTGATACCAGAAGATCTAGATGGTGCCTGACTGCCACTATCAACTGATCTGAAAGGGATCACATTAGAAGGTCCCAGATAGAGTGACAGAAAATGTGGAATGAAACTCAAAATTAATTTTTAAAAAACAGACCAGGCTTATTGGTCAGAAAGAGACTGGAGGAAACTGACACTATGGCCCTCAACCACCCTTCAGGTGAGGAGAAGAACCCAATTTTCAATCAAGCAGTAGATAGATATATAGAAGGGAACAACATTAAAATCAAAAGGACAACATTTCCCTAAGGACAAAGTTGAGAGGGGCTGGAACAGTGGGTGGAATGGAACTAGGAACCACAAGGAGAAGTGGATAATTGTTGTTGCATGGAAGGGATTGTAATCATTGAGGTGAAATCAAGTATGTGATTTGCTGAACGCAAAATTGATAATGTTGTCTGTAAATTTTCACTTAAAGATCTAAAATGAAAAGAGAGAAATATTCAGTTAACTCATGATACATAGAGGGGATTACAATTATTGTAATGGAACAAAGTATATGATTTGTTGAATGTAAAACTGATGATCTGCCCTGTAAACTTTCACTCAATTCACAATAAAAACTTAATTTTTTTTTGTTTTTTGTTTTTTTAATTTATGGGAGCAGACAGCCTCATCTTTCTGCCCCAGGAGTGACTGGTGGGTTTGAACTGCCAGCTTTGTAGTTAGCAGCTCAGCACTTATCCCACAACACCACAAAGACTTCTTACCTAGGCACCAGGAGCCCTTAAATCCCTGGGTGCAGAGCTGCTGATGAATTACCGCTCCTTGGTTCTTCATAGCAGAATTTGGGTAGTACTTCAAAGGGTAAGTAGGGTGACAAATGTGATGGGGAGAGCTGAGAAAGGGGTGCTCCACCAGAGGACCTACAACACCCACCTCCAGCTGTTCATGGATCCAGTCCAGGAAGGCAGTGATGCGGGTATAGACCCCAGGTTTGTTCACCTCAGCACAGCCAATACCAAAGCTAGTTGCCCCCACCAGCTTCCACACCCTCCTGTCTTGACACACCAGGGGTCCCCCGCTGTCTCCCTAAATGGAAAGGTCAACAGAGTAGGCACTGCAAAGTGGTTTTCCTTGTTGTAGCTCTAGTCCCTCTTCAGAGCATTATAGCAATATGGTGGAGCAAGGTGGTTCTGCATCCCAGAGACTTGCTAGAATGGTCTCTAATACTTCCCATGGTGAGGGTCCCTCTGCCCTTCTAGAAAAGTTTCCCTCTAGGCTGTGTCTTCCTACCTGATTCTAGATACATCAACCTCATGAAGGGCAAGGAAAACTGGGTACAGCCAAGAAGGGGCACCCAGATGGAATATTAGCTGACCTGTGGATGGACTACCAGGGAGCACTGGAGTTTCCACCATGGCTCTTATAGGACCAGAGTCACTAGGTCCCACCTCATTCCCTCCCTTAACCAGTTGCTGTGGGGTCAATTCCAAGTCAGGGTGATCCCATGTGTGTCAGAGTAGAACTGTGCTCCGTAGGGCTTTGAGTAGTTATGACCTTTGGAAGTATGTCATCCAAAGTGCCTCTGGGTGGCCTCGAACCTCTAGACTTTCAGAAATCAACCAAGCACTTAAATATTTGCACCACACAGGGACTCTGCCACTCCCTAAATGCCTCTGAACACAGAACCAAGCTAGGTGGGAACCGCCAAGAGAAGCCTTCCTCCACCCAACCCCAAAGCAAAGGGGAGCCTTTGCAAACACAAGCCAGCCAGCCAGGACAGGGAACAATATCTTAAACAAATGTCTCTCCCACACCCTGTAAATTTGCTTTGGGGTCAGTCACAGAGAGCACTGGTGGTAGGCTGTCCCATGGGCTGTGTTGGACAACCTCACCTTGCTTTCTGCCCCAGTCCCAAGTCATCACGCCCTTCCTTACCTGGCAGCTGTCTATGCCGCCCCTCAGGTAGCCCGCGCAGAGCATGGTAGGTGAGATGATGCCACCATACACCTCTCTGTGGTTGCAGACCTTGTTGGAAATCAGCGGGACAGGTGCGTGCTTCAGCAGAGGAGAGGCGTCACCTGTGGCAAAGCATGTTTGGGCATATGCAGTGAGAAGGAAGCCTGCTCAGGATTTAGAGGCCACACTGGATGCTCAGGATGGCATGACACATGGCAGACAAGACCTCTGTCCTGTCTGGTGGGATGAGAAGACTCATCTGTTGTAAAGCATCATCAAGCTTTACAACTTTGCTCCCTTCCACATAGGTCACCATGGACTTTCAAGTGGCCAAAGTGTTAGAGAAATTGAACACACATGACTCTCCCCAGAGCCCTGGGCCGGGACTGAGCACTTGATACACAACAGCCCATTTAGACCTCAGAGCAACCGAGGTTACAGAAGAGGAAAGTGAGACCCGTAGAGGTCACATGACATACAACCTGTTCACAAAGCCCTGGATGGTCAACTGAAAACCATTCCCCAAAGATGTCCAGGTCCTTATACCTGGAACCCATGACTATGTTGTCTCACATGGCAAAAGGGTACAGATTGAGATGAGGAGGTTATTTTGGTTGTTTTTGTTCTTAAGAGTCACAGGCAATGAAATGATAGATGCAGAAGAGACCAGAGTCAGAGAGAGGACTGAAGATGCTTCACTGCTGACTGTGAAGATGAAGGAAAGGGCTCTGAGTCAAGCACAAAGTTATAGAAGCTAGAAATTAAAAAAAAAAAAAAAAAAATCTTCCTTAGAACCTTCAAATGCAATGCAACTTGATTTTAGGCCACTGAGGCCAATTTTTGGCTTCTGACATACAGAACTGTAAGAAAACAAATTTATGTTTTTTTAAAGTTTGTGGTAATTTGGTATAGCATAGCTACCACCAACAAAGTATCACAGAGTTAATGGTGAAAAGCAGTAGAAAGTTAATTCTCTCACAGTTCTGGAGATCAATGTGGTAGAGAAAGATCCTTCCTGTCTCTTCCAGCTTCTGGCTTGGAAATGCATCACTCCAATCTCTGTCTTGCCTTTATGTCTGTGGGTCTGATCTTCTTTTATAAACACACCACTCTGATTGGATTACTCCAGTATTCCCTCCTGAATTTAGAGATCATCTGAAGAACAGATTTGATGAATTAAACACTAAAGACTGAAGACCAGAAGAGTTGTGGGATGACATCAAGAACATCATACATGAAGAGAGCAAAAAGTCATTAAGAAGACAAGAA
>NW_006408672.1:2516610-2532612 GCF_000296735.1 Chrysochloris asiatica | reverse complement strand
ACTTTGGACTTATTGTCCGGAGGAGACAATCATTGGAGAAAGACGTCATGCTGGGTAAGGTGGAGGGTCAGAGAAAAAGAGGAAGACCCCTAATGAGATGGATTGGCCAGGTGGCATCACTGATGGACTCAAGTGTGGCAGCGATAGTGAGTTTGGCCCAGGATCGGACATTGTTTCATTCTGCTGTGCATGGGGTTGCTATGAGTTGGTTCCAACTCTATGGCACCTGACAACAATAAAGAAGGGATCAATACCTTCTAAATGAACTTATTTTTAAATCCAATTAGCTTTAAGTTTTATGGGGGTAAGGCAGAGGCTCTCTCTCTCTTTCCATTTTGCAAGCATATATCAGAAAGGAGCCCTAGTAGCACAATAGTTAAGCACTTGGCTGCTAAGCTTTCAGTTGGTAGTATGCACCCAGCCAGTGGCTCCATGGGAGAGAAATGGGGCAAGCCACTCCTAGAGCACAGCCTAGAAAATGCTACAGAGCAGTTCCACTTTGTCACACAGGGTCGCTATAATTCAAGATGGATGCGGTGGCATCTAACCAGAACAGCATATCTCAAAAGGAGATAAGTGAGTCATCGAATGTCAAAATCCATATCTTAAGCATGCAATGAGTGTGAGTCACACCATTTTCATGCATTGACTTCCTGAATCCAACATTAAGATTACTGTCTTTGCAATGGGAGCTGCCTGGTCACGACACGTCTTAACTCATCCCTGAGGATTCCATGAAGACAATGAAATAACAGGTTATCAGGCACTCCAAGTTCTTGAATAAGTAATATGCAGAGGGGCATGGCAGGGAAACATGACTGAGAACCCTAGACTACAGCCCCTGGTCATGTGAGCCTGAGCAAAGAGCCCAATGTTCCTCAGCCCCACTCTCCTTCACCCACAAACTGATCCCAATAATAATATCTGATTAAAGATTGAATTGTGTCCCTCTAAAAGATCAGGTGAAGTGTTAGCTTCTCTACATGTGAATGGAATCTTGTTTAGAAATAAGGTCATTCATTAATTAAAGACGCTCTCACTTATGTTAATAAGGTCATACTGGAGTTGTTGTTGTTGTTATGTGCCGTGGTGTTGGTTCCAACTCATAGCGACCCTGTACAGAGTTTCTAAGGCTGTAAATCTTTACAGGAGCAGAAAGCCTCGTCTTTCTCCCGCGGAACAGCTGGTTGTTTCGAACTGCTGACCTTGTGGTTTGCAGCCCGATTTGTAAGCACTACGCTATGTCTAATAAAACTGGAGAAGGGACACAGAGACAGAATGACACTTAGGGAAAGACACTATGGGAGAAAACATCTACCTACTGACCAAGGAAGACCAAACACTTCCCGGAGCCACTGGAAGTGGCAGAGAGGTATGGAACAGATCCTCCCTTAGAGCCCTTGGAAGAAGTCAATAGGACCGACACCTTAATTTGGTCTCCTAGCCTCCAGACCTGTGAAATAATGCATCTTTGTTCTTAAAAAACACCTAGTAGTATTTCTTCTAATAGCAGTTCCTACATTTTTTTTTTTTTTTTTACAACACTTCTTCAAGGGCTGTTGTGAGTATCCGAAGGGACAACATCAATTTAGCTCAGCATCTGGTATAGGACAAATACTTAAGAATGTTGGAGTCACAGGGTCTGTGGTGAAAAGAGCTCAGCAAGTTTGTGGGAGAAGCCTCCAACACAGGCAGGAGGGTGGAGCAAGCCACTGTGAGGGGAGAAAGGGTCAATCAGACCTGTTGTGATGGACATGCTGGATCACTAGCGAGAAGATGGACAAGTCTGTACAAGGTTCCAGAACCTCCTGGGAGAAAAGAACTGTTCTCCAGTGTCATTGGTATCAGGCTGGTGGATTGGGTGCTCTTGAGTGAGAACTCACCCGGAGAGGAAGGAAAACAGATTGGTGACCTTACTCCCCACCATAAACCAGGGGCTCTGGCAGGGGCAGGTTCTGAAGGAGATGGAAGCCCATAGACCAGCTATGTTGACACAAAGCTGAGCTTTAGCCAAGTGGCTGAATTTGAAATGACAAAGAGCTGTAAGTCATCCTGAGCCAGGGTAGGAGTCCCAGCAAACAAGACTTAAGCACTTGGGGGTAGAAGAATCATCAGCTAAAAGATCCCAAAAGAAAAACACAGAGCTTCCCATTAATCAGGAAAGGCACTGATGTGACTATATTATATGGAAAAAAGGAGGGTACAGATTTCATTAGCATTTATTGGTAACTATTATTAACATTATTAATTCTATTATTATAACAATTAGATCATGTTTGTTTTACTACTAGATCTTTGTAGGATGAAATAACATAGCTTCCAAAGTCCCACAGCACAAAAATTGCTCATCTGTTATAAGTCTTTAACTTCTGAACAAACCTTGGTGGTGGTGGTGGTGGGTGGGAGGTTCCTCTTTGTGAATTCTTATGTATTTAGTTGGAGTCCTTGTGTGGCGCTGTGGGATAAAGCAGTGGACCACAAGGTAGGTTTAAACCACAGGCCGTCAATTCAAACTCAGCAGCTGTTTCTCTGAAACCCTATGTGCTGGAATCAACTTGGTGGTACTTAAGACCACTGTGTATTTAGTTAACATAGAGGAAGAAGGAGGTAAGAGGAAAAGAAATCCCCTAGTGTGTTGATGGCGGTCTTTTAACCAAGGGATGTTCACAATTTTCCTTTGTTTCATATTTCCATTCTGAGAAAGCCTGAATTATCACTTTTTGCCAAAACACGTGGAACCAGACTGATGGCCCACAATAGACTCAACCAATTGTGTACTTTGAGCAGCTGATACACATCTCATGATTGGGACACTGAATGTTATGGGGAGACATTGGAAAGGAGTGTTGTGTGTGGCCCCATGCCAGCTCCCTGGGTTCAGAGTCATGTTTCCAGACCACTGACCTCCATCCTCTGTGGCCCCCCATCCTGACGTCCAGCACATTTTCCCATCAGGAAAATTCTCCTCCGAGTTGGGCAGACAAACTGGTTGGACCATCTCTGTTTTAAGGGAAAACAACTCAGTTGAAAGAGGAGTCTGAGAAATCTTAATGCCATCTGTGTTTATGTGTCTAAGAAACACCCGGTGAGCTTCCAAAGAAAAGTCAAGTGCTGGGAATATTGACAACTATCAGTCAGAAGAAGGACTTCATTAGGGCCCTGAAGACTAAAGTAGTCCTATTGCTGCTACTGGTGGTTGTTATTTGCCATTTAGTCACCTCTGACTCATGGGTCTTTCTGTATAACAGAATGAAGCATTGCATGACCCTGCACCATCCTCACAAGGATTGTTATGTTTCAGCCCACTCTTGTGACTATTGTGTCAAACCATCTCATTTTTGCTGACCCACCATCTCACTAAGTATGCTATCTGCAAAGTTGGCTGTGCAAACCCACCAGTCACTCCCTGGAAACCCTGTACAGGGTCACTATGAGTTGGAACCAACTCAACAGCACTTAACAACACCTGTGGTACAGGTTGTGTACACTCAGAAGGAAACCAACAAGTCAGTTGCCATCTAGTTGATTACAACTCAACAGTGAGCCCATGTATGCTAGAGTAGAACTGTGCCCCATAGGCGTTTCAATTGCTGACCTTTTGGAAGTCAACCACCAGGTCTTTCTTCTAAGGTGTTTCTGAGTAATCTCAAACCTCCAACCTTTCAGTTAGCAATCAAGCACATTAACTGTCTGTACCAATCAAGGATTCCAAAGGTAGACCTGAATTTATTTAGGAGTAGGGATCAAAGTGGTTCAAATTCATCAGCTGCTCCTCGGAAACCCTATACAGGGTCACTATGGGTCCGAATTGACTCAACGCCACTTAACAACAACAATAAGTGCTCATAATGGATCTGGTGTGGCACTGTAGGATAAGCAGTGGACTGCTAACTGCAAATTTGGTTGTTTAAACCCACTAGTCACTCCTTGGACACCCTATATAGGGTTGCTATGATATAGAACCGACTTGATGACACTTAACAGCAACAGAGTTCATAAATGCTTTGTTTATATCTATTAAATGTTAGATCATCTATCTTGGCTCATCTGGTATTTTTGTAATCTCTATAGGGCAGCACTTGAGGTTTCTCAAGGGAGAAACAGTGCTTTGGGGAACCTGCTGACCTTGGCATCAGGTTTAGACAGAATTTTCTGACTAGTACCAGGTTGCTGAAGGCTTTCATTCTCTTTTATCTTGTAAAGACATGGCTGACGGGGAGGACCTGCCACAACAAGCTGACTAGTCTCAAAAAATGCTCTCGTTCTCCACTGAGATGGAGACTCCTCTCGTCTACCCAGAAACCCTGGACAGCTGATGGTACAGGCAGGGGCAAAGAAAATCCTGTCATAAGTCCCCAGCCCAAGGTGCTTTGTACCTGAAGGTTAGAGACTCCCCTTTCCTACCTGAAACACCAGGTGGTCTGGCCTGGGGAAGCCTCTCCCCACTCCAGGTGGTACCAGCAAGGACCAACAGGAGCCCCGGTGGCATCAGACAAATGAAGAAGAGTACCACAAAGACTCTGAAAGTAAATTGTCATTGGATTCACAGTCCACAAAAGTGGGTCAGGACCTACACACTCATGCTAAACCGAGTCACTGCCTGCTAAATTTGGAGGTTTACATAGGACACCGAACCTCCAATGTAATAGGCAAAATGTCCAGAATACAAAAGAAAATCGTCTGTCATACCCAGACCCAGGAAAATCACAACATGAATGAAAAAAGATAATCAACTTACACCCATGTCAAGAGGAAATCAGAGGCTGGAATTATCTGACAAGGCAAGTAAATCAGCCTTCATTAAAAAAATGCCTCAACAGACCATTAAAATTTCTCTTCAAGCAAAAGAAAAGAAAGACACAGAGCAAGAAGGAAACTCGGTCTTACCATTGAATGTGAGTGGCCCAGCCAGCTTCATGAGAGCGATGTCGTTGCCTAACCTCTTGGGCTTGTACTTGCTGTGGTAGATGATTTTCTCTACCAAATGGGATGGGGCTGGACTGTCCAGCAGGGACACTAGACCCACTTGGATGGTCCATGACTTGGGCAGGTATAGGCTGAAATGAGGAGATCAAAATTTGAAGCGCAGGGAAAACTTGACCACTGAACCCATTGGTCTCAGCTGTCCTAAGAGCTGGCTGGAGAAGAGATCAGGCAAGAAAGAGCCCTGTTGCTCTAGCTGGATATGCTCAGTGCTGTGGGTTGAATTGTGCGCTCCTAAAGGGTAAGTTAAGGAGCTCTGGTAGCGTAGTGGTTACAAATCGGGCTGCGAACCGCAAGGTCAACAGTTCGAAACTACCATCTGCTGCGCAGGAGAAAGATGAGGCTTTCTGCTCCCATAAAGATTTACAGCCTTGGAAACCCTGTACAGGATCACTATGAGTCAGAACCGACTCCACAACACTTAACAACAAAGGGTAAGTTAAGGAGCTCTGGTGGCGTAGTGGTTATGAATTGGGCTGCGAACCACAAGGTCAGCTGTTCGAAACTACCAGCTGCTCTGCGGGAGAAAGATGAGGCTTTCTGCTCCCATCAAGATTTATAGCCTCGGAAACCCTGTTCAGGGTCGCTATGGGTCGGAACCAACTCGATGGCACTTAACAACAACAACAAAGGTTAAGTTGGAGTCCTGTTGTGGCGCTGTGGGTTAATGAGCCAGACTGCAAAGTTGTTTGAACTGCAAGGTTGGTAGTTCAAGCTCACCAGCTGCGCCTTGAAAACTCTATACAGGGTCGCTATGGGTCAGAACTGACTCAACGGCACTTAACAACAACAACAGAGGGTAAATTGAAATCCGAAGCCCCATACTTGCAAATGTGAACCTGTCTGAAAATAGAATATTTGAAGATGTTATCAGTTACAGTAGCATGAGGTCATACTGGAGTTGGAGGGGTCCTAATCCCATCTGACTAAAATAACAAAACAAAACCAGTTGTCCTCGAGTCAATTCTGGCTCATAGCAACCTCCTGTGTACAGAGTATGTCGAAGAGTAGACAGGAGGTTGTCCATAGCATTTTTAAGACTTTGACCTTTTAGAAGCGGATCACCCTGCCTGTCTTCTGAAGTGCCTCTGGGTGTGTAACTGTTTCCACTACCCAGAGGCTCTTTTCTGTACGACTATGAAACTCTGGTAGCGTAGTGGTTACGAATCGGGCTGCGAACCTTAAGGTCAGCGGTTCGAAACTACCAGCTGCTCCGCGGGAGAAAGATGAGGCTTTCTACTCCCGTAAGGATTTACACCCTCGGAAACCCTGTACAGGGTCGCTATGGGTCGGAACCGACTCAACGGCACTTAACAACAACAACAACATGAAACCAAACCAAAACCCACCCATTGCCACTGAGTCAGTTCTGACTCAGAGCAATCCTATCTAGGGCTTCCAAGACTACAAATCTTTATGGGAGCAGACAGCCTCATCTTTCTCCCACAGAGTGGCTAGTGGGTTTGAACTGATAGCTTTTTGGTTAGCAGTTCAACGTATAACTCAAAGCAAAGAGAACTACAGACAGACAGAGGAAGGATGTAAGGTGACAATGCTATTACAAATCACAGGATGCCTGGAACCTGGGGGAGAGGCATAGAGCAGATTCTCCCTCAGAACCTCAGAAGAATCAATAGGGCTGATACCCTGATTTGGACTTCAAGCCTCCAAAATGTAAGATAATAAATTTATCTTCTTATAAGCATTCCAATTCATAGTATTTTGCTACAGTAGCCCTGGGAGCTCTGGTTGAATTAAGTTACTCAACATGCCCTGCAAAAGCAAAGGCCCACCTCCCAGGATTTTCCCAGACAGGCCTCACCTTTGAGGGCCTCTCAGCATTTGGGGATTGAGCTCGGCTTTGTCTAATGCAAGGGGTCCATCAGGATTCATTTCTCATGGAACAGCAATCAAAATAGAGGGAGGTGAAAATAATGTGGTATTCTTCCATGTAAACTATCCCTCATTTCACAATTAAAGTTTAAAAATATAAATAAACACAAAGGGAATAGAAGTAAATACTGTTGAATGATGATGCATAGAGGAGATTATAATCATTGCAATGAAACAATCAGTGTAAAACCGTTGTTCTCCCATATAAACTATCACTCAATTCACAATAAAAACTTAAAAACAAACAAACAAACAAAAATGGGATAGGCAAATAAAACAATTGTTAGGAAATATAAAAAATACTCATTAAATGTATTCCCATTATTAAAAAACTAAAAGAAATAAAACTTTGAAAAAGACAAAAAAAAAAAAAAAAGAGTGAACTAGGGAGGATTAATGAGGCAAGATAAGAAAGAGTAGGGAGATGTGGGAAAGGAGAAAGGTTAACAGAAGGAGAAGGTAGGTAAACTTGGTAAACATTCGACATTTCAATGTTCATTAACCTCAATACTAGTTTCTTATCCTGGGAAAGCAGTGACCTGATTAATTTCAAAATCATACCCTGAACTCTGTTCTGGGAACATGACCAAAAGTTATTTCCTAATAGGTATCTAAAAAGGGGTTAAAGGAACTGACTTCCTGCCAGCTCATGTAGTGTAATGTTCATCTTTCCTCTCCCTTGGTGGTAGTGGTTATGTGCTGTGGAGTCAGTTCCCTGTACAGGCTTTCTGAGGCTGCAAATCTTTACAGGAGCAGAAAGCCTCATCTTTCTCCTGCAAACAGCTGGTAGTTTTGAACTGCTGACCTAGCTTCTCGCAGCCCGATTCAGAACCACTACACTACCAGAGCTCCTTTCCTCTCCCTGGTAAGTCTCAAAGAAGCAAAATTTCTATTCAGTGATTTTCCAAATGAGCTGGGTTGTACCCTTTCAAAAAGTCTTAGGTTGTATCCTACCCAGAATTACAATGGCTTCTTGGAGAAGAAATGCAAAAATAAAAACAGCTTATGAATCTGAACTCTTTTGTCCTTACTCCAGAGCATGTCATAAACTCAACCCAATCCACCTTTGTCACCACAGGCTCGTGACAAAAGCTGCCTGTATTCTGCCTCTCCTTGTTGTTTGTTACCATCAAGTTTACTTCAACTCATTGAGATTGTATGAATAACAGAAGGAAAGTCACCCAGTCCTGTGCCATCTTCATGATTGTTGGTGCCTAAGTCCTTTGTTGCTCTGATAGCGTAGTGGTTACGAATGGGGCTGCGAACCTTAAGGTCAGCAGTTCGAAACTACCAGCAGCTCTGCATAAGAAAGATGAGGCTTTCTGCTCCTGTAAAGATTTACAGCCTTGGAAATCCTGTACAGGGTCGCTATGGGTCAGAACTGACTTGATGGCACTTAACAACACAAGTCCTTTGTTGTGGATATTGTATCAATTCATATCATCACAATGGATTGAAGAGTTCCTTCATTTTGGCTGGCCCTCTACTTTACCAGCCAAGATGTCCTTTTCTTGCTATTGTTCTTTCTTGATGATATGGCAAAAGCCACCAAATTGAAGTCTCCCCATCTTCCTTCCTGGGAACATTCTAACAATTGCTATCTAAATCCTGAGCAGATGAAGGATCTGCTTTGAGACTCACATCTGCCTTGGGCATACTTTTCATAGATTTATGTCTGTCTCTGAAACATGATTGTATTCATTTATTTTTTTTTTTACCATTTATTTCTGAATAAATATATTACATTAGCAATAAAATAGTAAAACTAAAAAATAAGATAAAATAAAATAATGGGGCAAAGTAAATTTGGGGTTAGTTCTTTCTGTAGTGTTCTTATTCTGAAAGCTCATAAGAAATAACACTTTGGGGAGGGTTGGTACACCGCACAGACACCCTCATGACCTCATTTCTCCCTGCAGTGTCTGTCATCTGTCACCTGACCACAATGTTGCATAACAAAGTCTAAGTCCTTGTTGCAATAGCGTTTTTCCTCCTCTTCTTATCTTTGTCTGTAGAAGCTACAACCCTAAAGGCCTAAAGAGGGTCACTAGGCACCCCTGCGATGGTGATGGCCAGGATCCATGATGAGGAGAGAGGGGTGTCCCCTGGCCACTAATTTGTCATAATAGTCTATTTGTCTGCTCCAGATAGCTGCCCTGAGGGAAGGTGGGTACCCGCGCCAGCCAGCTCAGAGCACTCACTCGTAAACACAGTGGGCAGCAGTGACAATCCACATGGGGGTGATGACAGAGCCCCCGCATAGGTGGTACCCCTGGAACTGAAGGCTGACCTGCCAGGGCCACTGTGAGAGCGAAGATATATTCCCGCCAACGATGCGTGAGGCGTAGCCTGACCTCAGACCACAGGCTGCAGAAAGAACAGACTGTGAGCACACCCAAGACTCTTTTTCAGACCCTTGCCCTTCCGTGCTTTACAACTACTGCTCCCACAGGGTTCACAGCCTGGAGAAAAACCAGGACTGTGAGGGGTAGGCTGGGGTAGGCCAGGAGCAGGTGACCAGATAGGCAGAGCATCATGGGGAGTCTTTCAGGAGAATAAAGTGTGGGCGGGTGGGTTGGGTAGTATTTCTGTGCAATAAGGAAGAGCACCAAAGTAAATGGCCCTCCCTGATCACTATGTAGGGGGTTGGCAATGGCCCTTCTCCTCAATACTCAGGGCTCCCTGGATGATGGCAGCTACCCTCTCCCCACCAGGAGCAGATGGGACCCTCCCACAGCTCCGTACTGATACAGTGCATCTGCCTGCCAGGACCCAGAAACCCCTGCCACCCTCACCTGAGTGCTGGCTGAGCCCCCTATGTGAACTTCCCAGGGAGTGAAGGAGAGGTGATAGAAGTGTCAGGCTAGTGAAGATGCCATGGACTGTCCTTTTTGCAGCCTCCTTCCCACCTGACAGGTAGGTCAAATGTCCTGGCTCCCAGCTAGAATAGGTGGGTGGACAGAGTTCCCACCCAGTACCCAGAGGGAAGGGTCAGAGCAGTCCATGGAGGTGAGAGAGAGTCTGTGGGCTTCTGGTCTTTTGTATGACTAGAACTCTTACCTGTGCACTTTAAGGTTACCACATGGCCTGAAGCACAGTCCTCCCTAAATGGAGAGAAAAAAAGTAGCCTTCATGGTAAACATCCTAGGCCTGAAAGAACAACAAACACTTTTCCTTATTTTTAAACTTAATCTTGTGATGAAAAACAAACTCTTCTCCTGTTCTTGAATGTAGATTCCAATTTTTATTTAACAAAAGCATGCCAGGAGAAAGAATTCACTCAATTTATTATAAAGCACTCAATTACCAGTGAAGTAATATGTCTGTGAAAGGCTGAGCAGTATTTCTAAGCTCCATAGCTTAGAGTCCTAGTGTGGTGCTGTGGGATCAGCACTGTACTGCTAATCACAAGGTTCAAACCCACCAGCCACTCCTTGGAAACTAAACAGGGTAACAATGAATCAGAACTGACTCAACAGCACTTACCTACAACAACAACATGGAGTCCTGGTATGGTGCCATAAGACAAACATTGGACTGCTAAAACAAGGTCAGTCCTTCAAACCCATCGGCTGCTCCTTGAAAACCCTATACAGGGTCACTGTGAGTCAGAACCGACTTGATGGCACAATAACATAGAGTTAATAGTAAACATGGTGATGAGTTATTTTAGAAACATAAACTGGGGTCCCTTGCACATCAGTTTTACCTCATGTCCAAGTAGTTCACATCCTGGTCTTGGAGGACGAGGACGTGGTGTGTTCCCTCCCTCTCTCCAGGATTCACACACATCAAAAAGGCTTCTTCCCAGAGCACTATGATGTGACTGCTCAGGAAATGGGACACTCACACTCCACACCGTGCCCCTAGGCATGTGCTTTTCTAATAAGGAAGGGAACCAGTTGAACCAGCTGCTATGGTATAGACTTGGAATTCATGGCGAGCCCTTGTGTGCCAGAGTGTTCAATGGATGATTTTTCTGAAGTCAATCACCAGGTCTTTTTTCCAATGTGCCTCTGGATGAACTCAAACCTCCAACCTTTTGATTAGCAATCAAGGAATCCTAAGGAAGGGAAGGGATTCCAAAATCTAAGTTTTGGGGAATTGGAGATAAAACCCATTCCATCAGACTGGGGTTTTAGGACAGCAGAGATGAACTGTCCCCCGTGGGTCGGTGTGGAGATTTTAGGGGACCTCACCACGAATGTTTTTTAATTACATGACAAACAGACAGGCAAGCTCGTAGTTTCCAGAGCAGAGAATACACACATCTGAGTTTTGGCCCAAGGTATCAGGAAGAAAGTATGAAACTTGGATTCAGTATATCACATTACCTGCCTTGGGCAATTCAGGGAGTCCCTCTAAGCTTCAGGTATTTTGCTAATTTCATTTAACAACTAAGGTACCTAGTTTGACTTGACCTTCCTTGTGCATTCTTGGGGGAAATGTACAGTGAATTATGAATATTAAAGCATTTTTTAAGCCACAAAGGTTAAGTTTGCATCTTTTCTTCCTTTCTGTGGAATCCTGGTGAAGCTGAGCACAGAACTACAAATGCAGCAGACAGCTGACTAACCCACCTACCTCACGTAGACAGAGTGATGCAGAGCTGTCACCTTGTCATCAGATAAGAGATGATTGATGGCTGCAAAGTCCTCCTGGAACTTCTCCTCCAGCAAGTCCATTCGGAGGTGGTCTGAGCTTACATAGCTACAAGCATGTTGGAAACACACATCCACTGGGTTAGCTCTACTCTGTGCTACAAATCAATCGATCCTCAACTCTCAATCTTTCTGATGTCACACTTGGGGAACATTTTATCACCTACACCATCAATGACCCACTTTTGCCAATAGAATGAAATCCACACACCTTAACAAGGCATTCCAGACCTTGTGTAGCCCCATCCCCACAGCCTGCCCACCCACCAAAGGCTCCAGCCACATGGGAGGGAGGGCCAATGCCTGATGTCATTGACTGACTGGGTCTGCTTTGATGTGCTCAACAAGCCAAGAAGAGTGCTGAACACAAAACACAGTCAGGCATTGTTGGGTGGGCACCAAAGTGAGGACTTGAGAACAATGCATTAAGGAGGAAGAGAGGTTTCCCTAGTCTGCCCTTAGCTGGTTTGGGTTCCCATTGGAGACAGGTGAACACATAAGAGGAATGGGGTAGGGGACACCAGGAGCAAGTAAATGGTTAAAGTTCCAGAAAGCAAGTCTTCTGGAGAACAATGGCCAAGGGGGTGCAACTTAAATGAAATCAAGTGTTTGAAGAGCTGGGAGATGGAATATAATGAATGAACAGTCATATTTCCCTTTGTATATGGAAAGAACAAAACAAAGCCATTGGTTTGCTTTGCTCACTAACATACCAGCTTATCAGGCAGGATTTCATCAGATACTGACAAATACTCTGGGGGCACGTATACGTGGAATATAACGTAAAGCCAACTTGAAGTTTTGAGAAAAATGTAATCAAAGCTAGAGGCAATGACCTCCCCAACCTGGGAATTGCTCAACAGACTGATAGGGTAGGTGAAAGAGCCAATTGTTACTAGGGTGGAGAGATCCTGATGCAGGTGGGCAGGGTGGCAGGTGAGGGAAATGATGGAACACAATGGTTAGCTGTTGTTAGCTCCTATGCTGCCATGACTGGTTGCAGATTGAACCATTGTGGTGTTCACTGGCTGATTTTTCATTCACTTATTTTGGGAAATAGATTGCTTTCTTCCTAGTCCATCAAAGTCTGGAAGCTCCACTGAAACCTATTCAGCATCATAGCAACACACAAGCCCCCACTGGCTGATGGGTGCGAACTACACATGTGGTACGTTGACATGGATTCCAGCCCAGATCTCCTGCATGGAAAACAAGAATTTTACCACTAAACCACTAGTGCTTCCTGGTGAAATGCAAATTCAGCAATTGTTATAGTTGCTAAGTGCCTTCAAGTCAGTTCCGACTCACATCGATCGCATGTAGGGTTTCCAAGGAGTGGCTGGTGGGTTTGAATCACCGATCTTAGCAGTTCAAACCAACCCTGCGGTCCAGTGCTGTACCCTGCAGTGTCACACCAGGACTCCGAATGCAGTAACTGGGTGCCTTCTAAATTGTCATTGTCTCAAAGTAGTAACTATCACTATCACAACCCCAAATTCTTACAGGTTTTCCTATGTGCCGGTCTCATTTCTGTACTTTCTAAGGTCACTTAAGTCTTGTGATGACCCTGGAAAGCATGTACTGTTATTATTCCTATTTCATAAGGGAGGAAACTGAGGCATGAGTTACATAAATTGCTTAAACTTACACTGAGATTTGAAGCCAGGCAATCTGACTTGACAGCCCATCTTTGTTTTTTTTTTAGATACAGATATCTGGAGTAGAGCAGAGAAGACTAAAGAAGGGTTTTAAAGAGAATTAAGACGAATTAAGAATCAAGCAAAAATACAGACGTAAATCTTAGAAATTCCAGTGAAGGACAGGGAGGGAAAGAATGCCTTTATAAGAATCGGGTTCATTGGGAGTCAAGGCTGAATTGATGGAATCAAAAAGTACAGTAAAGAAAAAGGGCAATGTTCAGGTCACAGGCTGGAGAAATGTCATTGTCCAGACTCCTTACCCATCATCCTTTGCTATTGAGTCATCCCCTAACTCATGGCAACCCCATGTGATGCAGAGGAGAATTGAGCACCATAGAATTTTCTTGGGCGTCTTGGTGTGGCACTGTAGGATAATCACTGGATGGCCAACTGCAAGGTCAGCAGTTCAAACATACCAGTGGCTCCTCAGAAACCCTACACAGGTTTGCTATGAGTCACAGCCAACTCAACAGCACTTACTTTTTATAGAAGCAGTTTGCCAGGCCTTTCTGCTGCAGCACCTCTGGATAAACTCAAGCTTTCAACCTTTCAGTTAGCAGCTGAGTATACTAGTCATTTGTACCAAGGAATGTAAGTATAGTGATGGTGAGGTTGTTAGGAGCCATGAAGTCAATTTTTTACTGAATGTGACAAAGCAGAATTGCCTCATAGGGTTGTCCAAGCTGTAATCTTTACTGGAACAGATTGCCACCCTTTCTGTCACGGAGCCACTGGGTGGCTTCTGACAGCATTTTGGCTAGCAACTGAGTGCTTTGTGCCACCAGGGCTCTTTAAATGTAAAGGTGTTAGTGTTGTTATGTATCACTGACTCAGTTCCAATTCACAGTGACCTCATGGAAATGTTGCCCAGTCCTGAACCATCCTCGTAATTGCTACTATACTTGAACCCATTTCTTCAGTCACTGAGTCAGTCCATCTTGGTGAGGGTCTGATGTCCTTCTCCAGGGACTGGTGCCTCCAGGTCATATGTCTGAAGTATGATAAATGAAGTCTTGCCATCCTGGCTTCCATGGAGCATTCTGACTAAACATCTTCTAAGACAGACTTGGTCATTCTTCTGGCAATATATGCAATATTCTTTGCTAGTACTATAATTCAAATACATCAATTCTTGTTTGGTTTCCTTTTTCATTTTGCATGTATATGAAGTGATTGAAAATACCATGACTTGGGTCAGGTGCACTTTAATCTTCAAAGTGACTTGTTTGTTTTTTAATATTTTAAAGAGGTCTTTTACAACAGCTGTGCTCGATGCGATACGTATTTCTCCCTTGGGCATTTTAAAGGTAGAAAGAAATCTCTTATCAAATGGTCAGAGTGGAAGGAAGAGAGACCAGAAAGCTGCTCAAACTACTGCATGGCCTTAACTGCTTCCTTCCCAGATAGGATGGGAATCTTTGCCCCAGATTTGCTGGTTGAGGGAGAGGTATTGAATTGAGCTATTCTGCATATAGAGCAAAGGCCTAAGGATTAAGAAGAGGTTGTACTCCAGGAGGGAGCAGACAAAGAAAGAGAACAGTGCCCCCTAATGGTAAATCAGAGGAAGAGGCTTAGCAGGGAACTGAAATGCCTAATGAGGAATGTTTTAGCTGTAAATAGCAGTGGTATTTGGTGTGAACAGCCTTCTCCTTATATACCAGAAACCAAAACCCACTGCCACCGAGTCAATGCCAACTCATAGTGACACTGTGTAGGTTTTCCAAGGCTGCAAATCTTTATAGGAACAGAAAGCCACATCTTTCTTCCATGGAGTGGCTGGTGGGTTTAAACTGCCAAACTTATGGTTAGTTATCCAGTGCTTATCCTAAAGAACCACCAATCGAAATTACAAAAAGCATTTGTGTGAGTGATTCCTGAATCCAGGTTGGTATGGGGAGAGAAAGAGGCAGATCTCAGGGATAGAGATTTGAGGGAATTTGGATTTACGCTTGGAGAAAAAGAGCTGAAAATATGATGCATTGAATATGAAAAATAGAATTCGGGATTCAAATGTAACTTTAATAGCCCTGTTTCCCTGGGTGCAAACAGGGAAGCATTTCCACATTCATTTTTCATCACCCTTGCTCTGTTCCTAAGATGATGTGAGAACTCAAAGAACTTGCCTGCTTTGAGCTCTGAGAATCAAGAGCAAAGGGAAGTAAGGATGTTGTTATGGATCTCCATGGATGAATGGAAGCCATGGAAGTAAGAGGGTCCAAGGAAGGGGTCAGGGAAGAGGAGGAGGCCTGTGTCAGGACAACAATGCATTGACCCAGTGCAAAAAGTCATACAGACAACACCAAGAACTGAAAAGTGAAAAATTCATTACAATAGCTGTTTCTTCTACATGTTGCTACACCATTGTTTGTGTGCTTCCATTACAATGCTAACTTTCCATAACTGATTCATTGTGGTAGAGAGGCCTTAGAATAATCAAGCAATTGTGATCAAAAGGGCAACATTTCTGCAAGGATTAAGTTCAAAGGCTTAGGAAAGAAGGAGGAATGGAAACAGGAAACATAGGGAGGAAGTGGAGTAATTGGTGTTACACTGTGGGAACTACAATCAATGAGAAGAAACAAAATGTGTGTGAATTGTTGAATGGAAAACTGATCTACTCCATAAACCCTCACCTAATTCACAATAAAAAGGTTTTGGATCTGCTATGTGGTTACGAATTGGGCTGCGAACCTTAAGGTCAGCGGTTCGAAACTACCAGCCGCTCCGTGGGAGAAAGATGAGGCTTTCAACTCCCGTAAAGATTT
>NW_006408672.1:2507369-2516510 GCF_000296735.1 Chrysochloris asiatica | reverse complement strand
GGAAACCCAGTACAGGGTTGCTATGGGTCGGAACCGACTTGACGGCAGTTAACAACAACAACATGTGCTCAACTAAGTAGCCATCTTGCTTCATTGCTTTTATGGTTACTGTTTGTGCACAAGGATTTTAAATGGCCTTGAAATTACCTTGAAAACCCTAGCTGGGCACAGGCGACATTTGCATAGACACCTTTCCAGTCATCGGAGCACATGGTCTTCCAGGAGGCAGCTGTAAATACCTGGAGCACAGCATTCTGGCCACTCACCCGCACTGGCCAACACAGAAGAAAAATCCCATTAGTAGCCATGGTGGCTTGAGACCATGTGCAGAGATTCCATATCTCATTTTGTCTCACACATAAATGCAGAGCTAGCAGTTATTGAGTTATATGCATTTCCATTAGTTATTTCTCCTCACTAGTTATTATCATTCGTTATAACTGTTATTCCTGCATGGTCAACTCAACCCCTTCCTGCAATGGGTTTAACTTTGTTTCTATCTACTAGGCTTTACCCACCTTGCAGGGCAGTGATAGCTGTTACTATCTGGACCTCTGGAGATCTCTTGGGGGTTTCTTAGTGTTGTTTATGAAGCCTCCCCAAATGAATTTAGGCTCCATGTAGCTCCCTCCCTTAATGCCCAGTCTAGTGTCTCCTGGAACGAATGCCAATTCAATCCCAATTGACAACACAACTTAACAATGATCTGGACCCATTTCCCAGATGAGAAAGGTAAGGGTTAGGCATCTGCTAACTTCCTCTTAGTTCTACAGGGGAAACACTTGACATTACCACATCGGTATTCATCCTCTCCATCTTTACAGTTGGAGACCCCGTTGCAACGAGCTGAGAGTTCAATACACTTAAAAGATGACCGGCATCTATACTTCCCAGAGCAGTCGAAGTGGACTGAGGAAAGGAGAAAGGACATGAAAGCATTAACATCTTCCTCAGTGTGCAGCATTAATAACCAGCAAAGTCCTGGGGAAAATTATCTTCCACCTGCCCCGTGGCACTAAGCTTATCCACTAATAATGAAATTGCATGCAAATCCTCCATCCAGCTCTCAGCCCAGTTTCTGTTCTGAATTCCAGGGGAGAGGGATTGCTAGACTTCTCCTTGTCTCATTCGAGGCCTGATCTGAGAGCCACACTCAAGGTGAATTTAGACTCTGATGAGCTCAAGGTCAAGAGTGAAGCTGCAGGAGTGTTAACTGGCCAGCTAACCAGTTGAGCAAGAAACACTAACCGCTTGCTCAGTTACACACACCACCCTCTGCTCCTCTTACTCTGGGCAAGAAGTAAATGAACTGCAGGCCACACCGCCGAACAGGTAGGGAATTAAATTGATCTGTGATCCACTTATTCAAAAAAGAAAATAAGAAATTGTTCCCAATTAGAGACCCTCCAAATGACCCACTTTCTCAAAAGCCTTACTTTAAAAATAGCTGGCATATTTGGCATTGCATGAATGGGCTTTTTTGTCCTCTCTATCCCGCCTGCAGGATCCTGTTACATCAGCTGCCTTTGGACATTTCTAACTGAGCAATTTCCTTGGTGATGAAGTCCCAAGCATGGCCAACAGCCCCCCGCTTGGCCCAGAATGGCTTTACACTCACGTAGGCAAATAAAACTCAACATTGGCAAACCAGAAGGATGTTTGTTTCCAGTAATTAAGGCTGGGCAGTGGCAAAATACTGGTGTGTGGGGGGTAGTTCATGAAAGTTTAAGTGCTTGGATAGGTATTTGATAGCCTACTAAATAATAAATTATACTCACTGCCCAGACCAATGGCCAGTGCTAAGATCAGTGCAATTATCCCAATAACAATGATTGGGAAGAACTTCAATGGCAACAGAGACAGGATCTGAGCAGCAACCGCATCCGCATCCGCATCTGAAAACCAGAAAGAAAGATAAAAGCAGAAAACTATAAAACATCAATTACAAATTTAATAAATGCTTAAAATTTAGCTTCCATTTCCTTCTCCCTCTATGCAGAGACAGCCATAGCCCCAAGCAAGTTGCCTTAATTAGAAAAATAGCCACCTATCAGGAATGGTGGGAGTTTCTGGTTGGGACAAATGATTAACAAGCTTGGTTGTTAAACCAAGGTTTGAAGGTTCGAGGCCATTCAGAAGAATCTTGAAAGGAAAGTCTGGCAAACTGCTGATGAAAACTCAGCCATTGAAAATCCCTGGAGGACAGGTCTACTCTGATACACATGGGGTTGTCATAAGTCAGAGATGGCTCCAGAGCAACCAGAGTGGTACTAAATGGGGAGACGCTCAAGAGAGAGAGAGAGAGAGAGTCTCATTCCATCCAGCTCTCTTCAGTTTTGTTCATCCTGGGTTGTGGTATGGGAAGGAGAGCCCAACTCCCAAAAATGTTTCCCCACAGAAAAGGTGACATGTAAAACCGAAACAGGTGTGTTCAAGCAGAGAGAAAACCGAGATCTGTAAGGAGGTCACAATAAAAGGATATTGGGGGAATATATGAGCAGGCATATGGTCTTGCTGGTGACCACGTTGGTCTACCGATAAGGGGAAGTGGGGGGAAAACATCAATGAAGTTGTAAGCTAAGTCCAACCAAGTTCAACAGACTCCTGTCCACCTTGGTTAAGACTTGGCCAGCAGTATGGCGAGACCTGGGGACTCCTGGACCCAAGGACAGGGACATGGCCACAGAGGACTAGAGCAGAGAATGAAGCATCCAGCTGATGTAAAGTGAGGGGAGATGCAAAAGAACACCCATACTTGCAGATATTTGGCCTATCTTCAATAGCTGGATGATCATAACTCAACTAGAGGAAGAAAGAAGAGGGAAAAAAGAGTAATCTGCTACAATTTTGATGAACGTGACCTATACTTATGGATGTGGTAGTTCAAAAGAGGGAACAAATCTTTACAGTGAGGATCATTTACACCCTCTTGGTACACAGAGTCAACAGGGATGGGCAACTTAGACATTGGCTACCCAAAATGGGCGGGAGCCTAAAAAGGCAAAAAGTGACTGGCTTACAAGCTTTCAAGAGGGAGCCTAGTTTCAGAGGGTATGGGGGAAGGTAAAAATCACTGAGTGGTTTCCAACCTGTCTGGACCGGGCTGGTGAAATGAGATGGGGATAAAACTCTTATGGATCAATAGTGAATAATTGCTATCAGGACTGATTGTGAGTGTTGCAAATGTAAAGGTAGACATTTTGTAACAAAAGGAGGGGAGTGGTTGATCTTGCAGTCCAGGAGCTGGGGACCCTGGGACCATCAAGTGAGAAGAGTGGACTGCTGGACCCTATCCAGAGAAACAGTGACGCCAGAGATGGAGGCAGAGACGATGATGTGACGTGGAGAGATGGAGTGGCTGGGGACTCTGGACTCAGGGAGGGAGAGGGGTTGTGTGCTGATGGTCTGGGGCGGGGTGGGGGGAGGGCTTGCAGGGTGTACCCTTTGGTTGTTTAAATGGTTATATATTCCTGAATGCTTCAGTGTACATCCAAAAAAAGAGAAAGAGAGAATGGGAAGAAAAATAAAAAGGATATTGGGAGACAATACTGCATGAATCTTTGCTCTCACATGTTGTAAGCAGGGGAAAGCAAAAACTGATGGTCTTTGTTCTGGGCCATCTCTTCCAGGATGTGTGCAGAACAAAAAGTCTTAGAAGACATAGATAATATCTTCTTCAGAGTAAAGCACAGGTTTGTTTACTATCTGGTTCAGTAAAAGTAGCATCTTCATTGGAGGCAAGTGTTATGCAGGTTCTCTTGCAGCCTGCTTGCAGAAAAATGTGGCACTCACCATTCCTCCCAAGGAGCTCTGGTAGCGTAGTGGTTATGAGTCAGAATGCTAACCTCAAGGTCAGCAGTTTGAAACTACCAGCAGTCCCATGGGAGAAAGACAAGGCTTTCTGCTCCCGTAAAGATTTACAGCCTCAGAAACCCTATGCAGGGTCGCTATGAGTTGGAACCTACTCCACAGCACATAACCACCATCAACAACAACCCTTCCTCCCATAGTACTTTCTAATCAGTTGGGTTCAATAACTCATTACAATGACCACACAGAACACAGACACCATATTCACCATTATGGGGTTTATTAGGGAAATGAATAGGTTACCACCATTCAGCATCCAAAATGCTCAGGATACTTGCTGCAGTCAGGATAGCCTTTTCCCAGCCATGTCCACAGGCAGGCTTCCAATGTTACAAAGCCTTTTGAGGGCTGGTGATAAATGCCCATAGAACACACCACTCCACCATAAGCCTCAGCCTGGAAGCCTTTAGCACTAGTTCTATGGGTCAGCAAACCTAGCTGGAGACACTCCATACTTCAAGCAAGCCTCCTGCCCACAGCCGCTCAGCTTTACTTGCTCTGTGGGCTGGGAGGCTCACTGCTCTGTCGCATGTTGCAGCTCTTGGTTCTTCTGCTGCTGCTCCTCCTCTGCCACTCCACCAGTGTCACAGCTTTCTGTCCCTGGGTTAAGGAATTTCAATGCACAAGGATCTCTGGGTCAAAAGGACTTACCCCACTTCTCACTACTCCTTGATGATAGTAGAATCCCTCCTCCTATTTCTGAAATGGCTTATTTTATGCCCATGCTAGAGTTTCAAGTTTTTATTATTATAATGAGCTCCGTTAACATCCACACCTGAATCATATCATCCTATCTGTATCTTCTCCCACCTTCTCTTGCTCAAACCCATCGGGAAAAGAGTCAATTCTGGAAGTTACAAAGACTAAGGCTGGAAGACGTATGATAAATAAATACTTCACTACACCACATTACTATAAAAGACTGGAGTTTCCTTAGCTCTGGATTACTCAGTTGTGATGCAAGCTCAATGAATGTGCAGTGTCTACTTGACCTCTCCACATTGCTTCCATGGTGCCCAGAGGCCAGGGGGATCTGATGAGAACATAAAACTCATGCTGCCTGCTGTGTTATGTGTAATAAAGCCCTTTGTCTATGACTCAGGAGTCTTCTGTCTCCTTTTAGCATCTATGAAATTGTGGGAGGCTAACTTATTAGCGTCGTGGAATAATTATCAATATATTAACTCATGGAAGTAGCAGTCAAGAAATCAAATGACGTATTGCATTAGGCAAATCTGCTGCACAAGACCTTTTGAAAGTGTTGAAGAGCAAAGATGTCAGCTTGAGGACTAAGGTATGCCTGACCCAAGCCATGGTTTTTTTCAATAACCTCATATATATTGCAAAAGCTGGACAGTGAGTAAGGAAGACCATAGAAGAACTGATGCTTTTGAGTTATGCTTTTGGAGGAGAATATTGAAAGTGCCATGGGCTGCCAAAAGAACCAGCAGATCTGTGTTGGAAGAAATGCAGCCAGAGTGCTCCTTAGAGGCCAAGATGGCTAAACTTTGTCTCTCACACTTTGGACATATTGTCAGGAGGTACCAGTTGCTGGAGAAGGTATCATGTTTGTTAAGGTAGAGGGTCAGAGAAAAAGAGGAAGACCCCCAGCAAGATGGACTGGCAAAGTGGCAGCATCAATGGGCTCAAGCGTAGCAACAGTAGTGAGGTTGGCCCAGGACCAGGTAGTGTTTCATTCTGTTGTTCTGTTGTTCGCTATTAGTCAGTACCAACTCGATGACACCTAACAACAACAACAACTTATTAGATTGCAAGTAAGGTAAAATCTCAGATCTTGCAAAATTCTTGCCTCAAACAAGATTGTTGTTTAATTGCCATCAAGTCAACTCTTGACATGTGGGACCCCATGCACAGTGGGATCAGACTTCTGTGATCCGTAGGGTCCTGACTTAACATCAGAAGTAGCTCTCTAGACCCTTCTTCATAGTCTGTCTTAGTATGAAAGTCCCACTGACAACTGTTCAGCATCATAGCAACACACCAGCCCCTACTACTGATTGGTGGCTGTACTTGAAGTGCATTGGCTGGGAATTGAGCCTAGGTCCCCCACATTATAATCAAACCGCAAGTGGATTGACACACTGGCAACAACTATGGGCTCAAATATAACAGCAATTGTGAGTATGGGGCAGAGCTGGGTCGGCAGTGTTTTGTTCTGTGGTGCATAGGGGGCTATGATTTGGGAGAAACTTGACAGCACCTAACAACAACAACATAGGTGCTCCAGAATCTCCAATGGTGCCACCTAACAACAACAACATAGGTGCTCCAGAATCTCCAATGGTGCCGGGGATTTGATAAGAAGTCTGAGCATTAGATACACACTTGCAGTATGATTATAATGTGTAAAACTTTCTGAGGTCAAATTGCAAACACATACCAAAAAACTTTAAAATGGATGTAATTTTTAATCTAATATTTTAATTTCTAGGTATATATCCTAAAATATCGTTATATTGTTGTTGTTAAGTGCTGTCGAGTCGGTTCTAACCCATAGCGACCCTGTATAGGGTTTCCGAGGAGCAGCTGGTGAGCTTGAACTGCCGACCTTGTAGTTCAAATGGCTTTGCAGTCTGGCGCATTAACCCACAGTGCTGCACCAGGAGGTACATAAATCTCTATCGATAAGGAATGGTGTTTATGGAAAACAGCCTAAATATATATATATATATATATATAAAAGGGGAAATAATAAATAGTATATACGTATAATGGAATACTCATTCAGGCAGTCCCTAGATTACAAATGAGTTCCATTCCTAAATCCGTCTTTAAGTCAAATTTGTATGTGAATCAGAATAGTTTGGCAAGGTTCATATCTTAAGTCAGTTAGTCAAATGTTTGTCTTAGTTATAGTATATAGTGTACCATTGTATGAATTTAAAAAAATAAAGAAATGCTTCCAGTTACCCTAAAACTTGTTGACATTGTAGTTGTTGTGATTGTTACGTGTCATCCAGTCACATCATAATGACCCTGAGGAGTGGCTGGTAGATTTCAAAGGCCAGCCTTGCAGTTAGCAATCCAGTGCTTATCCTGCAGCACCACACCAGGACCCCAACATAATACAATAACAACAACAATAATAATATTTTGCTGTGCCTCTTTGTTATTAGGAATCATTGTAGGTATCTGGTTTTTTTATTTTGATATTGTTTAGTTGTAGTTTCAGGGAACATTTACAGATCAAGTTAGTGTTACACTTAACAATCGATACACATTTTGTTTGTGACATTGGTTACAATTCCCTCAATTCCCACTTTCTCCCTGCTTTCCCTGTTTCCATTCATCTTTCTTTTCTGCCCCCTTTTATCTAGACTGTTTTAATATAATACAATTTACAAGAGTTGGTTTGTAACCATAGGTTATATGTAAGTTGGACATTCATAACCTGGGGACTGTCTATAGAGCTAATAAAGTTAATAATTAAATTGTCTGCAAACTCATTCTCCACCACTTGTATGTCAGTTTGTCATATTGCAGTGGCTTGTATGTTGCTGTAATGCTGGAAGTTAGCCATCATTATTTTATAGGCCAGCAGGGACACCCATGGTGGATAAGTTTCCATGGGGTTTCCAGATTGAGACAGACTAGGAAGAGGAGAAATGGACTATTTCTGACTATTGAGCCACTGAAAACCTTTTGAATAGCAGTGGGATCATTGTCAGATATAGAGCTAAAATATGAAAATGTTATAAATATATATCATTATTAGATATAGTACCAGAAGATGAGCCCCTCAGGCTGGATGGAAGGTACTAAAAATACAATGGGACCATAATGTGAATGGAGCAAAGCTTTCAGGACCTTCATTTGCTGATGGGGTACAACTCAAAATGAGGAGAAACACCTGTAAACATACAATAATGTTCATAACATGGAATGTATAAAGTAAGAATCTAGGAAAACTGGAAGTTGTCAAAAATAAAACAGAGCACATAAAAATTGAAATTCTAGGCATTAGTGAGAAATGGACTGGTATTGGCCATTTTGAATCTGGCAATCCTAAGGTTTATTACGCCAGGAATGGCAAACTGAAGAGGGATGGTGTCGCATTCATCATCAAAAAGAACATTTCAATAACTACCATGAAGCATAATGCTGTCTGTAATAGGATAATATCTATACGCCTACAAGTTAATATAATTATTATTCAAATTTACACACCAACCAATAAAGTCAGTGAAGATGAAATTGAAGAATTTCTATCTACCAACATCTTCAGTCTGAAATTGGTCAAATATATGATCAAAATACATTGAGACTTTGTCTCACATACTACTGACATGGTATCACGAGGGTCCAGTTCCTGGAGAAGTACATCATGGAGGATCAGCAAAAAAGAGGAAGACTCCCAATGAGATGGATTGGCACAATGGCAGTAGCAATGAGTTCAAGTGTAACAACAATTGCAAGTATGGCAGAGGACCAGGTAGTGTTTTGCTCTGCTGTGTTGAGCAAATAATCTGAGATGCTGGGTTATATGATGAATAACATGGCATCAGGATTGGAGAAAGATTCATTAACAACCTGTGATATACAGCTGATACAACCTTGCTTGTTAAAAGTGACGAGGAGTTGAAATATTTACTGATAAAGATGAAAGACCACACTCTTCAGTATGGATTGCATCACGATGTAAAGAAAACAAAAGCCCTCACAACTGGGTCATAATATATATCATGATAAACGAGAAAAGATTGAAAAAAGTTGTCAAAGACTTCATTTTGCTCAGCTCAGCCATCAACACTCATGGAAGCAGCAATCAAGAAATCAAATGATGCATTATACTGTTAGGCAAATCTGTTGCAAAAAAACAAACAAACAAAACAAAAACCTCTTTAAAGTGTTTAAGAGCAAAGATATCAGTTTGAGGACTAAAGTGAATCTGACCAAAGCCATGGTATTTTCAACTGCCTCACATGCATGTGAAAGTTGGACAGTGAATCAGGAAGACTGTAGAAGAACTTAAGTTATGATGTTGGAGAAGATTATTTAAAATACCATGGACTACATGCTCTGATTGGTGGCCACGTTCGTCACCGATAAGGGGAAGTGAGGGGAAAATAGCAATGAAGCTACAAGCTAACCCCTACAACATTCAATAGACTCCTGTGAACATGGGTGGACATCTGGTTGGCCAGCAGTGTAGCAAGACCTGGGGACTCTTGGGCCCAGAGTCAGTGACATAGCCACAGAGGACTAGAGTGGAGAGTGAAGCATCCAGCTGATAAGAAGAGAGGGGATATG
>NW_006408672.1:2500846-2502709 GCF_000296735.1 Chrysochloris asiatica | reverse complement strand
AACCTTAAGGTCAGCGGTTCGAAACTACTAGCTGCTCTGTGGGAGAAAGATGAGGCTTTCTACTCCCGTAAAGATTTACACCCTCGGAAACCCTATACAGAGTCGCTATGGGTCGGAACCGACTCAATGGCACATAACAACAACAACAACAAGTATGCTTTCTGGTGAATCCCTGGGTCTACTTGTGAGTAGACGTGGAAAAGCAGCAATGAAGACACAAGCTGAGTTTGGACAGGTTTCATTGGCTCCTGCTGACCTTCAGATGAAAGAAAGAAGAGGAGAAGAGGAAGGGCTGAAAAAAAATACCATGGACTTTCAAAAGAACAAACAAATCTGTGTTGGAAGAATGAGAGACAGAATGCTCCTTAGAAGCCATGATGGTCAGACATTGTCTCTCATACTTTGAACATGTTATCAGGAGGGACCAGGAAAGACCAGTCCCTGGAGAAAGACATCATGCTTGGTAAAGTGGAAGGTAAGCGAAAAAGAGGAAAACCTACAACAAGATGGATTCATACAATAGCAGCAGTGTAACAACAATTGTGAGGAGGGCATAGTGCTGGGAAGTATTTCATTCTGTTGTACATAGGGTTGCTATGAATTAGAGCTGACTTCATGGCACCTAACAACAACAATAATAAATTTATTCTGTAATGGACAGGATAGTAAATATTTTTAACTGTTTGGGACATATGTTCTCTGCCACACAACTACTTAACTCTGAGTTACAGCATGAAAAGAGCCATAGATGATTTTTGAACAAATGAGTTTGGTTGTTTCTAATAAAACTTTATTTACAAAAACAGGAGGTGGGTCATAATTGGTTTGTAGGCCATAGTTTGCTGATCTTGGAAGAATATTTCATAATTTAATGCCATGGAAAAAATGAACATGATATTTTTAAGTTAAAAAATAAACCTTTAACACTATTCACAATAACAAAAAGATGGAGACAGCTGATGTACCCATCAGTGGAAAGATAGATAAACTTTGGTACATACACACAATGGAATATTATGCTACCTTAAAGAATAACAAGGAAGCTGTAAGCCACCACATAACATGGATGAACCTTGAGGACATTATGCTGAGTGAAATTAGTCAGTCACAAAAGGAGAAAGGCTGCATAAGACCATTATTGTAAAGGCTTAAGAAAAAATACCTACACTAAAAGGAAAAAAAAAAATTCCTTTGTTGGTTACCGGGGGGGAGGGGGGAAGGGAGGAGATGGTAAAGCACAGGGTAGGGGATAGACACAAGAGAGTTCTTGGGTTTCAATTTTTATTCCATCAATTCCTGGTGCCTTGTTCTTTGCCAGTTCCTTCAATGCACCTTGGACTTCTTCCTTCAGGATCGTTGGTTCTTGATCATATGCTACCTCTTGAAATGGGTGGGAAATTTCCACTTGAAAATACAAGCAGACCAGCCTGGAACAGTAACAGAATATACTTCTTGAACGAAAGACCAGCAGGAAAATAAAAAACAAAAATGGCAGTTTGATTGACTACCACAAGAACAAGCAAGTTATTCGCTGGGGAGCCATTATGGCAAACAATAAAGTCCCTTCAGGGCAAACACCCTCCCAAGACTGAAAATCCAAGGGAATACATGAGCAGGCATGTAATCTTGCTGGCAACCACATCGGTCTACAGATGAGTGGAAGTGGGGGAAAAACAGCAATGAAAATGTAGGCTGAGTTCGACCATGTTGCATAGACTCCTGTCAACCAGGAGTAAGGTGACACCTGTCTGGCCCATGAACAAGGACATAACCACAGAGAGATAGAGCTGAGAGCGAAGTGTCCAGCTGATATGAACTGAGGAGATATGTACTAGAATGTCCAAACTTGCAGATAGTACCCAT
>NW_006408672.1:2498604-2499937 GCF_000296735.1 Chrysochloris asiatica | reverse complement strand
TAATCCTTTCTTAATTTTAAACCATTCAGTGTTCCCATGTTCAGTAGAATAACTGCCTCTTGGTCCATATGCAGGTTCCTCATGAGCACAATAAAGTGTTCAGGGATAGTCATACTTCACAATGTTGTGCATAGCTTGTTGTGATCCACACAATCGAAAGCCTTTGCATAGTCAATAAAGCACATATAAACATCTTTCTGGTATTCTCTGCTTTCAGCCAAGATCCATCAGACATCAGCAATGATATCCCTCATTCTACATCCTCTTCTGAATCTGGCTTGAACCTCTGGGAACGCCCTGTCAATGAATGGTTGCAGTTGTTTCTGTATTTCCTTTAGTAAAACTTTACTTGCATGTGGGATATCAAAGATTCTGTCCAGTGATTTCTGCATTCCGTTGGGTCACCTCTCTTTGGAATTGGCACAAGTATGGATCTCTTCCAATCAGTTGGCCAGATAGTTGTCTTCCAAATTTCTTGGCAGAGATGAGTGAGTGCCTCCAGTGCCGCCTCAGTTTCTTGAAAGATTTCAATTTTTAATCCATCAATTCCTGGTGCCTTGTTCTTTGCCAGTTCCTTCAATGCACCTTGGACTTCTTCCTTCAGGATCGTTGGTTCTTGATCATATGCTACCTCTTGAAATGGTTGAACATCAACCATTTCCTTTTGGTACAGTGACTGTGTATTCCTTCCACCTTCTCTTGATGCTTTCTGCATCATTCAATAATTTGCCCATAGAATCCTTCAATAACAAAAGTCAAGGCTTGAATTTTTTCTTCAGTTTCCCCAGCTTGAAAAATGCTGAGCATGTTCTTCCCTTTTGGTTTCTTGACTCCAGATCTTTGCACATTTTGTTGTAATATTTGACTTTGTCTTCTCAAGCTGACCTATGAAATTTTCTGTTCAACTCTTGTATCTCCTCATTTCTTTCATTTGCTTTAGCATCTTTATGCTGGAGAACAAGTTTCAGTGTCTCTTCCAACATCTATTTTGATCTTTTCCTTCTTTCTTGTCTTCATAATGACTTTTTACTTTCTTCCTGTATGATGTTCTTAATATCATCCCACCACTCTTTTGGTCTTCATTCTTTAGTGTTTGATGTATCAAATCTGTTCTTCAGATGATCTCTAAATTCAGGTGGTATATATTCAAGGTCATATTTTGGCTCTCATAGACTTGTTTTCATTTTCTTCGGCTTCAGTCTGAATTTATATAAGAGCAATTGATGGTCTGTTCCACAATCTGCCTCTGCCCTTGTTTTGGCTGATAATATGGATCTTTTCCACTGTATCTTTCCACAGATATGGTCAATTTGATTTCTGTGTATTCCATCTG
>NW_006408672.1:2497197-2498399 GCF_000296735.1 Chrysochloris asiatica | reverse complement strand
CCAGCATGTGGTTGTCTGATTCAAAATGGTCAATATCAGTCCATTTCATCTCACTAATACCTGAGATGTCAATGTTTATGCATTTCATTTCATTTTTTACAATTTCCAACTTTCCTAGATTCATACTTTGTACATCTCATGTTCCGATTATTAATGGGTGTTTACAGCTGTTTCTCTTCATTTTGAATTGTGCCCCATCAAGAAATGAAGGTCCCAAAGGCTTTAATCCCTAGGGCTTTACTCCATTCATGTCATCACTGTCAAATCTACTTTGAGGAGGCAGCTTTTCCTCAGTTGCATTTTGAGTACCTTCCAACCTGAGGGACTCATTTTCCGGCATTATATCTGACAGTGTTTCTGTTGTTCATAAGGTTTTCAGTGACTAAATATTCAGAAGTAGTTCATTTCTCCTTCTTCCTAGTCTGTCTTATTCTGAAAGTTTATCTGAAACCTGTCCACCATGGGATGTAGCTACTTATGGATGTAGTAGCTTAAAATACCAACCAAGAAGGAAGGAATCTTCACAGCAAGGGTCATTCCATGTCTTCTGTACACAGAGTTGATAGGGATGGGCAACTTAGATGTTGGCTACCTAAAATGGCACGATTACAAAAGCACAAAGTGACTGGCTTACAAGTTTTCAAAAGGGAGTTTAGATTCAGAGTGTGTGTGGGAAGGTAGACTCTTCACTGAGTGGTTTTCATCCTGTCTAGACAGGCTGGTGAAAGGAAATGGGGATATGATTCAATAATGAGTAACTGCTATCATGACTGATTGCAATTGTCACAACCATAAAGGTAGAGGTTTTGTAGTAAAAAGGGGGAGTGGTTGATCTTGCAGCCCAGGAGAGGAGGGCCCTGGGACCATCAAGGGAGAAGAGTGGGAGTGGAGCGTGGGACCTATTCAGAGAAGCGGCGACACCGGGGTGGAGGCAGAAATGATGACGTGGAGAGATGGAGTGGCTGGGGACTCTAGACTCATGGAAGGACAGGGGCTATGTGCTGGTGGGGAGGGGGGAAAGCTTGCAGGGTGTGCCCTTTGGTTGTTTGAAAGATTGCATATTCCTGAGTGTTTGGGTGTACATCCAAAAAAAGCAAGAAACAGAGGGAATAGGAGCAAATACTGAAATACTGTTGAATGAGGGGATTGTAATCATTGCAAAGAAATGAAGTATGACAGGATGAGTGTAAAACTGATGTTCT
>NW_006408672.1:2474182-2496972 GCF_000296735.1 Chrysochloris asiatica | reverse complement strand
ATTAAAAAAACCAAGGCAAAAAATTCAATATAATAAAGAATTTAAAGGGTTGTTTCTCAGTAATAATGTTACTTAAGGTCATTTAAGAATCTTTTTCATTGTATAGTTTTCATTTTAAAAATGAATAATACAAAACAAACAAACAAACTCATTGTTATTGAATTGTTTCCAACTCATAGCGACCCTGAGTGGGGTTGCCGAGAGCTGCAAATCTTTATGGGAGCAGAAAACTTCATCTTTCTTCCATGGGGAAGCTGGTGGGTTTGAACTACCAATTTAGTAGTTAGCAGTCCAGGGCGTATCCATTGTTTTTTATTTTAAAAAAGTTTTTATTTCTCCCTATAACTACTAAATAATCATAAATAAATAATCTAAAATTAGCAGAAAGGAATCTGCATATTTTATATTCCTTGTTTTATGAAAATATTATACAATTCTATGTTCTGGTGTAGCACTGTAGGATAAATATTGGACTGCTAATCACAAGGCTGGCAGTTCAAACCTATCAGCTGCTTTTCAAAAACCCTATACAAGATCACTATGAATTGGAACCAACTCCATGACGCTTAACTTATATGCCATATATGGTAAAATAGTAATGTAAATGATACATTAAATGGATGGAATGTTTGGATGCCATAAAAAAAAAAGACCATTATAAAAACCAAGCAGCATATGGAAAAAAAACTATCTTTGTAACAGGAGTCCTTGGGGGGTGCAAACAGTTAAGAGTGTGGTTGCTAACCAAAAGGTTGGAGGTTAGAATCCACCCACAGGCATCTTGGAAGAAAGGTCTGGTGATCTACTTCCAAAAAATCAACCATTAAAATTCCTACAGAACACATTTCTACTGTGACACACAAGTAGGCTTAATAGCAACTCATGAGGGGCAAATGATGGTCCAGTGGTAGAATTCTAGCCTTCATTGCAGAGACTCAGGTTCAATTCCTGGCTAGTGTACCTCATGTACGGCCATTGCAAGTCTGTCAGTGGAGTTGCCATGTAGTGAACAGGTTTCAGTGGAGTTTCCAGTCTAAGATGGACTATGAAGAAATGCCTAGCTAGCTATCTTCTTCCAAATAAACCTGTCATAGAAAACTCCATGGAGGACAGTTCTACTTTAGTACACATATAGCCAAGAGATGCGGTTAATTTCGTGGCAACCATTTTGATACATTTTTAAAATTTCTATATCTTGAATTTAGAGATCATCTGAAGAACAGATTTGATATGTTAGACACTAAAGACTGAAGACCAGAAGAGTTGTGGGATGACATCAAAAACATCACACAGGAAGAAAGCAAAAAGTCATTATGAAGACAAGAAAGAAGGAAAAGATCAAAATGGATGTCAGAAGAGACACTGAAACTTGCTTTCCAGCATAGAGATGCTAAAGCAAATGAAAGAAATGAGGAGGTACAAGAGCTGAACAGAAAATTTCATAGGTCAGCTTGAGAACACAAAGTCAAATATTACAACAAAATGTGCAAAGATCTGGAGTCAAAAAACCAAAAGGAAGAAAATGCTGAGTATTTCTCAAGCTGGGGGAACTGAAGAAAAAATTCAAGCCTTGAATTTGTTATTGAAGGATTCTCTGGGCAAATTATTGAATGATGCAGAAAGCAGAATGATGCAGAAGTTGGAAGGAATACACAGTCACTGTACCAAAAGGAAATGGTTGATGTTCAACCATTTCAAGAGGTAGCATATTATCAAGAGCCAACGATCCTGAAGGAAGAAGTCCAAGGTGCATTGAAGGAATTGGCAAAGAACAAGGCATCAGGAATTGATGGAATAAACATTGAAATCTTTCAAGAAACTGAGGCGGCACTGGAGGCACTCACTCGTCTCTGCCAAGAAATTTGGAAGACAACTATCTGGCCAACTGATTGGAAGAGATCCGTATTTGTGTCCTTTCCAAAGAGAGTTGACTCATTGGAATGTGAAAATCATTGGGCAGTATCTTTGATATCCCATGCGAATAAAGTTTTACTCAAGGTAATACAGAAATGGTTGCAAGCATACACTGGCAGAAAACTTCCAGAGGTTCAAGCTGGATTGAGAAGAGGACATGGAATGAGGACTATAATTGTTGATGTCCAATGGATCTTGGCTGAAAGCAGAGAATATCAGAAAGACGTTTACATGTGCTTTATTGACTATGCAAAGGCTTTCGATTGTGTGGATCATGACAATCTGTGGACAACATTGCCAAGTATGACTATTCCTGAACACTTAATTGTGCTCATGAGGAATCTGTACATGGACCAAGAGTTATTTGTTTGAACAGAACATGGGAACACTGAATCGTTTAAAATTAAGAAAGGTGTGTGACAGGGTTGTATTCTTTCACCATACTTATTCAACCTGTATGCTGAGCAAATAATATGAGAAGCTGGGTTATATGAAGAAAAATGTGGCATCAGGATTGGAGGAAAACTCATTAACAACCTGTGATATGCAGATGATACAACCTTGCTTGCTGGAAGTGAAGAGGACTTAAAATATTTACTGATGAAGATCAAAGAACACAGACTTCGGTATGGATTGCATGTCAATGTAAAGAAAACAAAATTCCTCACCACTGGACCAATAAACAACATTCTTAACAGTGGAGAAAAGATTGAAGTTGTCAATGACTTCATTCTTCTTGGATCAACTATCAACACTCATGGAAGCAGCAGTCAAGAAATCAAATGACATATTACATTAAGCAGATCTGCTGCACAAGACTGTTTTAAAGTGTTGAAGAGCAAGATGTCAGCTTGAGGACTAAGGTGCACCTGACCCAAGCCATGGTATTTTCAACGACCTTATATGCATGTGAAAGCTGGACAGTGAATACGGAAGACCATAGAAGAATTGATGCTTTTGAGTTATGGTGTTGGAGGAGAATATTGAAAGTACCATGGACTGCCAAAATAACCAACAGATCTATGTTGGAAGAAGTACAGCCAGAGTGCTCCTTGGAGGCCAGGATGGCCAAACTTTGTCTCTCATACTTCGGACATATTGTCAGAAGCAACCAGTCTCTGGAGAAGGATATCATGTTTGGTAAGGTGGAGGGTCAGAGAAAAAGAGGAAGATCCCCAAAGAGATGGATTGGCCACGTGGCAGCATCAATGGGCTCAAGCGTGGCCACAATTGTGAGGTTGGCCCAGGACTGGAAAGTGTTTTGTTCTGTTGTACATAGGGTCACTGTGAGTTGGTACTAACTCGATGACACCTAACAATAACAACAATGGAGTCAGTTCTGACTCAGGGTATCCAAGGCTATAAATCTTTACAGGAGCAGAAAGCCTCATCTTTCTCTCATGGAATGGCTGGTAGTTTTGAACTTCTGACCTTGAGTTAGCAGCCTGACTCATAACCACTATGCTAAGCATAAATCCATAGGCAAGAATATGGAATCATATGTGGGACAAGAATAGGAAAAAATGCATACAAATAAAAACCAGGTATGTTTTGGGGTCAGGAAGTTACAGGGTGGTATTTTTGTTTTGTTTTTTACTTTTTTCTTTCCTTTCTTCTTCCTTTTTTTCATTTACATTGTGTTTTGAGTGATTTTAATTATTCTTACTAGAAACTTCTTTTTCTACCTCCTGCCTTCTCAATCCTACATCAATTGTCTACATGGTTTAGAAAGAACTAGATTAGGGTAGCCACCATCCCATGGTTTCTGGGACCTCATCCAGAACCCCACAGTATGCTTGTTCACAGCCCCAAAGAAGCATCTCCTGGCTACCCCCAAGCCTAACTTCTGAGTCCACACTCCCATGACTCATTTAGACAAGTCCTGATAGATTCTTGCCAAAAACATTCTACCTAGACAAACATTGTGGAATCTACCGCTTCCCTACGTGTTTGGGACTTATTTGTACAACCAGTTTTCCTTTGTTTTGTTGCTAACAACAATGTTATCACCTGAAATTGGATTTTCATCCTGTATCTAATCTCTTCAGTGATGCCCAGCTGATTTTACGTTTTCAGGAAAGGTTGGAGGACCACCAGTTCTCAGTATTTCCTGAAAAACTCAGCGAATTTCCTGGCCAGGACCTAGCAATTCTGCCAATTACTGTTGCATTTCCATCTAGCATCAAATACTTGAGTGATAACCAGCTTAGGTTTTCAGGAAGGATCGGGACCATGGGTTCTCAGTATTTCCTGGAGGTCTCAAAATGTTCTGGCCAGGATCTGACTTCTGGCTGACGGGACAGTTGTGCAGTCACATTCTCTGAAGACTTTAAACCCGAGAATAAAACCCCTGTCTACAGGTCATTGATGTTCACCAGCAGGTCAGCAAACAACGGGACAAAATGACCCCCTCTCAAATGTCCCTTCTCTCTGAGCTTCTTAACGTCCAAGAACGAGGGTATGCTCTAGTTTGTGGGTATATCAGCACTTGAGAATGTTGTTACACAAGTGACACTTGGTCACATTCATCATCTGTATAGGAGAGGATACGCAGATCATTGAGTCCCACCCAGATCTACCTACCGGGAGCAACAGGACTTATTTTCAAATCATCAAGGCCAAACAGCGATCGAAAGGAGAAGGGGGTTTCAGTTGCAGGTGGTTCGTTCTCCCCCATGGTGACTATTTCAGGGTTTCTGAGATCTGGCTCCACCTCCACCTCCTGAGTTAAGAAGGACAGAAATCATTTTCTCTCCTATTTACAGTTTTAGCGTCAAATGCATCTTCCTCATATTTTCAGTCTTAGACATTTGACAATCCACATAAAGTGAATTCAGTATTGACTGATCTAGTGAGAAGATTTGTCTAGTGAGAAGCCATTGTTTTTTTCCTGAACCACAGCAGATAAGACAGAATCTATTAGACTTAGTGAAAATTAGCAAAGGACTTAATTCCATTCAAATAACAACTTTTCCATTGCCAGTTGTACCAATCAATATAATTTAACAGTATACTTTCAGTGATGTGCCCTTTCACCATTTAGAAGTTATTGTGTAATTATTTTCAAGGCACTTTCCACCACTTTTGTGAATGTTCTTCATCTGTTCCACATAAACTCAATTCTTTGCCTACACGTGTATCTTGCACACCTACCATAAACATCATAAGTTCTGATACTCACATAATGTTCGCTCCTCCAAAATGTCGACAGCACCAGGGAAGTTTCACTTGACCACAGCAATAGCCATTTGCTGGAAACACAACCCTTTTCCTGGCTCACACAAGCATGACCTAATTAAGAATTGAAGTATCTCGGCCCTTTGGGTGCCCAGTCTCCTCCTTAAGTAGCAATGTGAGGAGCGGCCAGGGACTGCTGGCTTCCAGCACACAAACAGTGGGGCTCTGTTTCCTAAGAAAGAATTCCACCTAACAGACCGCACAAGGGGGCCAGCAGCCCTTCACAATCACTCCCTATAACTCCAAGAGGGACTGACAGGAAATGCATGCTTTCCCAATGAATCCCAAGCTGTTCTCCCAGGTATGTGCTGAAGGTTCTCTAGGAGCTTCCTTGGAGTGTTAAAACCAACTAGGGCTCCAATATGCAGATTGATACAAAACACTTAAAGCATTCATTTATTTCCTTTCTAGTTACTTGTTGAAATGTTTGAAATGCTAACGTGTTCAACTAAGGCTTTAAAAACAAACTTTGTCTCTTTGCTGTTTCCCCACAGCCATAGTAAAATCCAAGTGAGAGTTGTATGCCTAATAAAGTGTTTATTCCATTTCCATCACAAAAGTAGCTTTAAAGAATATCTTAGAAAACTAATAAATTCACATTCAATCGTTTGGGGCTTTGGTTCTTTCTGACACTTGTTCCTTACTAGCCAACTATAGCAAATTACACAGTTTAACTTTATATAAAAGAACAAAAACAAATGGTAAAATGCTTTCTGAAGAATCTCACGTGAGTAAGAAAGTCCCCTTCCTTGGTAGGTAGCACACCACCACAAAAGTTATTTTTAGAAACAGATTCTCTCCCCACATCTCTTTGACTCACCATTTCTGGAGCCGCCATCATTAAAAGCAGAAATGATTTCCTTTTTCATTATAAAAGTAAATGTGATGGTAAGCAGGCTGCCAACAAGTTCATCCAATAGGGGAATATTTTCACCAAGTCACTCAGCCTTGTCAGCCCCATCATTGTAACAAATGGCATTATTGCGGGAGTTGGTGTAATCCAAGCTGCTTGTGGCTATCAAGTAGCCCTGAGTGGTAGGACTACAGAGACCAGGGAGGGGGAAAAATGCAGCTTCCCTTTAATTAGTAAGTAAAGTAAAGAAACCTTTTCAGAAACATCACATAAGAGAATCAGGACACAGGCTCTGCTTTTATTTAAAAGGACAGGGACAGCCGAGGCTGTGAGCATACAGCCAGCAAGAGAGGCAAGGGGGTCTACTTGGTGGCGGTTTCAATTTCTCTACCTGACAGAATTCCCAGACAAAAGACAGGGAACCTAAGTCTATTCATCACAGCACTTCATATCCCATTCCGCAGGGACCTCTGTGGTTCTGAACCACATCTGCCCACAGATCCATTTAAAGATGCTTTACTGGGAGAGGACAAATCCTGGAGGCTGTGTGAAAGGGGATAAATATGTCTTTGGAAGGTCCAGCTGTGAATACTTGGAATAGAACTAGAGGGTGAATCATACTGCTGGCTGTTGATTGTCTTGGGAGTTGGCTCTGACCATGAGACCTTATGTATACCAGGTATATATAAAGCATTGCCCAGTCCCTCACCCTCTCCAGGAGCATTGGGATGTTTGAGTCCATTGTTGAGGCTACTGTGGGCATCAGTTCAAGGAACTCTGGTAGCATAGTGATTACGAATCAGGCTGCTAACCTCAATGTCGGCAGTTCAAAACTACCAGCTGATCCATGGGAGAAAGATGAGGCTTTCTGCTTCCGTAAAGAGTTACAGCCTCGGAAACCCTGTACAGGGTTACTATGAGTCGGAACTGACTTCATGGTACTTAACAACAACTACATTACTAGTTGTTCTGATGTGGTGCTGTGGAATAAAGCACTGGACCTCAAGGTTGGTTTGAACTGCGAAGTCGGAGGTTCAAGCCACTCCTTGGAAATCCTATACAGGGTTGCTGTAAGTCTGAACTGACTTGAAGGCACTCAACAACAACAACCACTTTTCTAAGCATGATGTCCTTTTCTAGCAACTGGTCTTTCCCCATGATGTGTCCAACGTAAGTCTTGCCCTACTCTATGCTCTAAGGAGCATTCCAGTTGTATTTCTTCTAGAACTGATTTCTTCACTCTTTCAGCGGTTCATGGTATATCAGCTACCCTTCACCAATACCACGGTTCAAAGGCATCAATTCTTCTGTCTTCCTTTTTCATGGTCCAGGTTTCACATGCACAGCGGTTATCAAAGTGACATCTCTGTTTTTTAAAACTTAAAAAAAAAAAAGTCTCTTGCAGCAGATTTGCCCAATGCAATCTGCTTGATTTCTTGGTTGCTGCTTCTGTTGGTGTTGATTATAAGTCCAAGTAAACGGAACTCCTTGGCAGCTTCAATTTCCTCGTCCCTATCATGATGTTATTGGTCCAGTTGTGAGGACCTTTTTAAATTTTTTTAAGTATTCATAATTACATGGAGTAGGAGTCCTGAGGTGGCACTATAGGATAAAGTATGAAACCTCGAGGTCAGTTTGAATTGCAAGGTCAGTGGTTCAAATCTACCAGCCACTCTTTGGAAATCCTATAATTGGTCGCTATGAGTAGGAACTGACTAGATGGCACTTAACCACAGCAACAACATCTACATGGTGTAGAACCAGCTGGTGAATTATGCATGCATATTTTCATTGAGTATTTCTTGAGTATCTTCCATGCCAGGCATCTAGATGCAGAGACGATACAGCAACGTTTCAACACTCACAAGTGACCTCAGATAATTACAAATGCTAGTGTGGCTCTGTAGAATAAAGCACTGGACTGCTAACCACAAGGTCAGCTACTCAGACCTCCCAGTCCCTCCTCAGAAACCCTATATAGTGTGACTGATCCTTCTCACAGCCCTGAAAACAACATGAAGAGATTAGGCTGAGGGAGGAGAGGAGCCATGAGGCTGGGGAGATGAATGAAAGCCTCTAGGAGAAGGTGACATTTTAGCTGAGATTTCAAGTACAGGATAAAGTAGGTGTTGAGAAGACAGGGTGACTTCATTCTAGCCAGAGGGACACTCAAGATGCAGAGAAAAGAAGGAGCTGAGGGTGTTTGAGAACCTAAGGAGGCTTGTATACCTGCAGAGAGGGGAGAGAACTTGGGAGCCAAGTTAGAAAGCCACATGCAGTAGATGGTGGTAGGCGGGGGCCACTGTGGTTTCGGTGTGATCGAAGTCATGGAGGATCTTAACAGGTTCATGGGGTTCCAGAGGGTCAGGGCCAATGGGTGGGCTCAGATGATGGAGGGGAGGAAATTTGGACCAGGGCATTAGTGGTATAGATAGTGGGAATCAAATAGATGTGGGATTGATTTTGATGTTGAGTTGGCAGGATTTGCCAATGACAATAGCCAAAGAGACATCTTCATACTTCATGGTTTAATTTTGTTTCATATTCCTGTCTTCTAATACTCACCCACACACCTGTCAATATATATATATCTATTTCAATTGAATGTCATGTGTTAAAGCCAGGTATTTTTCAAACCCATACATCCTCCACTAAGCTTTTTAAACTACTCTCTCCAGTCCCTGGATGTTTGCACTTAAAGACAATGGCAGAAAATTTGGAAGTTAATTCTTTCTTCACTTCTCCATGTGAATTGTAGGTGATGCTCCCAACTGGAATACAGATTTTGAGGGACTTAGTCTAAGATTTATTCTCCTTCCTAAGCTTCAACAAATGCTCAACAGAAGGATAAGTGTTGGTAAAAGTCCCATATACAGTGATGAGTTGATAATGAACAATATTGAGTAGACTTGCAGTTAATCAAAATAAATCATTAAATCAATTAACTCATTTTTTTGGCATATGTGTCATTTATTGTTGTTGTTAGGTGCCATTGAGTTGGTACAGACCCATAGCGACCTTATGCACAGCAGAACAAAACATTGCCCGATCCTGGGCCAACCTCACTATTGTTGCCATGCTTAAGTCCATCGATGCTGCCACTTGGTCAATCCATCTCATTGGGTGGGGGTCTTCCTCTCTTTCTCTGACCCCTCCACCTTACCAAACAGGATATCCTTCTCCAGTGACTGGTCCCTCCTGACAATATGTCCAAAGTGTGAGAGACTGAGTTTGGCCATCTTGGCCTCTAAAGACCACTCTGGCTGCACTTCTTTCAAAACGGATCATATGTGTCATAGGTACGTTAAAGTAGAGCCAGTTAACCAAAGGATACTCTGTTAGGGAGAGGCCCCTGAAGGGTTGTGGACTTCCATAGCTACAAAGTAGCTTCGTCAAAACTTGATATTGTTACTCTTTCCAATTTTAGCTCTTCTGGTAAGTGCTCAGTGGTATCACAGTGTGGTTTTAATTTACATTTCGTAATGACTAATGATGTTGAGCAACTTTTCACATCTTCATTGGCCACTTTTGTATTTTCTTTTATCAAGTGTTCTCTTAGCTCTCTTGGCCATTTTTAAACTGAGTTGTTTGTCTTCTTATTGATTATAATAACAAGAAGACAAAAAGTATGTACATACAAAGGAATTTCAAAAATTCATAGAAAAATGGAATAACAATATAATGGAATTTTCTCACAAACTTTCTGAAACCCCCTCTTATACACATGCACTCGATAAAACTCTGCCACTGGGTCGATTCTGACTTACAGTGACCCTATAATACAGAGTAGGGAGTTCTGTAGGGTTTCCAAGATTGTAATCTTCATGGAAACAGAGCAGAGCAGCTGGTAGGTTTGAACAACCTACCTTTTAGCTAGCAGCTGAATGCTTAACCACTGTGACACCAGGGTTCCTTTTTATTCAGATATATACAAATATTTTCTCCCAATCTGAGACTTGCTTTTTAATTTTTATGGTATGCTTCAAAAAACAAAAATTTTAAATTCTGATGAAATCTAATTCAGCAACTTGGTGTTTTCTTTTTTTATATATAATACATGTCCTAAGAAAGCTTCACAAACTCCAACATGGCAAAGATTTTCTTCTAGGCTTTCTTTTAGAAGTTTTATAATTTTACTTTTGGTTTTACTGTTACAGAGTTGGAAGTAATTTTTGCATGTGACGTGAGATAAGAGTTGAAGTTCACTTTTTTCCCACACCCAATTTTGTTGAAAAGATTTTCTTCACCCCACACTATTGAATTGCATTGGCCTCTTTGTTAAAAATCAACTATATAAAATTATATAGAAATCTTAATGTATGGATCTTTCTGCACTCTCCAATACCACACTATGACAACCCAACTTTAAAACTTATATGAAAAAGCAGGTAAGTAGAAGAGACTAGAAAAACTAGAAGAAACTAGAAAACCTCAGAGAAAAAAAGAGAAGATTTAAAAAGTAAAGTAAGATAATGGCACTGTAGGATCCGTACTGGGCTGCTAATCAGTGCTTCAAACCTACCAACTGCTCCTTGGAAACCCTATACAGGGTTGCGATGAGTCGGAACTGCTTGACAGCACTTTACAACAACAACATAGTAACTAAGACAGTATAATATGGAGGCAAAAAAGTACATAGAAACATAATATAGTCCAGGAAATTCTACTGCAATTCACTGGGCAAAGGTTGGTCTTTTCAATGAATAAAGGTGTTGTAAAGTAAGACACCGTATCCTGACCTCATACTGTTGTTGTTGTTGTTGTTAGCTGTCATTAAGACGGTCCCTGACTCATGGGAAACCCAGACATAAAGAACAAAATGCTGCTCAGTCCTGTGTTATTCCCATGATTCGATTCATTGCAGTTCAGACTGTTGTGATCCATACATAGGGTTTTCAATGACAGATTTTCAGAAGTCAATCACCAGACTTTTCTTCCTAGTTGGTATTAGTCTGGAAGCTCTGCTGACACCCGTTCAGCATACAAGTCTCCACTCACAAATGAGTGGCTGTGCTTGAGGGGCACTGGCTGGAAATGGAACCTGGAAATCCTCCTTGAAATGCTAGAATTTTACCACTACACCACCACTGGCCCTACCTCACACCATACACACAACAATTCAAATGGATCATAAAACTCATCATAAATAGTCAAAGTAATAAAGCTCTTAGACTAAAATATAAGACTATCTTCATCCCTTGGATCAGCAACAATTTGTTGAACAGATGCAGAAAGCATTATCCATAAAAGAAAACTTAGTAAATTTCATTTGAATTAATAACTTGCATTTCATCTGAAGAGTCCTGGTGTGACGCTGTAGGATAAGCAATGGACTGGTAACCAACAAGTTCATGGTTCAGACCCACCAGCCACTAGAGTTTCTATGAGTTGGAACTCAATAACACTTAACAACAACAACAACAATTTCATCTGAATTTGAAATATGGTGCTGGAGGAAAATACTGAAAAGTACCACAGACTGCCAGAAGAACAAATAAATCTATCTTGGAATAAGTACAAGCAGACTGTTCCTTTGAAGCAAGGATAGTTAGACTTTGTCTCTCATACTTTGGATATGTGATCAGAAGGGATCAGTTCCTGGAGAAGAACATGATGATTCATCAAGAGGTGTGTCAGAAAACAAGAGGAAGACCCCCAACAAGATGGACTGACCTAGTGGCAGCAGCAATGGGATCTAACATAATAATTTTAAGAATGGCACAGGACAGGACAATGTTTCATTCTGTTGTGCATAGGGTAGCTATGAGTCGGAACCAACTCTATAGCATCTAACAACAGCAACAAATTCAGAAGATGAAAAGGCAAACCACAGCCTCAATAAAACTATTACCAATAAATTCATCTAACAAAAGACACATTTCCAGAGTTCCCAGAAGTTGATAAGAAAAAGTTAACAACCTAATGAAGACAAGGGGATAGGAGACTGGAGTAGGCACTTCTTCAAAGAGAATTCAAATGACCCGCAAGCAGGTGAAATGCGACTCAATGTCATTACCATTCAGGGAAATGCAAGTGAGACTCCACTACACACCCACCAGAATGGTTACCATTTAAAAGCCTGGCATCACCAAGTGTGTGCAAAGGTATGGAGGAAAAAGATCTTTCATCCACTGCTATGGAGAGGGCACATTAGTACAAGTGCTTTGTACAATTGCAGTTTCTGATCAATGACGCACTCTGATCCAGCAATTAACTCCTATATATATACTTTATGAAATGCATACATAGGGCACAAAAACACATGCATTGACTAGTTGCAATTGTCACAACCATCAAGAGGGAAAAGCATGAGCGGAATGTGGGACCTTATCCAGAGAAGCAATGATACCAGAGATGGAGGCAGAGATGAGGACATGGAGAGAGGGAGCAGCTGAGGACTCTAGACTCATGGAAAGAGAAAGGTTGTGTGCTGGCAGTCAGGTGGCAGGCTTGCAGAATGTACCTTTGGGTTGTTTAAATGATTATATATTACTGATGGGTTTTGTGTATATCAAAAAACAAATAAACAAACAAAAAACACCAGAGGGAATAGAAGCAAATACTGGTGAATGATAATACTTGGAGGGGATTGTAATCATTGCAATGATATGAAATACTATAGGATGAGTGCAAAACTGGTTCTCCCATGTAAACTATCACTCAATTTCAATTCACAATAAAAGCTTAAAAAAAAAAATGTACAAGAATGCTCACAGCAGCATTATTCATAGCAACAAAAAACCACCCAAATGTACATTAACAGAGAAGTGACCACATTGTGCGTTATTTATCTAATGGTGCACTTACTTACACAGCAATGACAGTGATACAACAGCATGGATAAGTTTCACAAATATGATTTTGGGCAAAAGACATCAGACATGAAAAGGACATATTATACGTATCTAGTTACGTAAGTTTCAAAAATAGGCAAAATCTCTGTACATGTGAGCACGGTGGTTACCTTTGTGGAGGTGGGAGGAAATAGTTAGGAGGAGGTGGGAGTACATCTGAGATACTGGTGAAGCTGTTGAGCAGGACTTCTCAACCTCATCACCACTGATCATTTTGACCAGATCATTCTCTGTTGTGAGGGCTGCCCTGTGCATTCTTGGATGTTGAGTAGCATCCCTGACCTCTCAGCTGGACGCCTGTAATACCCCCATCCCCATTGTGACAACCCAAAACATCTCCAGACAATTTCCAGATGCCCATAAGAGGCAAACATCGCCCCTGGTGGAGGAGCAGTGCTCAATAACTGGTCTTGGGAGTATTTAGTGTGTGACCTCACTCTATGAACATTCATGAAGTTGTATATGTATCTGCATCAACTTTTCAGAATGCATAGTAATCTTCAAAAAAGCTAATACTTTCAAATAGAAAAAGAAGTTAATGGATAACTGAAAGAACGAAAATGTCTGAAGGCTAACAGGGATGATAGCTCTTCCTGGGTGGTAAAGGTTTAACATGCTCTGCTGCTATCAGAAAAGCAGAAGGTTCAAGTTCATCTAGAGGCACCTGGAAAGAAAGGCCTAGTTTGATTTTTCTACTACTGAAAAATCAACCTTTGAGAACACTGCGGGGGCAGGGCTCTACTTTGACACACATGTATCTGAGTAACTGGTTCTTTTGTTGTTGTTGTTGTTGTTGCTTTTGTTTTAACATCTTGCATGTAGATAAGGAGATTCAGCTAGAGGGTCACTCAAAGTCAGGTGGCCAGAATGACTCAGCAGAGAATTTTCACTCCTTCTCCCATTATTCTCATGAAGACTGGCCCCCAAATGCCACTCAAATAGTATCAATACTGACCCCAGGCAGGGCCTCAAATGGACCCTCTGAACCAGAACCCCATTATGGAAAGACTTAGAGTTGGTAGACATAGTACTCCATCACTCTGCAAAGAAAATTCTGAAAACCATTATCTACTGCAAACAGGATATTAGCTTTTGTCAGAAAGATCAAAAAAAAAAAAAAAGACTTGAGGTTTTCTCTTAACAGCTTCAGCCTCTCCCCAGTCTCACTCTCTTCTTTATCTACAGATTTCGGGCTGCAAGGCAAACCTCTCCAACTGCTGGCAGGAAGAGATGGCAGCGGGGGAGACGCAGCTCTATGCCAAAGTTTCCAACAAGCTCAAGGGTCGAAGCACCTCCTCGCTCCTGGAACCTCTCTTGGCGATGGGCTTCCCAGCCCATACCGCGTAAGTACTGCCGCTGGCAGGGACATCTGGGCTGGATTCCATGTCCAGGAACCAGACCCTCCCTGGAACCAGACCTTCTGCACCCCAGCCACAGCATTGCAGGCAGCTCACAGCTCTCACTTCCTGTCGCAGGGGTACACTTTGCAGTGAGAAATATTGTCTCAAAACAAGGCCTTTCCAGCTTTTCATAAAGGAGATGATCTTTACCTTTTAAATACAAATTCTGTTGGCTAGTTGATTGCGTATACCCTAAAATTTGGGGAAATAAGACATTTGTTGTTACTGTGGCTGCCCCGCGATTCTCAGAATTTGGAAGACTTGAGGCCTGTTTGCAATCTTCAGTGTCTCTGAAGGTGGCATACGCAAGGGACTTCAGACTCATTTAAAAGACTCCAACGTCCTTGAGTCTCTGAGGTGAGGGTCTGCTAGAATAGCTGGCAGTGAGCCCATGTTCTAAATTGCACACAGGGAGAATCATCTGACTTTGAGGGAAATTTTCTTGAATGTGCGATAATGAAATGAAATAGTGAAGAAATTATAGGACAATGTTAGTGGGGTTCAGTGTGTCCAAGCGAAGGGTCTGCACAAATAAACTTAGAACTATAGGAGTTGCTCCCTTCAGAAAGGGAAAAGATCCTCTAAAACCAGTAAGTAGTGGTCCTCATACTGATTCCGGCTTTCATATTAAACTGATTTCTCAGATCTTCTTTTTATGTGCTTATTTACGTGGGGAAATATATCAGAAATATACTTTAGGTAACCTACAATTTAGAAATCAGCAAACTTTCCTTAAACCTTATAACAATTCCTGGTCAAATTGGATGAGATAACTTTGAAGCTAAGACTCCTTTCTTCTCGCTCATAAAATCCGGACATTGTGGCATCGTTGTCGTAGCTGTTAGCTACATCCAGGGTGACTTATAGATAACATAGTTAAATATTGCCTGACCTTGTGCCATTATCGTCATTATAATATGGCATAAAATGACATATGGCATCATTATAAACCAAGAGTTTGTTAAATGGGGAAAGGAACTGTGCAAATGTAGGCTACCCGCTGTGAGCTGGACACTATCCTGGATACCCTTCACCAGCTCATGTTGCAGATGTGAAAACTGAGGATCAGAGAGGACTACTACTAAGAGCAGGGCTTAAACCCAACTCTCATTTCCTCTTAACCCTACCTCTTTCTACCAGTTGCTTTGGTTCTATCACATGGACTCATACTCAAAACACCTTCTAATCTAAACGTTAAACATATATTAAAGGTTGTTGATGTTTTTAGTGTTGTCCAGTCAGTTCCAACTGATAGCGACCCTGGTTAGGGTTTCAGAGGAGAGGCTGGTGGGTTTGAACCATTGACCTTGAAATCAACTGTCCAGTGTGGTTATCTATTGCTGTTAAGTGCTGTCGAGTTGGTTCTGACCTATAGTGACCTTGTATAGGGTTTCCAAGGAGCAGCTGGTGAGTTTGAACCATCGTCCTTATGGTTCAAACCAACTTTGCAGTCCAGTGCACCCGCAGCACCATACCCTTCCAAAAAGTGGGGGACTCATCTTCCAGCACTATACTGGACAACATTGTGTTGTGATCCCTAATGTTGTCATTGGCTAATTTTCAATATTTGATTGCCAGGCCTTTCTTTCTAGTCTTAGTCTGGATGCTCTGCTAAAACCTATCCACCATAGATGACCCTGTTGGTATTTAAAATACTGGTAACAAAGCATCCACCATCACAGCAGCATGCAAGGCATCTTAGTGCAACACACTGGCAGATGGTGGCTGAGTAAATATTCTTGACTATTTTTAACCCTGTTCAATTTGGTCTAGTTTAACTGGAATGGGTCACAATGATGAATTAGACACAGCCTGGCCTCAGGGAGCTCATGGAAGTTAATGTGATGAGAACTATCATGAACATGTATATGGTGGGAATCAAAGTTTGTTGCTGCTGTTAGTCATCATAAGGTGATTCCAACTCTGGTGATCTCATGTGTATAAAGTAGAACTGACCCATAGGGTTTCCAAGTCTGTGACCTTTCAGAAGCATATTGCTAGGTCTGCTTTCTAAGGAGCCTCGGGATAGGTTCCGGCCAGCCTTTTGGTTAGTAGTGGAGTGATGAATTGTTGGCACCACCCAGGGACTCCAGAGGAGACAGAAACCAAGGACACCACCTCTGCCTGTGTGGTTTAGGGAAGACTTCCAGAGGAGATGATGTTTGAGCTGAACCTTAGGGTATCAGTACAGCTTTTCTGAGGGAGCATTGGAATTCTTATAATTGTTGGTATTAGTTGCCATCCAGAGGCTGTGGCTCATAGCAATCTTCTGTGTTACAGAAAGAAATGCTGCCTGGTCCCAAGACATTTTCATGGTTTTGGTCTAATTGAGCACACTGTTGTAGCCATTGTGTCAATCCATCTCATTGAGGGTGCACATCATTTTTGCTGATTCTTTACTGTGGTGATTCACTTGTGGTTATGATGCTGATGAAGATCAAAGACCACAGCCTTCAGTATGGATTGTACCTCCCTCAATGTAAAGAACAAAACTCCTCACTACTACACCAACAAACAATATAATGATAAATGGAGAAAAGATTGAAATTGTCAAAGACTTCATTTTGCTTGGATCCACTATCAACACTCACGGAAGCAGCAGTCAAGAAATCAAATGACGTATGGCATTGGGCAAATCTGCCACACAAGACCTCTTTAAAGTGTTCAAGAACAAAGATGTCAGTTTGAGGACTAAGGTGCACCTGAACCAATCCATGATATTTTCAATAACCTCATGTGCATGTGAAAGTTGAACAATGGATAAGGAAGACAGTAAAAGAACTAGTGCATTTGAATTATGGTTGGAGAAGTGTTGGAGAAGAATGTTAAAAGTACCAGGGACTGCCATAAGAACAAACATGTTTGTGTTGGAAGAACAGCCAGAGTGTTCCTTAGAAGCCAGGATGGCGAAACTTCGGTTCTCATACTTCAGACATGAGATCAGAAGGAACCAGTCCCTAGAAAAGGGAATCGTGTTTGGTAAAGTGTAGGGTCAATGAAAAGAGGATGACCCCCATCAAGATGGCGTGGCACAGTGACAATAGCAGTGGGTTCAAGCGTAATAAGAATTAGAATTATGAAGATGACTCAGGGCAGAGCAGTGTTTCATTGTTTGGCATAGGATCGCTAGGAGTTGGAACTGACTCAATGCTACCTAACACCAACAACAACATGATACTGGAAGAGGCCTGGTGTGGCACTGTAGGATAAGCACTGGACTGCTAACTGCAAGGTCAGCAGTTCAAACCCACCAGCCACTCCTTGGAAACCCTACACAGGGTTGCTATGAGTTGGAACCAATTCAACAGCAGCTAACAATGGCAATGATCCTGGAAGCTGTGCCAATGGTATTTCAAGTACCAGCAACATCATTCATGATGGATATGTTTTAGCAGAGCTTCCAAACTAAGACAGACTAGAAAGAAGACTTGAAGATCTGCTTCCAAAATTCAGTCAATAAAAACCTTAAAGTTCATGATAGACCACACTCCTTTTGACAGGAAACACATTTGCAAAGGCCAGGTATGTGCCCCAGCATGGCAAACTCCAGGACCCATGTTGTTTGGGAGCAAGCAGTGTGGGGAAGAGTGAGAGAAATGGGACTGCAGGAGCAGACAGATGCCAGGTCACCAGGCCCCTGGATGCCATGCAAAGGAGCAAAGATAGAGAGTCAAGGAAGGAAAATGAGTGAGGATATGCATAGGTTTGCATTTTCAAGAGAGCATGGTGTTGGCCCATGGCAGGTGGTCATGCATGCTCAAGCTGCAGGCATCTGGTGGTCCGGGCCTCATCAAAACATCTTGAGGTCTGATGTGTTGTAGTACCACACCTGCTTCTCTCACCCTTTTTCGAATATAGAAGACTTGGCTCTAAGTGGCCCTTGTGTTCTTTACTTCCTATAGGCTCAAAGCGCTGGCAGCTACTGGCAGAAAGACAGCAGAAGAGGCCTCAGATTGGTGAGTGGAACTGGATTTGCAGACTTGGGAGTGTTTGCTTGAACTGCCCTGAGTGTTGAGTCTCTGGTTCTCCAGGGTAAAAGCTGAGAAGTGCCCGGTGGTCTCTGGGTGGGACCGAGGGCCATTGTGAAAGGAAAAAAGAATAAATACCATGCCCTTCTTTAAAAGTTTGTTCTTAAGAACTTTGAACAAAGCTGCCTTCAGATAAAAATCTCATTGAATCCAAATTTTGAATGTCAAAGTAAAGTATATGTGGTTTGTTGCATAAATAGGGATGCATCACGTTTGCTGATATAACAGAGTTGTTGAAGTGCTATCAGTGTGTTTTAATGCATAGTGACCCTGTATAGGATTTCCGAGGTTGTAAGTGTCTGTAGTAACAGAAAGCCTCATCTTTCTTCCACAGAATGGCGGGTGGTCTCGCACTGCTGGTGTTGTAATTCACGGTCCAGTGCTTAGCCAATGGAGCCTCTGTGCTCTCTGATAGTAGTGAATCCTCTTAAGACATTTTTGCGCTTTAAGGCTATTTTGCTATGAGTCAAACCAAACTGGAGGCACTTCACACCAACAAGGCCATGATAGCAGGGGCGGGGTGAGGAATCTGTGTGGTTCCTACATCCTGAATCCACTGAGACATGTTCTGCAGGCCACTCACTGTCATGGGTCTTGATACAGAGCCAGCCGCATCCACTAGACTCAGACAAGAATGTGCTCCACCTCACTAGTCATCAAGGAAATGCAAATGAAGATGCCATTAAAAACATCAAAGATAGATGTAAGTGCAGCTGAGGGTGAGGGGAAGACTTCATTACTCTGCTACTCGGTTAGTTGTGCTGGGGAAGGCAACCAGGTTCCATTAACACTGGGGCTGTGCGTGGTTGACCATCTAGCACCTCCAGTTTTAAGTGCACTCCCTGGACGAACACAAAGAGCCTGAGAAGACATGTACAAAACTGTTGACTACAGTGCTGTCAAAATTTTTACAAAAGAAATCAAAAGTCTGCCACTCTGGGTATGTATAAATGAAATCTCAAAGATGCCTGTGATGGTATATCATCCAGCCCTCTAAAGGTCTACGCTGACCAACTTAACAGGATGCATGTGAATCAACCTGGAGAAAACTCAGACATGTATTGTTGCTGCCTGAAATGTACAAGTTGCAGAATGATTTTGAATAGTAGTTTATGATTTGTGTAAAAAGCACACACATGCCATCTACAGATTTGTTAAATTGCCGTCTGTAGTTTAGTCGAATTCAGTAAGAGTTACAAAGCAGCTTCACAATGGGTTGCCTCTGGAAAGGAGGAAGGAAACTAAAATGAAGGAGAAACAACTACTTTTGGTTTTTTGTTGCTGTTAAGGAGAATGTATTTATGCATGGTGTAATGCTGGCCTACAAAGTCGGCAGTTCACTCACCAGCCGCTCCCCGGAAACCCTTTACAGGGTCACTATGAGCCGGAACCTGGCGTGGCACTGTGGGTTAATTAATGCACCAGACTGCAAAGCCATTTGAACTGCAAGGCTGGCAGTTCAAGCTCACTAGCTGCTCCTCGGAAACGCTATACAGGGTCGCTAACACAGTCCCAGTGTTAATGGAGTCAGTTCCGACTTATAGTGAGCCACCATGTACAGGGTTTCTGAGGAGCAGCTGGTGGGTTTGAACTGCCAACTTTGTGGTTTGCAGTCCAGTGCTGATCCTACGGTGCCACACCAGGAGTCCTGGAGCAGATTGTTGTTGTTGTTGTTAAGTGCCATTGAGTGGATTCCTATCCATAGCAACCCTGTATAGGGTTTCCAAGGAGCAGCTGGTGAGCTTGAACTGCCGACCTTGCAGTTCAAACGGCTCTGCAGTCTGACGCATTAGCCCACAGCTCCAGGTAATTGGAGCAGATTAGAAGGTTCGAAAAATAGGTCCGTGGAGTTTTAGCCTTGTAAGTAGTAAACTGGGCTTACAAAAAATGTTTTTGCTGTTGCAGCTAACAACAGGAATATTTTTATGAAAAGAACAATAAATGTCTTCTAAAACACGGCACAGTGTGGTCTGTGCCCACCGCCCCCTCCCCGACAATAACGCCACTGGCTGTACACAGTATGTGTATTGCTGCTTCTTGAATTTTCACTTTTAGGCATTAAGTATTTCTCTGTCTTTCCTCATTTGACTGAAACACTCATGCGCCTTTCCCACACCCCATCCTCAGAGTACAGATTTTCTTCATGATTTTCGTGAATTCCATATTCGATATTAGCATTTCTGCAATCCTGCAAACACCATTCAGAGCTGAACCGTGTAGTACATTATAATAGTTTCTCTTTTTTAACTTAATCTTTGGGTTTCCCCAGCCTTGGTTTTTCATGTGCTTAGTTTTCTTTATACATATTGCCATTGAGTTGATTCCAACTCACGGCAATGCCATATGTAATAAAGAGTTTTCTTGGCTATAATCTTTGCGAAAGCAGGTCACTACTTTCTTCTGTAGTGTTTGCTGGATGGGTTAGAATCGCCAATCTTCAGTTTAGTAACCAAATGTGAATCATTTGGCCCACAACTGTTGCCATTTTCTCTCAAGATTTTCACATATATCAGGTTCTCTATTAATCTCATCTTCTTGGAGAAATGGTTCCTAGTGCCTTGTGGTCTCTTCCAGGTTGAACTATTTGTCCACTAGTTCCGGTGCTCGTATCCTGGGGACTCCTCCTGCCTGTCACATGTTGTTGTTGTTAAGTGCCGTCGAGTCAGTTCTGACCCATAGCGACCCTGTGTAGGGTTTCCGAGGAGCAGCTGGAAAGCTTGAACGGCCTACTTTGTGGTTCAAACCTACTCTGCAGTCCAGCGCCTTAACCCACAGTGCCACACCAGGGCTCCACCTCTCACATATGTGTGATTAGCTTTCCTGTATCCATGCCTTCCCCTTTTTTGATTATGAGCTCACTGTGGCAGAGCATATCATCAAGTAAATTTTTGAGGAAAAAATGCCTAAGAGGAAAATTATTTAAGACAGTACATGTCTGAAAATGGCTTTATTCTGCCACTCTCTTTGATTAATAGTTTAACTGAATATAAAATCCTAAATTGAAAATTATTTTCCCCGTTGTCTCTACCGTCAAGCGCTGCCGTTGAGAAACCTGAAGATATTTTGGTTCCTGACCTTTGTATACGATCTTTCTCATCTCTCTCTGGAAGCCCAAACAATATTCTTTTGGTCCCCAGTGATGTGAAATTGCACTAGTCTGTTTTCATACCATTGTGCTAGGTGCTTGGTGAGATCTTTCAATATGAAAATGCATGTCTTTCTTCTTGTCTTGGAAATTCTCTTAAGTTATTGTAGTGATTGCATTTCCCCTCTGTTTTCTAAGTGCTCTTGTTTTACAAATCTCATTATTTAAATACTGACTCTACTGAACTGATCCTCACATTTTCTTTTTCCTTTATACTTTCTATTTTTGTCTTTTCGTTCCTTTAATTTTGCCTCATAATATTTTTATGTTTCACTTCGGCTAACATGTTTGCAATTTCCAAAAGCCAGTTTTCAATTCTTGGAAGGTTTCTTTAACTTAAAAAAAAAAAAAAAAAAGACATATAGCAAGTTATTTTTCTTTATTTTGTTTTGATTTGCTTATGTATGTATATACAGTTAAAGTATAGCATCTCATCTTTCTGTGGACAGCGCCAATTTAAAATTCTCATCTCTTTACCTAGTCTGTTCCAAGTTCCTTCTCTCCCCCTAATTTTCAGTTTTGAGATTTACCTCATTTGCCTGATATTCTTCAGTTGTCCACTCAGATTTAATAGGGGAACAAGGTAGAATAAACAGTGATTGGAAGCTCTGAGAAACTGTGTGGGCTTGTGAACTCCAAGTTCCATTGCAAGGTTATCTGATTTGACCTTGTCACTGGGGACCTCCATAATTGGTGTCTTTAGCTTTTTCCTCTAGTAAAGACCAAAATCCTAGCAAAGATTCATCTAACCTCCTGCAAAGGAGGAGGGGGCTGCTCCAGGCACTCTGTGTTTTACCTTCTGTAAGGAGCTCTGGTAGTGTAGTGGTTATGAATCAGGCTGCAAACTACAAGGTCAGCAATTAGTCTGTTAAGTTTGAACATTTTAAGAATTTGAGTTCTGTTTCATGTTTTTCTCTCATTCTTTCTGGTTCATCTATTGTGACCCTGATCAGAATGGTTGATAGTGGTAGCTGGGTACGATCTAATTCTTTGGGTCTCAGTGTACATGAGGTAATGGCTCATGTAGGCCATTAGCCTTATAGGCTAGTTTCTTCTCTGAGATGTAGGTTTCCTTTTTTTTCTTTTTCTCCTAACAAACAGAGACCAATAGTCATGTCTGAGATACCTACTTGCAAGTTTCAAGACCCCAGATGCTACTATCTCACTAGGATGCAAAACATGAACTTTGCGGTGCCAATTGACTGAATTGTCCCATGATACTAACTATCTAAGCCTTCAAATCCAGAAAACTTTTCTCTCCAGATATTTGGTTATGTCTGAGAAGTCCTCTATGAATATATATGTGTGTGTTCACATGTCTATATCTACATACATATGTTGTTATTGTTGTTATGTGCC
>NW_006408672.1:2469616-2473327 GCF_000296735.1 Chrysochloris asiatica | reverse complement strand
GGTCTTCCTTATTCACTGCCTATACACGTACATATATAACCATACACTCATTTTTTCAAAAAATTACTCTTAGTTGTTACGAGCATTTCTCATCTAATTCTGAATGCACAAATGGAAGAATGTCTCTGGGTTTCGTGTCTAGAAAGGAAAAACAACATTCAGACTTTACAACTGTGTTGTAAATTGTTTTCCCAAATGGTTATATTCTGCTTTCTAAATGTAATATCATACTACAACAAAAAACCCACTGCCATTGAGTCGATTGTGACTCATAGCAACTCTATACACAGTTTCTGAGGCTGTAAATCTTTATGAGAACAGATAGCCTTATCTTTCTTCCATGAAGTAGTTTGTGGGTTTGAACCACCAACTTTGTGGTTAGCATCTCAATGCTTAACCCACAGCACCACCAGAGCTCTTTCATCACACTGCAAGCACTTCCTTAAGTCATTACAAATTCTTCAAGACCATAATTTCTAATGAATACATGATAAATAGTGTTATCATTTATCTGTTTTTTTCTTCTTTTTATTATAAATAATTCTGTGTTGTTGTTAAGTGCTGTCGAGTCTGTACCAACTCACAGCAACTCTGTATAGCATTTCCAGGAAGTGGCTCGTGGGTTTGAACCACAGACCTTGCAGTTATTGGCCCAGTGCTTATCCTACAGCTCCATACCAGGGCTCCTGTAAGAAATATTTTATACACAAAGTTTTGTCTATACGTCTTACTCTTTCCTTGAGACAAGCTTCTAGAAATAGTTCAAATGGCATAGATATTTTACACTCCATTCCTGAGTTGCTGTGACCTTTACGTAAATCAACTGGCCAACTGATTCATATAAAGGTCACACCAACTCAGGAATGGAGTGTTACATGAGCCAACAATGTACTCAATCTCATCTCCTTCCTTGCCAGCTCTACCAAACCATGTAACTTACACCATGTACCTTTTGATACAATTGAGCATAACTTTTTTCCTTTTAAAAAAAACTGTCTTAATTTAACAGATGATAAAAAGTGTGTTTCATGCATGTGTTCCTTTCCAGTTTTATTATTAGGGAGAATTAACTCATCGTTATCAGTTTACCTTGCATTTAGAGTAACTTTCTAAAACCAAAGAAAATCAAATCGTTTAAAGATTTGTCTCATTGCTTGTGGTTTTGATTTTTATATCTAATTTGAAGTATGAGATAAAACGAAAATGTGAATTTTTTTTTTTTCTACAGAATTTTCCAAGTCCTTTTATACCAAGGTGATACCTGGAGCAGAGACCAGGTTTTGAGTTGACTGTCAACTTTCTTTCATAGTCCTGGGCCTGAGACCTGGGTAGGCAAGGCCAGCTCTGCGGCCTAAGCAAAGCGTCAGTGTTGGTGCATCTCATCTGAGGAGAGAGCACTGCCTTCCTGGAAGTTGGAGGAGTTGTCCACAGAACGCAGCACTTCTGCCATTACCCTGACTGCAGTCATGATCTTCAATGGGGAAAGGCCTCTTACTGTCATGATGCTGGGTGACAATGTTCTGGGTATTTTTATTGTTGCAGGCTTCATTATCACTGCAATGATCCTTCTCTAGATGACCCTATCCCTCAGGAGTATGCCCTCTTCCTCTGTCCCACGGGGTCCCTGCTGGAAAAGCTACAGGAGTTCTGGAATGAGAGCAAACGTCAGTGTACCAAGAACAGAGCTCATGAGATCTTTCCTCACATAACACTTTGTGACTTCTTCACGGTGAGTCAGCCTTACTGCTCACTAAAACAGCAGCTGATGTCATTTTCCTGAGATAACAGTAGATAACGATAGGACAGAATGAAGGAACCACCACATGGTTTATCTTCATGGGATGGCCCATACTGTGGCATTGGGTGACCTCTTTGAGTGTCCTTTCCTTTCCTCCTGTCTTTCATCTGCGTAAATCCAGTTCATCCTTCAAGACCCAACTCATCTATTCCCTTCCTTTATAACTCTTCCCCTGCCCTCCAGGCAGAAAGAGTTGCTGCCTTTTGTTCACCTTTTAGTTCCCTGACTTCCACGAGGGAAGGAAATGCTTTACTAATCATTGTATTCTGAGATTAGTGCTGTGCCTAAAACTGTAAGTGCTTCATCTATGCTTCTTGAATTAAGAGTACAAAGAGTAGCTATTGGCCAGACTCAAATGCAAAACTTTTTACATACCTGAGGACCAGCTCTCTGACTACCTCAGGGCCAAGAGGACAGCTTTATCAAAGTCATTACAAATTCTTCATTTGTAGACTGCTTAGAAGAGGAGATATGTGTGGAGGAGAGGCAAAAGGGAGGCAGAGAGCCATTTCCCCTGTGGCCCTCACCTGAGGAATCTCCCATTACATCATGGGCAGGCTCTGCCTCTGCTGCCTGAAACACTGACTTCTTCCACCTACTTCTAGGGGTTCCATCTGGACCTCAAGTGTCTACAATACTTAATGGAAAAAGGCGGGCCAATCTCTGCAGGGGTTGGTTCTCCAGGGTACCCTGGGGAAGAGCGCCTTCCTGCAACCCAAGACACTGCATGACCCTGCTCCAGTTTGTCTGGGCCTGGGGGCTCCAGAGATACCAGCCTTTCAGAGCTAAAACTAGGGAAGCCTCAGGAGAACCAGATGAGTTGTCACCCTGGTTTGATATTCCAGGGTGTTCTGATAGTCAAGCTCCTTTCTGGTTTACCCTCAGGAGCTCCTTGCAGAATGCAAAGACAGCCAAAGCTAGGAGGTGAAGTGTAAGCTTACAAATCAGACACATTCAGTCATGGCAGAGAGAGAGCAGATGTTCTCCTCCCAGCTCCTCCGTGACCCGTGGTGTACAGTCACACAGACACAGAAGCACATGCAGACATGTGTAAGCACACAGAGACCTGTATACACAGTGTGTATACACATAACAAATACACAGACACATGCATACATACCCAGATACACAGAAATGTAACACAAACACACACGCACAAATACACACACAAATATGGTTCTTCACCTCCCTTCTCTTGTAACCACACGCCCACCTTAGTTAGCTGAGGGCCCCTTTCTGGGAAGAGTGTAATAGAGATTCACTTTATGTCTCACTGTGAAATGAAAAGGTCAATTACACCTCGGTTTGAAATATGACTTTGTGCTTGCAAAAGACATATTGTTGTTAAATGCTGTCCACTCATTTAAGATTCATAGTGATCTGTATAGGGTTTCTGAGATGTGGCTGTTGGGTTTGAACTGTCAACCTTGAGATTAACAGTCCAGTGCTTATCCTACAGCATCACACTATTGTTGTTGTTAATGTGGCATCGAGTCAGTATGACCCATAGAGACCCTGTATAGGGTTTCTGAGGAGTGGCTGGTAAACTTGAACCACCCACCTTGCGGATCAAACCGGCTTTGCAGCCCAGTACATTAGCCCTCAGCACCACACTAGGACTCCACAGCATCGCACTAGAAACCAGAATTACAATGTTAATGGATTCATGATAGAGAGTCACTCACCCGGCTGTGTGTTGCACCAGCTATGCAAATGCATTCTCCTAGGTACCCTGGGATAAAAAGATAAGCCAGGCCGGATGAATGTAGTGAGCATCAGTCTAGAGGAGAGACAAAGTTGATTATTCAAATAGCGTAGTGGTTACGACTTGGGCTGTGAACCGCAAGGTCAGCAGTTCGAAACTACCAGCTGCTCCGTGGGAGAAAGATGAGGCTTTCTACTCCCGTAAAGAT
>NW_006408672.1:2455679-2465356 GCF_000296735.1 Chrysochloris asiatica | reverse complement strand
CTACTTCCAACTCATTTGCCTCAGTCACTTTATCTCGTTTCTGGACATGTGCAGATATGGTCATCTGCTTTTGTTTTTTGGCCATATTCAGGGGTTATCTGTGGCCTTAATACTTAGATGGTTATGTATTTTGGTATTTTTAATGCTTTCTGATTGCCTCCAGGTAGATGTGATCAGGAAATGGCCTTCCCTTTTCACTCTTCTTCTTGAGAAATTTTAAGATGCCACTGTTGGTCATTTAATTTTCGGCTTATTTCTTCTTTTGTCTGCTTGTCCTGCTCCACAGTCCCTGTTCAGGCCTTTTTCTAGTTGTAAACAGTTCAGGGCCGGCTGTGGCCGTTTGGTTTTAATTGGAAACAGTCTCTTTAAATTTCGAGGAGATCTGTGCGCATGCATAGTAGAACCCTCTGACGGTGGAGCTGGGATGCCCACTAGCTCAGGCACCCCTATTGTCACCAGAATGGAGGTACTCAGACAGCAAGGGACCAATGAACAGCTACCAAAAGAAAAGAATGTCCACACCTTATCTCCACGGTTCTGCCAGGCGTCTGTGGCTGCTCCTGTCCTTCCTCCGCTTAGTCTCACCCAAGATGGTGGCTCCTGGAACAGCTGAGCGTCCCGAACTAGAAAGCAATGGATTTCTTGCTTCTGCCACAAATTCCCCCAGCTGTAAGCCTTCCGACCTTATAAATATTCATTTATATGTGGTTCAGCATTCTGGGACCATCCCCTTAGCCTCCTTGGTCAGGTATTCTGTGTTGTTGCTGATGGAGCTCCTTACTGCACTTCCACCCGATCTGCCATCTTGTTTGTTCTCCTGCTCTATAATTTTTATTTATGAAATAAAGAGATGATTTTCTACTGGATTTGAGAAAGCATGTTCTCTGTCTCTTTTACTAGTGTGAAGACCATAAAGTAGAATGTTTGTATGAGGCTCTGAAGAGAGCTGGGGACCAGATCCTGGGCTCCTTCCCCACTGTGGTTCCTCTGGTTCTCCACTCTTCCATCAGCTACCTCGGCTTCTTCATCAATGACAGCCCAGCAGACATCATCCGGGAATTTGCCATGATGTTTGCCACAGAAGCATCCACCTTAGCAGGTAGGCAGTTCCTGGCCAGTGTGCCTTCAGGGACCAACAAACAGATAAGTGGGCCTTCTGGGGCTACTCTCACACAACTTTAGTGCAATAAGTCAATTCCAGGAAGACGAGGGTCCAGGCCTATCTTTAATATGGCTGGAGTCAGACAGCTTGTGGCTTTTCATTCTTCAGTCCGGTGCTTGAGGTTATTTGAGGCTGAACAACATTAACTACATCCTCTTCCCTGAGCCCTCAAATGAGCCATTTCTTCCCAAATGTAAACCAACAGAAAGATTCTGAGAACTAATAGGGTCTTTTCTTTAAATGAGAATAGTCTTCTTTGTATTGATGTGGTTTTTCAAAACGTTTAGCTATATTCCAGCTGCTTGGGAAACTGTCACAGAGGAGTCTCCCACACATCAAGCTTCAGTGTTTGTGCAGATACATGGATGATGGGAGGGGTGGTATGTCGGTATGCACACAGGGGGGTTGGGGCCTCCTCCAGTCCCATACCCAATGAACACCTCTCCTCAAGAGGTGAACACTGCATGTAAAACACAACTTTTATGTTGATTTGGAGTCCGAGTTAATGTGTTCAACTGGCCAGAGACATTGCAAAAGGAAGGCCTGGGAATCTACTTATGTAAAAATCAGGCATTAAAACCCCATGGAGCGCAGTTCTCCTCTTAACGCATATGGGGTCACGAGAAGTTGTAATTGACTCAAGGACCACCATTTTCCTTAAGCTGATTTATTTTCATTTTAGGGGTGTGAGCTTAGTCTTCTCTCCTTGATTTCTTGGGGGAAAGGCTATCTAGACTCAGTCTGAGATTGGCAAAATTTCTTCAGACATAAGCCTTGTTCTAGAGGCCGGGGCTACAGTTGGGTTTAGTGGAAAGAACTCTAGACTTAACATCTAAATATTTGGGTTTGACTTATTTCTTGGTCTTTCTAAGTGGCGTTGAGTCCTGTGTGGTGCTGTAGGATAATGCACTAGACCACAAGGTCAGTTTGAAACAAAAGGTCAGTGGTTCGAGCTCTCCAGCCCTCCCCCCCCACCCCCGCAAACCCTATACAGGGTCACTAAGAGTCTGCAGTTAACAACAACATTCGTGGCATGCCTTTAATCTAATCTTATCACTTCCCCTACTCTTAGTTCTTTATCTACAAATGGTATGGGCTCTCACTCATCAATAAACCAGGCAGCATTTTAGGGTGGACAGCCCACCATGGTCACTGGACACAGAGGTTCTTGATAATGTTATGATTTTCTGAGACTTGAAGGGGCCCTAGTGCCCTGGTTAGAAGACCCTTCTTGGTTACCCCTCACCTCCCCACCCTCAATGTTTATCTGTCCCTGTCTTCCAACAGTGCATTTAGATTTCCACTTGAAGTCTGGATCAATGGATCTGGGTGGATCATATTTTCTAGATGTCTTAGTTTCTAGCACTGTTATAATAGAAAGACCACAAGTGGGTAGCTTTAGAGAACAGGGTTTCCAAAGAGCGGCTGGTGAGCTTGAACCATCAACCTTGTAAACCAGTGCATTATCACATAGCGTCATGCCAGGACTCCCCATTTCTAGTAGCCACCAGCAATTTTTGGAGTTCCTAGGCTTATAGCTGCATCTGCTGTGTATATCTGTCTTCATATGGTATCTTTCCCCTATGTCTTATCCAATCGTTTGGTAACTCAGAAGGGATTAGGTTTAGAACTCACCCTTCTCAGGTGTTGCCTCATTAAAATAATGAAGGAAATCTAACTCTCAAATTGCATCACACTCATAAGTACAGGGATAGGATTTCAACATATATTTGGGAGGGACACAATCCAATCCATAATCCTGGACAAACCTAGGTAAGTCTCTGATATGTAAATATGAGTTTAAATGATCGCTTTTTTAAAGTCCTCAGCTTTAAAATGGCAAGGTAGTTCTTGTTGTCTTGACACAGTGGGTCAGAGCAGCCATGGCATATCACATGTCCCTTCTCCTCCCATGGGGTATTATTGGCCCCATTTTACAGATGGGGAGAATGAGGTTATAAAGGATAAAGGTCACCTACTGAGTCAGTGGTGGAAATGGATCTGAACCTAGATTTGTCTTGGACCATGCTGCCTGGGTTACTGACCCTGCTTCCTGAGAAAGCAGTTTCCATCCCTGAGCAGTCTCTGCCCTGGCCTGCCTCCCTCTCTGTGGACTGTGCCTTGGTCTCATGATAAGGGCTTAGGTTGTTGTTGTTATTGTTAAGTGCCATCGAGTTGGTTCTGACTCATAGCAACCCTATACAGGGCTTCCAAGGAGAGGTTGGTGAGTTTGAACCACCAACCTTGTGGTTCAAATCAACCTTGCAGTCCAATGCTTTATCCCACAGTGCCATACCAGGACTCCAAGAGGTTAGGCTAGGCCTGGTCTAAATAACATTGGGACACTCAGCTTCAGATTGTCCCTCTTAGGACAGTTGTACCTCTAACCATGTTGACTCTCCCCAGTGAAACATCCTCAGGGGAAGGAGGTTGTGTAGAGAAGACAAAAGTCCATTCAAAAGTCAGTGTGACTCAGTCTCCGTTCCAATGACAGCCACTCTGGGCCTTTCCCAGGCCAGGCTGACTCACATGGGGAGCCTGTCCCTCCCCCGACTTCTACAAATGTAAGGAAAGGAATTTCCCACCACCTACACACTCTGTTTCAGGTTGCTCCCCGCACCCCCAGCACCTCAGCGCTTGCTTAGAGACCTTGCCTTCCCTTAATTTGCTACTAGAGGCTCAGGTGGAGGATTGAAGAACTGGGTCACCAGGGTGTGTTTGCACTGCCCTTGGCATTGCTAACAATGGAGAGACAGGGAGCTACTACTGATTGAGGGACTGCTCAGGATGACAAATTAAGGGATCCCTTTGTCTCAGCAGCCCCAGCAGGCAGTGGTCAGTATCCACATGTCCCTTCTGGGGAAACTGAGACTATATTGGGCCAAGATAGTCACCCTGGTGACCCAGCCAAACTGGGCAAAACCAGGTTAAAAGCCAGGTCTACCTGATACTAAAACTTGCACTGTTTCTGTAAAAACATCACTTCTCAGAACATAGAGTACTTTGTGCCTGCTTGAAATCAGACCCCACTGCTTAGATGATGCCCATGGGCCCTGTTCACTGTCCCAGATGCCCGTGAAAGAGTCAGGAGGGGGTTGGGGAGTGTTTTAGAGGCAGAAGCCACCCAGAAAGAGGCTCTACCACTCTGAGTAGGCTTCCTTATTGACCAGAGTGCGTTAAATATTAGCGACACATCACCTTCCACAATGTTCAGTTGCCTCTGGAGTTTTCTTCCTGAGACACTAAAATTGAACAAAAGACCACTGAACTGGAACAGGAGTCTATGATTCGAGGCTGCTGAGTGATTTCTACCCTCCAGAGAACCAAGAGGAAGCTGTTTAGCAGGATGGCAGTGAAGGAAAGAGACGTGCTTTCACTTTGCTCATTTTAATTCTTTATTTGGACAGAATAACTTGCAAAATTACTAAATCCACATGTCTACACTCTCCTTTTCCCTGCTTGCATGAAAGCATGTAGGTCATTAGCCATCTCCTTTTGTAAGGTAGGAGTCCCTTCCTGGATGATGTAAATGGTTAAAGCACTAAGGTTGTATGTTCGTGTCTACCCAGAAGCACTTAGGAAGAACATCTGGTGATTTGCTTCTGAAAATTCAGCTATTGAATGTTCTGTGGAATACAGTTCTACTCAGACACAAATTTAGTTGCTATGAGTCAAATTAAATCAGCAGCAACTGTTTTTGGAATTCCTTAAACCTACATCTCTATACCCTACTCTTTCCCACTTTCTTGTAAAATCTACAAGTCTTTAACCATCTCTTTTTATAAGGTGAATTCTCCAAAAGAGGCCTTAAAGTCCAGCATCATTTTGCCCTATAGTTCAGGAAGTGCAGACAGTGGAATGGGGAGGGTAGAATCTGAGGCTATATGTATAATGTCATTTCTGCCACCCATCCTAAGTAATGACTTTATGAAGGTGCTCTGTGGTCTCCATGTGTTTTCCTCACCTAATAGACTGCACCGTGAAATCCTGCACCAAGCAGCTCCACCTGACATTGGCCCACAAGTTCCACCCCCACCATCAGAGGACACTGGAGCAGCTGGCCAGAGCCATTCCTGCAAGCCCGGGCTGCCAATGGACGGCTGCTCTATACTCCCGGGACATGCGCTTCGTACACTACCATGTGAGTGACCAGGCCTCAGGGCCACAGACAGAGAACCCCAGGGTCAGTGTAACTGGAACAGATTGTCCACATGAATGACCCTTATCTTATAGAGTACTTAACTCCAGGACTCTCTGCTGGGGTGTTTTTATAGCAGACAGAAACCTCTATCCCGTCTCTAAAATTGTTTGCTTTCTTGTGCAATTTGGAACAAGATAATTTTATATAAAGGCTACTGGGTGGTAAAATTTGCATTCAACAACCAACATATGGTGCTGAGTTAATGTGCTGGACTGTAAAGTCGGTTTGATCTGCAAGGTCAGTAGTTCAAGCTCACCAGCTGCTACTTGGAAACCCTAAACAGGGTCGCTATGGGTCAGAATTGACTCGATGGCACTTAACAGCAACAATAACCAACCTAAGAGTCCTGGTGTGGCGTGATAAGATAAACACAGATAGGTGGTTCAAACCCACCATCTGCTCCTTGGAAACCCAATAAGGGTCACTGTGAGTCAGAACTGACTGGATGGGCACTTAACAACATTCATCAAAGGCTTGGAAGTTTGAACCCACCCAGTGGTTTTCATTGTTTTCAAATCTACCAAAAAATGTTACATTGTATTTTGTCACATTCCATGTTATATATTATTAGACAAAGGCTTGGATCTTGTAATGGAAGGCATAGAGCATGTTGAATACTTTCAGTATTCTCCTCTACTCTTTCTTCCTAGTCTGCCTTTGTCTGGAAGCTCATCTGAAACCTGTCCACCATGGGTGACCCTGCTGGTATTTAAAATACTGTCAGCATAGCTTTCAGAATCACAGCAACTCATCGGCCACCACAGTACAACAAACTGACAGATGAGTGGTGGCACACCATGTTAGGTGTCCTGAAAACAAGAGGCAAAATGCAAATTAGGTTTGTGTTGCTGTCAGGGAGGCAGTGCTGTTTTGATGGTAGAATTCACACCTTGCACCTGGGAGACCTGGGATGGATTCCCTGCCAATGCACTTTCTGAGCAACCACCAGCTATCTGTTAGTGGAGGCTTACACATTACTATGATGTTGAATGGGTGTTAACGGAGCTTCTATAATAAGACAGACTAGGAAGAAAGGTCTGGCAGCCTACTTCCAAAAACTCAGCCAATGAAAACCTATGGAGTGCAGCAGTCGGATCCATAACTGTTTGTGGAGATGGCACAGAAGTGGGCAGCATTTCACTTTGTTGTGCATAGAGCTGCCATGAGTCAGGGGCCGAGTCAATGGCAGCCAACAATAACAACAACAATTGCTACCATTTCCCAACATAAATCTTTGTTTGAGACCTGAGAAGACGTTTCCTGCTTTCTAGACCTTGAAAGTCCTATTCCAGTATAAACCACAGAATGTGGATGAGCTGATGCTGACTCCTGGAGACTACATCTTTGTGGACCCCACTCAGCAGGAGGAAGCCAGTGAAGGCTGGGTGATCGGGATCTCACAGCGGACGGGCTGCCGGGGCTTCCTACCTGAGAACTACACAGAGCAAAGCAATGAGTCTGACACCTGGGTGAAGCACAGGTGAGTGCCACCTCTAGCACCAGCCCCACACCTCTCTCTGACTTGGTATGTGTCTAGTGAAGAGAATATAGAATAACACTGATACAGCTCAGCAGTTCCCTCCAGGGAAAGATGCTTTTAAACTATTTCACCCACTTTCTCTGAGGCCTCATCTAGGTCCCCCACTCCACAAACACACACACACACACAAATAAATCATTAAGTTAAACACATACATTAAAATATATTCAATCTATACATTTTCAGATCTGTGTTGGACATTTGCTGTGGACAAATACACTTTCCAGTATCTATATAGTCAGAGGACTCCTGGTGTGGCACTGTAAGATCAGCACTGGACTGTGAATCACAAGTTCGGTGGTTGAAGCCCACCAGCTGCTCCTCGGAAATCCTATATAGGGTAGCTATCAGCTATCAGAATGGACTTGACAACACTTAATAACAACATAAAGTCAGAAGGAACCCTGGCGGCACTGTAGGATAAGCACTGGACTGGACACTGCAAGATTGTCCAGCAGTTCAAAGCCACCAGCTGCTCAGAGCGGGGGAGAAGAGACTTTCTGCTCCCCTAAAGATTTGCAGACTTGGAAAACCTATATAGGATTGTTATGAGTCAGGTTCGGCTCAGTGACAGTGGGTTTGGTTTGATTTGCTACGTAGCCAGGGCACTTTTTCCTGTACCCCTTCCTGTTGAAGTTGGTATACAAAGCACAACTATAAAAAAATTATGCCATTTTATTTGAATAGTCAAATTTAAGCTGCCTTAAATTGGTCAGAAATGAATCTACAAAACTGACAGGATTAGTAATTTGAGTAAATTAAGAAACAGTATATTTTGAAATTGTTGTTCTTAATTCTAGTGGGTTCCAACTCAAAGTGATCCTGTATAGGTTTTTTGAGGCTGTAAATCTTTACAGGAGCAGAAAGCCTCATTTTTGACTCATGAAGTGTCTGGTGGATTTCAACTGCTGACCTTGAGGTTAGCAGCCCAATGCATAACCCACTCGGCCACCAGTGTTCCTATATTTATTTATTTATTTTCTGAAGTGCTGACATAAATGATCATTTATCATTTTACACAAACCAAAAATAAGCAAACAGTATCTAGTAGAGCTCTTAGGACAAATGACTTGATACAGTTAATATAAAAATATAGAAATAGGTACTAAAAATTATCAATATTGTCTGGAAACATTTTTAGAAGAGAGCAATGCATTAGATAAATGTTATGTTTCTTTTCCTTCCTGCTAGTCTGTTAATACATGGAGGCTTACATAACAAAACAAAGGCAACATTTGCGCCACTATGCTTTCCAACCAAACATACTGTCGTTCAACAAACAAGAGTGGATTACAACCAGAGCCTAACTCTTTTGCCTCTAAAAGCAATGTTATATTCCACATATCTTAACCTGAGGTCATTTAACCTCTTACTCTAATAAGCCCCTAGTATCACAGAATACCAAGGAGCTCTGGTAGCGTAGTGGTTATGAATTGGGCTGCAAACCTTAAGGTCAGCGGTTCGAAACTACCACCTGCTCCGCGGGAGAAAGATGAGGCTTTCTACTCCCGTAAAGATTTACACCCTTGGAAACCCTGTACAGGGTTGCTACGGGTTGGAACCGACTTGATGGCACTTAACAACAACAACAACATCAAAGAATACCAAAAAGATGTTTACCTGTGCTTTATTGACTATGCAAAGGCTTTTGGTTGTAGGATCATGACAAGCTATGGACAGCATTGCAGAGAATGAGTATTCCAGAACACTTAATTGTGCTCATTAGGAACCTGTACATAGACCAAGAGGCAGTTGTTCAACTGAACAAACTGACACTGAATGGTTTGAAATTAGGAAAGATGTGTGTCAGGGTTGTATTCTTTCCCCATACTTATGTAATCTGTATTCTGAGCACATAATTTGAGAAGCTGGATTATATGAAGAAGAACATTAACAGTCCATTTGTCCATTTTGAATTAGTCATATGGTTTACTATGTCAAGGATGACAAACTGAAGAGAACGATGTTCCATTCATCATCAAAAAGATCATTTCAAAATATATCTTGTTGTACAAAGCAATATGATAGAATAATATCCATACATCTACAAAAAGACCAATTAATACAACTATTACTCGAATTTACCCAGCAGTCACTAAAACCAGTGATGATGAAATTGAAGAATTCAACCAACTTCTTCAGTCATAAATTGATCAAATATGTAATCAAGATACATTAATAATTACTGGTGACTGAAATGCAAAATTTGAAAACAAAAAGGAAGAATCAGTAGTTAGGATATATGGCCTTGGTGACAGAAATGATGCTAGCAATCACATGACAGAATTTTGCAAGACCAATGACTTATTCATACCAAATATCTTTTTTGAACATAAATGGTGACTATACATGCGGACTTTGCCAAATGGAATACACAGAAATTAAACCAACTGTATCTGTGGAAACAGATGGCGGACAAGCTCAATAACATCAGTCAAAACCAGGCCAGGATGGTGCTTCTTCAGAAAGTTGGAAATAGAAATACCTTATGATCCAGCAATCCCTCTACTTGGTATTTATCCACAAGAAATATGAGCCATATCACAAGTAGATATATGCACACCAATGTTCATAGCAGCACTATTTACAATAGCAAAAAGATGGAAACAGTTTAAGTGTCCATCAATGGAAGAATGGAGAAATAAACTGTGGTACATACACACAATGGAATACTATGCTACCTTGAAGAATAGCAAGGAAGCTGTAAGCCACCACATAACATGGATGAACCTTGAGGACATTATGCTGAGTGAAATTAGTCAGTCACAAAAGGA
>NW_006408672.1:2453910-2455579 GCF_000296735.1 Chrysochloris asiatica | reverse complement strand
GAAACCCTGTACAGGGTCGCTATGAGTCGGTTCCGACTCCACGGCACATAACAACAACAACAACAACATCCTATGGCGTTATGCTTCAAAGAAGGAGGAGGGCCTGTTACCTGCTAGGGAAGGTCATGTCTGGGTTCTCATGGGAAGTGGAATGTGAGTGGAAAGTGGGCCATGGGTGGTAGACACTCCATCGGGTCCAGCTGAGGCAAGCCATGCTGGGCCAGTCCTGAGGGGTCTGGGAAGGCAGATTGAACCGATTCAACTGAATTCTCAGGCAGCAGAGTGTGCTCCTGAGGCTAGGGATAAAGGTGGCCCTGTGCAGACCCCATTAGGAAGAGTGATGAAGCAGGTGTGTACGGTGCATGGAGAGGGTCAGTCAGAGTCTGAACTGTCTCAGAATCTTCTAAAAGATGACACCAAAACAGAAGGAAAAATGCGGCGATGTATTTGGGAGAAATACCTGTGAAGGGCAAAAAAGGGGAAGAAATGAAAGCAAAAGAAGAATGCAGACCACGATATGAATCTAACATCCATGACAGGAGATGAAAGGAGACGGGAGAAAGGAGGACAGGCAGAGACCCCCAGCCTGCAGCTCTGACAACCCCACATGGTTCAGGAGCAACAACCACACTCTAGGCTGGGGTGTCAACTGACTACTCCTCACTGTAGGTTCTAGCAGAACACTTCCATGGTGATCACAGTGTCTACTGGAAACTTCTAGAAAGTGAATAATAAGATTCTAGCAGAACTATGGTTGGTGGTTATGTGCCGTGGAGTCAGCTCGGACTCATAGCGACCTTGCATAGGGTTTCCAATGCTGTAAATCTTCACTGGAGCAGAGAATCTCATCTTTCTCCAGTGGAATGGCTGGTTATTTTGAACTGCTGACCTTGAGGTTAGCAGCCCAACTTGTAACCACCTATACTACCAGAGCTATAGGCCAAGGAAATAAAGAAGGGGATTAACTTAAGATGTACGGCAGGATTGAGTCAACATGACTTGGAGGGAGAAAATGTACTTTAAAAAGCAATGAGATGTACAGCCTGGGCACTTAAAAAATAGTCTACTCAGGAAATAATTTTACCTTTCTTGTCTAAATAACTGAGTACCCAGGGTAGACCAAATCCACCATCCTAAGTACCTAAGTACTAAAGATAGCTGTCTACCACTCATCTATCCATGTGTCACACTCTGGTAGCTTGCATGTTGCTGTGATACCGAAAGCTGTGCCACCAGGATTTAAAATACCAGCAGGGTTACCTATGGTGAGAAAGTTTCATCTGAGCTCCTGGACTAAGACAAACTAGGAAGAAAGGTCTGGCAATCTACTTCCAGGAATTAGCCAATGAAAAACTTTTAGATCACAATAGAATATGATCTGATACAGTGCTGGAAAAGGAGTTCCTTAGGTTGGAAGGTTAACTGCACAATGGCCACAGCAATGCCACTGAGTGTGATGATGGCAGGGTCACACAACATCAGGGGTTGATTCAACAGCAACTAACAGCCACAGATATTGTTGTCAAGATGGTTATCGTGTCTTGAACAAAAATGAATCTCACCTTGGTTGCTCTATAATTTTTTTTTTAAGGTTTTTATTGTGGATTGAGTGAAAGTTTACAGGGCATATCATCAGTTGTACATTCAATAAATCATATACCTTGTTTCA
>NW_006408672.1:2425371-2429369 GCF_000296735.1 Chrysochloris asiatica | reverse complement strand
TTTTGACAACTTTCAATTTTCTCAGATTCATGCTTCGTACATTTCATGTTCCACTTTTGAAAGGCTGTTTACAGCTGTTTGTCTTCATTTTGAGTTATGCCCCATCAGTAAATGAAGGTCCCATGGGCTTTTCTACCATGGGCTTTACTCCATTCACGTTATGACGGTCAACTCTACTTTGAAGAGGCAGCTCTTCCCCAGTCACATTTTGAGTGCCTTCCAACTTGAGAGTCTCATTTCCCAGCGCTATATCTCATAGTGTTTATCTGCTCTTCATAAGATTTTCAGTGACTCAATATTTGGAAGTAGTTCATCACTCTTTCTTCCTAGTTTGTCTTTGTCTGGAAGCTCATCTGAAACCTGTATTTCAGATGACATGGGTGACCCTGCTGGTATTTAAAATATCGGTGACATAGATTTCAGAACCACAGCAACTCACAAGCTACCACAGTATGACAAAGGGAGAATAAAGTTAGAGAAGGCAAAATTAAGAGTGATGTTTGTACCCACAGTGCAGGCTGTGAGAGTCCTGGTTTCAAGCTTGCCCACATCCAACACAAAAAGTAAAACATGTCCATTACAATAGTTTACAGCAATCCCAGCCATGTACAGGCCAGTTGTTCAGGTAAAGCACAGTTTTATTGTTGGAGATATGTCCATGGGCCCAGTGGTCATAGTTAAATCACAAGGTGTTGGTGTGCTACAAGGGGCAGATGAGAAGAACATTGAATATACCATGGACTGCCAAAACATGAACAAATCAGTCTTAGAAGAAATACTAGAGTGATCCTTAGAAGCAAAGTTTGATTTACTTTAGATATATCATAAAATATGATCAATTACTAGCAAAGAGCATCATGTTTGGTAGAGAGTCAGCACAAATGAGGGAACACCTCAACAATGGACTCAAATATCATGAATGTAATGTAAAACATTCATTCTGTGGTACAAACCCAGTAGCCACTCTTCAGAAACCCTATACAAGATCCCTATGAGTCAGAACTGACTCCGCAACAACAACAACTTGGGAACTAAGAAAACAAGGATCAGGGTGTAGGGTAAAGACTGGATCAAGTTACACAACTAAGAAAGCACTTAATTCTTTTAGAACCAATATGTCAGACCCAATCCAATAAATGTCTTAAGGTATAGCCCTTTGTTACTCTCACTGAGCCTCTTAATTCTAGGCAGCTTACAGCTCATCTGTGACCCCTGTTCCTTAGCACAGCCTTTGATTGGGATGGGAGAGTTTCCCTGTCCCAGAGGAGCCATCAGACAATCATCAAACCAAAGGCTTTGTAGAACTATGTAACAAATGCCCTGTAGAAATGGGTTTGTGGCTATTATATGTGTGGATTCACAATTAGTGTAGAAGTAATTTGTCATCCACATTCCAGTCTTTGTTGTTAACATTTCTGGGACTGGAAACCCTAAACAGGGTCACTATGGGTAGGAACCAACTTGATGGTACTTAAAAACAACAACAACAAATTTTCCTAAAGATAAGCTTACCTTTGGAATTAGGTAAATATTAATAAGCATAGCAACAAAAAGAGAGAAAATGCAGTACTGAAGTAGACTCTGTGGGTCTGACTGATCTATCCTCTCTGGGGGGAACATTGAGACTCCAAAATAAACTGTCTGCATGGAGTATAGTTACAGGCCAGGGTAGTTGAGTCCAGAGCCTTCAGATTCAGATGTCTTTTAAAACCCCCCAAACTGTATTTTACTAAACATTTTGTTATTGCTGTTAAGTGAGGTTGAGCTGTTTCTAACTCATAGCGACCCTGTCTAGGGCTTCTGAGGAGCAGCTGGTGAGTTTGAACAGCCAACCTTGCAGTTCAAACAGGTCTCGAAGTTCAGTCCTACAGTGCCATACCAGGACTCATTAATAAACATTTAAAGCTTTTAAAATCAGAAAACAGTTGATGAATGTTTCAACACTTGACTAATCTAGGAAGTGAGAGTTGTGGTCAGGTAACAATGTATTAAGGCTAATTTGTCTGTGGGCAGACAGACAGTTGTTGAGACATTTGATAAATACCTTACTAGGAGTGAGGCCTCCTATTTCCTACATGTTATCAGGAGAGACCAGTCCCTGGAGAAGGACATCATACTTGCTAATGTGGAGAGTCACTGAAAAAGAGGAAGATCCCTTCTTGAGATGGATTGGCACTGTGACAACAGCAATTGACTCAAACATAACAATTGTGAGGATTGTGCAGAACCCGGCAGTGTTTCATTCTGTTATGCTTAGGGTCTCTATGAGTCAGAACTGACTAGATAGCCACAATAGAAGTGAGGGCTACAGCACTGACACTTGGCAAGAACTGTTGCCATTACAATGTCTGAGGACAGATATGCAAATACCCCAGTGAGGAATCTCTCTTCCTTCTGTACATTTCAGATCTCATTTCCAACTATGAGCTTGAAACTATGATGCGTATTATTATTATTAGCTACCCCTAATGTACTCTTTGCACAACAGACCCCACTGTGATCTGTAGGGTTTCCATTGGCTGCTTTTCAGAAGTAGATCAGCAGGCTTTCCTTTCAGGTCTATGTTAGTCTGGAAGCTCCACTAACACGTGTTCAGCATCATAGCAACGCACAAGGACAGATGAGTGATGAACGCACATGAACTTTACTGGCCAGGAATTGACCCAGGTCATGGAAGTCATTCATTCTACCATGGAACCCAAGGGCTTCTATGATGTTAGTTTCTTGGTCACACATCACCAGTATAACTTCTCCAACCTGTAGGCCAGACCATTCTGGGACTCTACAACAAAGCTACAACATCTGTCTATTACTTTAAGGAAAAAGATCATGTGAAATTTAGAGAATGACTATGGTAAAGGATGTACTTATGAATCCTAGTACGTGGTTTTCAATTCTTCATAGCAAAGAATGTGTGTAGCATAATACAGAACAAAGATCATAGTGCACACGAATGCTGGGGAGACAGCTATCATCTTCTAGCCAAGATATGAAAATTTTTCAGTGCTTAAACCTTCTACGTCAAATGACTTTTAAAAACCACAGAGCAAGTTGGTGTAAAGTAGTTCAGAGATACTATAAAAATGCCGTAATAAAGGTGCACTGTCCACATGGTTCACCAACTGCAGCTAGGTGACTTGTAAAAACCAGAGAAAATTTATAAGCATGTGCATTTATATGGTATAAATTAACCATTAAATGGTTCACTTAAGCTAAAGAGAAAAACAGACATTAAAATGCTTGTGCTCTTTCCTCCCTCCTCCCATCACCTATGTTCTCATCACAGTCTTGATTCTATTTCATTTGAAAGACTAGCAGAAAAGAAAAAAAAATCAATTTTTCTCTCACCGTAAACTTCACAGATGTTATTTATAGATTAAAAAAAACCCGCTGTCTGCATAGTGAGTCACAAATAGGGTATGGGTGCTCTTGCCTTACCTTTAGAAAGAGCACACCAACCAATATTTCCTGTGCTAGCATGAGGTGCTCTGAATTATGTCTCCTCTACTTAGAGCATCTTAATGTGAATGGGGAAATATCAATCATTCCAAGATAAATGATCTTGTTCTACTTACTGTCACTGATCACCTTCAATGAAAGAATTCGTTTCCTATCTGTTGGCATCTGACATATGAGAAAATAGATACAAAGTAAATTTAGTCGATATGTTGTTGTTAGCTGCTGTCAAGTTGGCTCTGGAATACACAGAACTCAAATTGACTATATTTGTGGGAAGAGACTGTGGAAAAATGTCATCAGCTAAAACCAGGCCAGGGGCAGACTGTGGAACAGATCATAAATTGCTCATATGCAAGTTCAGGCTGAAGCTGAAGAAAATTTAAACAACTCCATGAAAGCCAAAATATGACCTTAATAAGATATCACTTGAATTTAGAATCCATAGCATGGATAGATTTGATGCATTATACACAGATGCATAATGACCAAAGACCAGAAGAGCTGTGGGACGACATCAAGAACATCATACAGGAAGACAG
>NW_006408672.1:2418258-2425001 GCF_000296735.1 Chrysochloris asiatica | reverse complement strand
TGGAACTGACTCAGTGGCACTTCACAACAACAACAACGACAACAAATGAGCAAAGTATTGAAGAATGCAGAGAACACAAAAAGAAGATGGAAGACATACATAGAGTCACTGTACTGAAAAGAAATGGTCAATGTTCAACTGTTTCAAGAGGTAGCATATGATCAAGAGCCAATAGCACTGAAGGAAGACATCCAAGTTGCACTGAAGACACTGCCAAAAACAAGTATTGATGGAATATATACTGAAATCTTTCAACAAATTCATGCAGCACTGGAGGCACTCACTCATCTGTGGCAAGAAATTTGGAAGACAGCTACCTGGCCAACTGATTGGGAGAGATCCATATTTCTGCCCATTACAAAGCAAGGTGACCCAACAGAATATGAACTCATTGAACAATATCATTAATATTACATACAAGTAAAATTTTGCTAAAGTGAATTTAAAAAATGGCTGCAATAGTACATCAATAAGAAACTGCCAGAGATTCAGAAGAGGACATGGAACTAGGAGTATCATTGCTGATATCAAATTGGTCTTGGCTGAAAGCAGAGATTACCAGAAAGATGTTTACTTGTGCTTTATTGACTATGCAAAAGTTTTAGACTAAATGTAACATGACAAGATATGAATAACATTGCAAATAATGGGTATTCCAGAACACTTAACTGTGCTCATGAGGGACTAGACTAAAAACAGTCATTTGAACAAAGCAAAGAGATACTGAATAATTTAAAGTCAGGAAAGATGTGTGCCAGAGTTATATTTTTTCACTGCACTTATTCAGTCTGTATGCTGAGCAAATAATCCAAGAAGCTGGATTATATGGAGGAAGACTCATTAACAACCTGCCATATGCAGATGATACAAACTTGCTTGCTAGAAGAGAAGAAGACGTAAATACTTGCTGATGAAGTTCAATATGAATCGCAACTCAATGTAAAGAAAACAAAATTCCTCATCATTGGATGAATAAATAAAATCAGACATCATGATAAATGAAAAAAAGATTGAAGTTGTCAACAACTTCATTTTGTTTGGATCCACTATCAACACTCAGAAACAGCAGTCAAGACATCAAACGACATATTTCATTAGGCAAATCTGTTGCACAAGACCTCTTTAAAGTGTTCAAGAGCAAAGATGTCAGTTTGAGGACTAAGGTGTGCCTGACTCAAGTCATGCAATAGCCTCATATGCATACAAGAGGAATTGATGTATTTGAGTTATGATTAGAGAAGAATATTAGACATATCATAGACTGGCAGAAGAATAAACAAATCTGTTTTGGAAGGTACTATCAGAATGTTCCTTAGAAGTCAGGATGGCGAGACTTTGTCTCTCATATTTTGTACATGCTATCAGGAGGGACTAGTCCCTGGAGAAAGACATCATACCTGATAGAGTCAACGAAAAAGAGGAAGACTCCTAATGAGATGGGCGGGCACACTGGCAGCAGCAATGGGCTCAAGTGTAACATCAACTGTGAGGATGGCACAGGATTAGGTAGTGTTTTGTTCTATTGTGCATAGGGTCGCTATGAGTTGGAACTGACTAGATGGCAGCTAACAATAACAATACAAAGATATTCTTTGCCAGGTTTTCTACAAACAGTTTTGAAAATAGAATCAACCTACATTTCTGATAATTAGTGAAGTAGTTATTCAAATTATGATGTATGCATATGTCAAAAATTATGCAGCCATTACAATTTTTTTCAAATAATTTGGCATTAAAAGTAATTTTGAGATCTATCCTGAAGATATCAAATAATATATTGCATTAGGCAAATCTGCCACACAAGACCTTTTTAAAGTGTTGAAGAGCATAGATGTCAGCTTGGGGACTAAGGTGTGCCTGACCCAAGCCATGGTATTTTCAGTAACCTCATATGCATGCAAAAGCTGGACAGTGAATAAGGAAGACCATAGAAGAATTGATGCTTTTAAGTTATGGTGTTGGAGAAGAATATTCAAAGTGCCACGAGCTGCCAAAAGAACCAATAGATCCGTTTTGGAAGAAGTACAGCCAGAGTGCTCCTTAGAGCCTAAGATGACCAAACTTCGTCTCTCATACTTTGGACATATTGTCAGGGGGAACCAGTCACTGGAGAAGGATATCATGTTTGGTAAGGTGGAGGGTCAGAGAAAAAGAGGAAGACCCCTAACCAGAAGGGTTGGCCAAGTGGCAGCATCAATGGATTCAAGTGTGGCAACAGTAGTGAGATTGGCCCAGGATTGGGGAGTGTTTCGTTCTTCTGTGCATAAGGTCACTATGGGTTGGTACAACTCGATGGCACTTAGCAACAACAAAAACAACAACATCCTGAAGTACACATTCTCCTACAGGGAAAACCAATTAATACAACTATATATATATTGCTCAAACTTACATACCAACCACAAATACCAAAGATGAAAAAATTGAGGAACTTTATAACTTTCTGCAGTCTTAAATTAATTAAATGTACAATCAAGAAAACAGGATGCATTGATAATTACTAATGATTAGAATGCAAATGTTGGGAACAAAGGTGGGGGATCAATATTTGGAAAACATAGCCTTGGTGATAGAAAAGATATAAGAGATGACATGGCAGAAATGTGCAAGACCAAGGACTTATTTATCTGCAATAATTTTTTTCAGTAACACCTTTGATGTACATTTGGATGTCATCAGATTAATTACACAGGGATCAAATCAAGTACATCTGTGAACATAGACTATGGAGAAGCTCAATATCATCAGTCAAGACAGGAGCAAACTGTGAAACAGACCACTAAGTGCTCATGTACAAGGCCAAGTTGAAACTGAAGAAAAGCAAAGCAAATTCACAAGAACCAAAGTACAATCTTAAAAACTTCCTACCTGAATTTATGAACTATCTCAAGAATAGATTTGGTGTACTGAGAACTGATGGCCAAAAACTAGAAAAGTTGTGGGAGGACATCATACATGAAGAAAGTGAAAGATCATTAAAGAGACAGAAAAAAAGGAAAAGATCCAAATGAAGGTCAGAAGAGGCTCTGAAATCTGCAAACAGAAGAAATAAGGAAGTAAAAAAGCTGAACAGATTTCAAAATCTCAAGAAGACAAGATAAACTGTTACGATGAAATGTGCAAAGACCTAGAGTTAGAAAGCCAAAAGGAAAGCACACTCTGCTTTTCTCAAACTGGAAGAGCTAAAAAGAATTTCAAGCTTTGAGTTGAAATACTGAAGGATTGCTGTGGCTACTGTTAAACGCTGTTGAATTAGTTCTGACTCATAACAAACCTGTATAGGGTTTCTGAAGAGTGGCTGGTGGGTTTGAATCACTGTCCTTTTGGTTCAAACCGACTTTATGGTCCTGTGTATTGTCCTGCAGCACCACACCCAAGACACCAGGACTGAAGGATTATTTGGGCAAAATGTTGGATGTTGCAGGATGCATCAAAAGAAAAGGGAAAAAATACATAGAGTCACTTTACCAAAAAGAACAGGTTGATGTTCAGTCATTTCAGAATGTAGCAAATGGTCAAGAAACACTGGTACTTAAGGAAAACATTCAAGATGATGAGACACAAGGCTGTAGGAGCAGAGACACTTTAACAAACAGATACATAACTAGAAGTGCTTCTTCATATATGTCAAGAAATCTGGAAGACAGCTCCACATAATAGCAAAATTTTGTGATGGATAGTTAAAAAATTACTGCAACCATACATCAACAAGGAACTGATGACGTTTAATCCAGATTCAGAAGAGGATATGGAACAAAAGCTATAACTGTTGTTGTTAAAAGGACATTGGATGAAGTAAGGGCATATGCACAAGAACACCCATACTTGGCAGATAGTACTCACTTGACCTAGCTTCAATGGTTGGATGATCAGAACTCGACTGAAAGAAGAAGAGGAAAAAAAGAGTTCACTGCTACAATTTGACGAACTTTACCTATACTTAAGGGTGCAGTAGCTCAAAAAAAGGAACAAATCTTTACATCAAGGCTCATTACCACCCCCTTGATACACAGCGTCGACAGGGAAGGGCAACTTAACATTGGCTACCCAAAATGGGGGTTAAAAAGGCAAGAAGTGACTGGCTTACAAGCTTTCAAGAGGAAGCCTAGTTCCAGAGGGTACGGGGGAAGGTACAATCTTCACTGAGTGATTTCCAATCTGTCTGGATGGGGCTGATGAAAGGAGATGGGAATAGGACTCTTGTGGTTCAATAGTGAATAATTGCTATCAGGACTGATTGTGAGTGTTGTAAACGTAAAGGTAGATATTTTGTAACAAAAGGAGGGGAGTGGTTGATTTTGCAGTCCAGGAGCGAAGGTCCCTGGGACCATCAAGGGATAAGAGAGGAGTGCAGGACCCTATCTAGAGAAGCAGTGATGCCAGAGATGGAGGCAGAGACGATGACGCGGAGAGATGGAGTGGCTGGGGACTCAGGGAGGGAGTGGGTCTGTGTGCTGACAGCCGGGAGGGCAGATTTTCAGGGTGTACCCTTTGGTTGATTGATGATGCATGAAGGGGATTATAATCATGACAATGAAATGATACACAATAGGATGGATATAAAGCTAATGTTCTCCCATGTAAACTATCACATAATTCACAATTAAAAATTAAAATAAAGAAAAAAAAAAGCATATTGAACAAAAGCAAAAGAAATGTAGCCAGAATGTTCCTTAGAAGCAAGGCTATGAGGCTGAATTTTGTTCATTTTGGAAAGACTAATTGTTACAAGAGGACATCATATTTGGGAAAGTCAAGGGTCAGTGAAAAAGAAGGAAACCTTTCATGAGATGGATTGACACATAGCAACAACAATGACTTAAGCGTAATAAAGATCATAAGGATTATACAGGACTGGGCCATGTTTCATTCCGTTATACATAAGGTTATTGCTGTTGTTAAGTGCTGTCAAGTCAGTGCCGACTCATAGTGACCCTGTATAGGGTTTCCAAAGGAGCTCTGGTAGTATAGTGGTTACGAATCCGGCTGCTAATCTCAAGGTTGGCAGTTTGAAACTACCAGTTGTTCCACAGGAGAAAGATGAGGCTTTTTGCTCCCTTAAAGATTTTCAGCCTCGGAAACCCTGTGCAGGGTCACTTTACCGGAGCAGAAAGTCTCATCTTTCTCCCATCGAGCAGCTGGTTGTTTTGAACTGCTGACCTTGAGGTTAGCAGTGAAGTGTTCTGTATAAAACAAGTTGGCTGATTGTGTTGTTTAGTTCTCCTGTGTCTTTCTCAAGTTTCTTTCTAATTGTTCTGTCCCTCATCAAAAGAGGTATGTCAACATTTTCTATTATTATAAAGTCCATTTCTTTCTTCAGTTATGTTAGGATTTAATTTAAGTATTTTGAGGCTCTTTCATTGGGTGCATAAATATTTATTATTGTTATGCCCTCTCGTTCAATTATATAATATATATATAATTGAACTCATTATATAATGTCCTTTTTTGTCACATATGCTTTTTGCCCTAAGTCTGTTTTATCAGAAATTAATATTGCTACTCTTGCTCTTTTTTGATTACCATAAGCTTGATATATTTTTCCATCCTTTGATTTTTTAGGAGGTTTTTGTCTTTGAGTATCAAGTGTGTGTATTTCTTGTAGACAGCATATTGATGGATTCAATTTTTTTATCCATGCTGCTACTCTCTTCTCTTGAGTGGTGCATTTAATCCATTTACAGTCAGTATTAATTATTGATAGGTATGAATTGATTGATCTCATTTTGCTGTGTGTTTTTGTGTGTGTGGTGCTGCTAGTTTTTTTGTTCCACAAAATTTTTTTCTGTGTTGAGTTTATTTTATGGGCTTTCTTGTCACTTTCTTTGTTGCTGTTGTTTGAGTGTTGAGGAAAAAAAAAAAATATATATATATATATATATATAGTACCAACCATCCCTCTCATAGTATTTACTCAGCTGGGTACAATAATTCATTGTAATGGCCACACAGAACTTTGACACCATACTCATAGTTATAGGGTTTATTAAGAAAGTTAACAGATTACAATTCAGGGTCAGAAATGTTTAGGGCATGGTTCTTCCATTCAGAACAGCCTCTCCTCTGCCATGTCCACATACAGGTCTCTCTCTTGGCCCCTTGTCCTACCCTCTGCCCTACTCCAGAATGTTACCTTAAGCTTCAGACTGAAGGCACTTAACTCTAACTCCATGATCAGCAAACCCAGTTTCCCCATTAAGTACTTGGAGGCACCTTACTCCACAAGTGATCTTCCTGCTCAGACATTCAACTTTACTTGCTCCATGGTCCAGAAAGTCTGCTGCTCTATCTTGTGCTGTGGTTCTTGGTTCTGCTGTTGTTGCTCCTTTGTCACTCCTCTGCTATTTCTCTAGTTTCACAGCTTTCTGTCCTTGGATTGATGGGACTCAATATGTAGAAATATCTCAGTCCAAAAGACACACTCCACTCATGACTCTTCTTCCTTGATAGTAGTGAGATCCCTGCTTCTGTGATGGCTCATTTTATACCTATGTTAGAGTTCTAAGTTTCTGTGATTACAATTAACTCTGTTAACAATCACTCACAACAGAATCAAACAATCCTATTAGCATCTTCTTCCACCTTTTGTTTCATTGACCCATCAGGAAAAGAGTCATTTGGTGGGAATTACAAAGACTAAGGCTAGAAGAAGCATATTAAATAATTCACTAAACCAGAAGTGTTTTCTAAATCTTTATGATTTCTTCTATTTTATTCTGAGGAGATTTATTAATTTTCTTTGA
>NW_006408672.1:2415988-2417148 GCF_000296735.1 Chrysochloris asiatica | reverse complement strand
AGATGGCCAAACTTCGTCTCTCATACTTTGGATATATTGTCAGGAGGGACCAGTCACTGGAGAAGGATATCATGTTTGGTAAGGTGGAGGATCAGAGAAAAAGAGGAAGACCCCCAGCAAGATGGATTGGCCAAGTGGCAGCATTGATGGACTCATGCATGGCAACAGTAGTGAGGTTGGCCCAGGATCAGACATTGTTTCGTTCTACTGTGCATAAGGTCACTATGTGTCAGTACCAACTTGATGGCACCTAACAACAACAACAAGTTTAAAACAGTCAGTTCTACCTTAATATCTACTTAACTCCTGTCATTTGGAAGGTCTATAACTACACTATTTCCTCTTTGTACTTTTTAATTGTTTTCAATGCAGATTGATAACTCTGGTTTCCTAACTTCAGTCTTACAGGTTTGGCTTGCTATGGATACTTCTATATCTGAGTTGTTGAGTTCTGAGTGGTGTTGACATGTATGTGTATCTCAAACTGTTCTCTGCTTTTGTTGGTTCTCTGTCCAGTGAACTCCCTTTAGTATTTTTTGTAAAGTTGTTCTGGTTATTAATAATTCCTTTAATTTCTGTAAAATTTGAAATTTCCTAATTTTTCCATCATATGTAAGGGATAATTTTAGTGGATGTATGATTCTTGATTGACAATGTTTTCTTTCCAAGTTTTATATGTGTTATGCCATTAACTTTTTGCCTGCATTGCTTCTGCTGAAAAAATATCAAGCTTCATCTTATTGATTTTCTTCTGTGGTAACTCTTCATTTTTCCCCTTCTGCTCTCAGGATTCTTTCCTTGTCTTTGGTTTTGAGTAATTTGAGTATAACATGTCTTAGTGATTTTCTTTTGGGATTTGTCCTGTTTGAGGTTCATTCAACTTCTTGAATGAATGTCTTCTCACCCAACAACTCTTCAACAATTTTCCCTGTACTTTTAATTAATTTATGTATTTTTGTTGGTAAGTGCCATCAAGTCATTTCCAACACATAGTGACCCTATATAGGGTTTTCAATGAGTGGCTGGTAAGCTTCAACCAGTGGCATTGGGGCTCAAACCAAATTTACAGTCCAGTGTACTAACCCACAGTGCCACATCAGGACTCCTTATTTATTTATTTATTTATTTATTTATTTATTTATTTATTTATTTATTTATTT
>NW_006408672.1:2379021-2388169 GCF_000296735.1 Chrysochloris asiatica | reverse complement strand
GAAAACATTAAAGAAAAAGAAGAAGATGGGAGGAATACACAGAGTCACAGTACCAAAAAGAACTTGTCAATATTCAGTTATTTCAAGAGACACATATGATCAAGAACTGTTGATATTGTAGGAAGAAGTTCAATCAACACTAAAAGCATTGGTGAAAACAACCCTCCAGGAACTGATGGAATAGCAGTTGAAATGCTTTAGCAAACTGATACAGACTGGAAGTGCTAACTCATCTATATCAAGAAATGTAGAAGACAACTACCTTGCCAATCCACTGGAAGGACATGGAACAAGTGATATCATTGCTGAAATCAGATAGATCTTGGTTGAAAGAAGAGAATGCCAGAAAGATAGTTGTTGTTCTTGTTAAGTGCTGTGGAATTGGTTCCAACTCATACTGGTCCTGTATAGGGTTTGCAAGGAGCTGCTGGTGGGTCTGAACTGCTGATCTTGAGGTTCAAGCTGACCTGACAGTCCAGTGCATTAACCTTCAGTATCATACCAGGACTCCATACAAGGTCACTGTAAGTTGAAACTACTCCACAACACAACCTCCTCCAATCAGTGCTGATTCTCCAGCACCACAGCAAAGTTGAATACCTTTGCATTTACTTGTGCTTAAATGCAAAGGTATTCAACTATATGGTTCATAACAAACTATGGATGAAATTGTGAAGCATGGGTATTCTAGAACACTAAAGTGTGTTCATGTTGTGGTGGTTGTTGTTAGGTGCCATCAAGTTGGTACCAACTTATAGTGACCCTATACACAACAGATGAAACACTGCCCGGTCCTGGACCAACCTCATAATTGTTGCCACACTTGAGTCCATTGATGCTGCCACTTGGGCAATCCATCTCGCTGGAGGTCTTCCTCTTTTTCTCTGACCCTCCACCCTACCAGACATGATATTCTTCTCCGGTGACTGGTCCCTCTTGAAAATATGTCCAAATTATGAGAGATGAAGTTTGACCATCCTGGCCTCCAAGGAGCACTCTGGCTGCACTTCTTCTAACACAGATCATTGTGTTCATGAGGAACCTATATATCTATCAAGAGGCAGTTGTTCAAGCAGAACAATGGGATATGAAATATATTAAAATCAGGAAAGGTGTGTATCAGGACTGTTATTCAATCTGTATGCTAAGCAAATAATCTAAGAAACTGGGTTATTTGAAGAAGAATGTGGCATCAAGATTGGAGGAAGAGTCATTAATATGCATCATCATATACGTTAATATGTATTATCAGCAATATGCAGATGATACAACCTTGCTTGCTAGAAGGTTACTTCCAATACTTACTAATAAAACTCAAAGATTACAGACTTCAGTATGGATTGCACCTCAATGTAAAGAAAATGAAAATCCTCAGAACTGGGCCAATAAATAACATCATGATAAAGTGCTAGAATATTGAAGTTGTAAAAGATTTCATTTTGTTTTGATCCACAGTCAATGCTAATGAAAGTAGCATTCAAGAAATCAAACGATGTATTGCATTAGACAAATCTGTTGCAAAACACCTCTTTAAAGTATTCAAGAGCAAAGATATCAGTTTGAGGACTAAGATTTGCCTGACCCAAGCCATGGTCAGTTCTGTGACAGTTGGGCAATAAATAAGGAAGACCATAGAATGTATTTGAATTATGGTGTTGGAGAAGAATATTGGAAGTACTATGGAATGCCAAAAGAGCAAAAAACTCTGTTTGGAAGAAATATACCGAGAATACCCCTTAGAAGCAAGGATGGTGAAGCTTTGTCTCTTGTACTTTGAACATATTATCAGGAGAGACCAATCCCTGGAGAAGGACATCATGCTTGGAAAAGTGGAAGGTCAGAAAGAAAGGAAGACCCCCAACAAGATGAACTGACACCCTGGCAGCAATAATACGCTCAGACATATGAACATTTATGAGGATGGTGCAGGACTGGGCAGTATTTTGTTCTGTTGTGGAAAGGAATGCTATAAGTCAGAACTGACTCCACAGCACTCATTAACAACAATATAATGCCATAAATTCTGAGACTCGTCAATTACTGTATTTTTACACAAAGAACACATCTTCTATGTTTGTTTGCCAACTGCTTTCTCCCCCAGGAGGCATGTTTATAAAAGTAGTATATTCACTTTTTTCAGCAACATATAAAAAATTTAACATAATGGAGCTTATGAACATAGCTCCCAGTAGGAGGGAGCAGTTGTCAAACAAACCTAGAAGGCATAGTGTAAATCTATGGTACATAGATTAAGGTATTAAATGTAATGATAAAATCCATTCATTACTGGACTGGCTGAGCCCCTCTGGGATCCTTCCAGGAGGGGAATCAGTCCAGCATCTGCAGATCCAGGACCACATCAGGAGATAGTACCTAACCCATGCTAAGATGGAAGACAAAAGGGGCTTTTTCTTATTTTGAGGGGAAACTGATTTGTTGGAGAGGGAACATGTGTATTTCTTTCTGGCACCCCCAAGAAGAAAATAATCAGCAAACATGGGGGGCTATGTACCCTTTATCTCCATAGTGGCCAAATCCAGAGGGCTACTGCTTTTTCTTATTGTCTGGGCTCTGAGGGTGCCACCACAGTGCACCAAATCTACAGCTTCATGATCAACCCTGTCACACATGACCCAGAGGTACAGCCTGGGACAGCTGTGACAAGTGCTTCATGAGGAGACTATCTCCATGGTGTACTAGTGCCAGACTTGCAGGGGACTGCCTTCATTGACTAAATTTCTGATGTCTTTGCCTACCAGGAAATTACTGAACAGCTGGCAAGTAACATCACCTTATAAATTTTAGGCTGTGTGCTAAATTAAAAAAACTCAGAATGCAGACAGTATTGAAGAGGTACAGGCAGGCATCTGCCCTCATGCTGTTTGGCTCAGCAGGAGTGAATGACCCAGCTGAAGATGCTTTGGTTCCTGTCAGGTTTTCTTTGTGTGTGAGCTTCCTTAAAGAATGGTCATCCATCCAGAAAGCCTCTCTCAAATGACTTTTCATTTACCTCCAATGGTTCTCAGAGTCTGTTCCATTACAGGGAAGCAGGAGAACTATTGTCTAAATAGGAATTCACTATTTCACCAAACCAAAGGGTCTTCAACTTCCTGAGGGTCAACTATAGACACTGGTATTGCAGCGACTGAACTTATAACGTAGAGAAAACCTATTCAGAAAGAAACTTCTTCAAAATTTAGAAGCTAAAAGATACACAAAGCTTCCTGGGAATTTTTTTTTATTGAGGAAGACTCAGGGTACAATCTGCTGCACAAGACCTTTTTAAAGTGTTGAAGAGCAAAGATATCAGCTTAAGGACTAAGGTATTCCTGACCCAAGCCATGGTATTTTCAGTAACCTCATATGCATGCAAAAGCTGGACAGTAAATAAGGAAGCTCATAGAAGAATTGATGCCTTTGAGTTATGGTGTTGGAGGAGACTATTGAAAGTGCCATAGGCTGTCAAAAGAACCAATAGATCCGTTTTGGAAGAAGTACAGCCAGAGTGCTCCTTGGAGGCCAAGATGGCCAAACTTCTTTTCTCATACTTTGGACATATTGTCAGGAGGGACCAGTCATTGGAGAAAGGTATCCTGTTTATTAAGGTGGAGGGTCAGAGAAAAAGAGGAAGACCTCTAACAAGATGGATTGGCCAGTGGCAGCATCAATGGACTCAAGCATGGCAACAGTAGTGAGGTTGGCCCAGGATCAGTCAGTGTTTCGTTCTGCTGTGCATATGGTTGCTATGAGTCGGTAATGACTTGATGACACCTAACAACAAAAGCAAAAAGGCAAACTTAAAAACTGCTAGAAACTAATTCTTGCAAGTTTGTCATAGACCTTTCTAGTTTTGTGAGTAAGACATTTCTGCTCCTTTACCTCCTGCATTTCAATATCACAGAACAGCAAGAACAATAAGAAACAGAAAACGTTCATAAAGTTAGAGAAGCTTTTGAAATCTTTGTTTTTGTTGTTAAGTGCCGTCAAGTCGATTCAGACCCATCGCGTCCCTGTATAGGGTTTCCAAGGAGTGGCTGGTGGGCTTGAACCACCGACCTTGCAGTTCAAATGACATTGCAGTTTGATGTGTTAGCCCACAGCGCCACATCTAGAACCTTGATATATGTAGGAATGAAGACAACCACAGAGAAAATTCCCCCTTCATGGTATCTTCCGTGACAGGTATTAGATAGGTACCACACACTGAAAGGAACAAGAACAGAAACCTTTCCTTTGATTAACAAGATCAAAGTGAACATATCAAGTTTAGAAGCTTCTCCAAACCCTCCTTGACACTACAGAATAATGGTGGAAGCAGGGATGGGTGGGGAACCATGCATTCTTTGCTGTATGGAAGAAGAAAGCTGGAGAGAGAAGGAGGAAAGGCTCAGGCAATTCTCAAAAACAAAAAACCAAGTGTTACACAGGAATTCACCATGAGTCAAGAGAAGTTCCTGCTGGCCAGAGTGCTACCCTACCCTTCCCCTACACTACCTTCCTGCATACATCAGTTCTGAAAGGAAACCTCTTCATTCAAAACTGAGTGGTTATCTTGAGGAACCAGTCTGAGACAAGAAAGGGAAGATGATCAGAGGAAACCTTTGTCAGATGACAAGCGCAAACCCTAAAACAACTAAACAGGTAACATCATGAGCAGAACTATGTCCAAGGACTTGAAGAACTAATAGTTATCTCTATAAAATAAAATCAGATATAAACAGAAAGGCTCAGAAAGAAATAAGAATGGTATATATGAGAATTAACTGACACTTTTTAAACATATAATTGGGAGAAACTTTATTGTAATAAAACAATCATTGAAGTGGCACACCCACCGTGTCAGGGTGGGTGTGTGTGGTGGCAGTGAAGAGACTGAATTACAAACAGTCAACACCAAGCATATTTACTGGGCTTTGTAGGAAACGATCAACAAACACATTTGGTCATCTAGACAAAGGACCAAGTCACCTATAAGGAAAATATTTTTAAAGTAGTGCAAATAAATTCCCAATTTAATGGATCTTTTTTACAAGATAAAAAAGTCTTTGACAAAATGAATGACAGTTAATAAAGATAGATGTTTTGTAACAAAAGGGGGGGAGTATTTAATTTTACAGAAACAGAGGACCCTAGGGCCATCTAGGGAGAAAAGCACAAGCGGAATGTGGGACCCCATCCAGAGAAGCAGTGACACCTGAGATGGAGGTAGAGATGAGGACATGGAGGTTTTTGTGTATATCCCCCTCCCCCTACTAAAGAAACAGAGGGACTAGAAGCAAATACTATTGATTGATGATGCATGGAGGGGATTGTAATCATTGCAATGAAATGATGAGTATAAAACAAATGTTTTCCCATGTAAACTATCATTCAATTCACAATCAAAATTTTGAAGAAAAGAATGACAGTTGAATTTGTCTACATTTTTAATAGTGCATTTTGTAATAAGTTATAGTAGGGTATGTTGCTGCATTCTTCCCTGGGGTGATTGGCCCTGGTGAATGTAAGAAAGTATTTTGGGGGTGGAGGCAATACTGTTGGTCTCTCTTTCAGTTTTTCTCTTTATTTCTGCTACCTCTGACTCAAGCACCCACATGCATATAGCTCCTCGCTTCCCATAGTTGTTGGTGAGATTTCTTTGCTCAGCTCTCTGCCACCCATCATGGTGACCACAGAGTAAGTGTCAGTGAGAGCCAGAGACCTGCATGGAATTGATTAGTGTTTTTTGAATTACAGATACATTTGATAATATGATAAAATTGATGGACTTTCTCTAGTACACCACATCACACACACACACACACACACACACACACACACAAAGCCTCCTTTTCTGGCTACCACTTAGCATTTAGTAAATTCCCTTAAAGCTTGTGATTCAAACAAAAATCTCTGCCAATGAAAATTTTGGGGTAGTAGCTTTCAGAAAAATTTTGCATGGAATGGGAAAAAAAGACAGGTAAAGCAGCCAGCTGCCTATCTGTCAAACTAAAGGGTTGTTGTTGTTGTTGTTGTTGTTAAGGACCATCGAGTTGGTTCTGACTCAAAATGAGCCTGTATTGGGTTTCCAAGGAGTGGCTGGTGAGTTTGAACCACTGACCTTATAGTTCAAACTGACCTTGTGGTCCAGTGCTTTATCTCACAGTCTTATACCTACCATATATTGTATAGCAGTCCTCAGAAACGTCCACTTGCTGTTGGGGATCACTTGTGCGAATACCAGAGAGTGCTGGGAGGCTTGGTATGGCATTATTCTCTGTAAAGACAGAGATGATGAGCATATGTTGTTAGCTATTGTTTGAGGCCTTCAAGTCAGTTCCGACTCATTGTGACCCTCTGCACAATGGGACGAAGCACTGCTTGGTCTTGCACATCCTCACAATTGTTACATTTGAGCCCATTGTTACTGCCACTGTGTTAATTCATCTTGTTGGGGTCTTCCTCTTTTTTTCTGACTCTCCATTTTACCAAGCATGATGTTCTTCTTCAGGGACTGGTCCATCTACCACTTATTGACTACTTACTCTGTGGTCATTGTCTACAATCAGAATGCTTCTTAGAAGCAAGGATGGCAAGAGTTCATCTTGCTTATTTTGGACATGGCATTAGGAAAGACCAGTCCTAATTGGTAAAGTAGAGGGTCAGTGAAGATGGAGGAAACCTTCAATGAGATGGATTGACAAGATAACCTCAACAGTGAGCTCAGACAGAGCAACAGTCACAAAGGTGACACAGGGTCAGGCAATGCTTCATTGACAACTAAGAGTACCACCACTTTGTGCCGGACTGGGTTCTTGGAATTACATCCTGATTCATCACAGCTCTCTCCCCTTTTCATCGAGAAGAGGGATGAATTCATTTACCTTCAGTCGCACCAGTTACCTTTAATAACTGGTAGTGCTGGGATTTCTGTCCCGCCTGTCAGATGTTGTTGTTAAGTGTCATTGAGTGCGTTCTGACCCATAGCAACCCTGAATAGGGTTTCCAAGGAGTAGTTAGTGCACTTGGACCACCGACCTTATGGTTCAAACCAACTTTGCAGTCCAGTGCATTAACCCACAGTGCCCAAGCTCAAAAGGCCAAAGTAAAACTTGTTGTTGAAGACACCTGATTTTCAGCTCATTCTTCAAGCAATTGACTGAATAATGCATAACACGAGAGCGTTTCTGGCCATATGAATTCCACTCCTACTAAGCAATGATACACTTAAAACTATGGGAAGGAGTCAAATTTCACCTAAATAATTAATGCCAAGGAGTCCTGGTGTGGCACTGTGGGTTGATGTGCCAGATTGCAAAGCTGTTTGAACTGCAAGGTCAGTGGTTCAAGCTCATCAGCTGCTCCTCGAAAACCCTATACAGGGTTGCTATGGGTCGGAATTGACTCAACAACCTTTACAACAACGACAAAGTAATGCCAACTTGAGATTCTCATCAAGTGAAGTTAAATCAGTAATGAAAGATACTTGATTTCTGATGGAAGTCCAGTTTTCTATCGGGAAAATTGTATGAATAAAACTTCACGACAGCTTAGATGAGGACAAAGGGGTATCATAGTTCCTGGGCTCTAAACCTGAGTTTTCTTCTGTATTTGAATATATGTTATATACATAGCAGACAGAATTTTATCCTTAAATTGAGTCCACACCAGATAGCACCTTCAAGAAAACATGCAGAGGACAATAATTGAAATAGCAGTCATACTCTGATAATATGAGTCTTGATCTTGGGAGTTTTGTGGAACAAATGTGTACTAACTTGATAAAAATGAACATCCAATACTTATTTATGCTTTAGGAAAGTACTACAGACCAGACCTGAACTTCCCATGCCGTCTGCCCAGACGGAAGAATGGTATCAAAGACTTTGAAAATGATCCGCCATTATCATCATGTGGAATTTTCCAGTCCAGACTTGCAGGTACGTTTGCGGTTCATTCTAATAGGAATAGCATAGGCAATAATAATACTTACTATAGCTAATGTGTGTTAAACCCTACTGCATGCTTTTTGAGGTCAGTTTTATGGACTGAATTGTAGTTGTTCAGTGACACTGAGTTGGTTCCAACTCATAGTGACCCTGTAATAGGGTTTCTGAGGAGCAGCTGGGAAGGTTGAACCACTGACCTTGCAGTCCAGCGCATTAACCCACAGTACCACACCAGGACTTCATGGGTTGAATTGTGTCCCCAAAATATATGTGGTGTGAATTCTAACTTCAAAGCCTATGACTATAATCCCAATTGGAAATGGGTTGTCTTTGTTATGTTAACGAGACCAGATTAGTGTAGGGTGTATCTTGCATCAGTTTCTTTGAGATATAAAAGAGAAACAAGTAAGCTAGTAAGCAGAGGTAAGGTAAGATATATGACAAGACACACAGAACCAGGAAGCAGAAGAGACAAGGACCTTCCTTCATAACATACAGAGAAAAAGCATTCCCCAAAACCAGCTCCCTGAATCCTGACTTCTAGCCCCCTAAACTGTGAGAAAATATGTTTCTGTGTATTAAAGGCACCTACCTACCTGTGTGTGGCATTTCTTCTATAGCATCACTAGGTAACTAAGATGGTCAGAATTAGCATTATCTCTGCTCTGCTCAGAGAGGTTAAATAACTCATCCAAGATTACAAAGCTAGTAACAGAAACTACAGAGATTTGAACCAAGACTAAATGGTTGGGGAAGTCAGAAGGAATGAGACTGTAAATGGAAGGTAGACTTGGGAAGAATGAGAGCAGGGATAAAAAATCAACAATCACTGTGTGCACTAATGAAGTCATTATAATTATAATTATAAAATCAAGTCCCTTCATTGATTTTCTTTAAAAATCTGCCTCTTTGGGTGTTTGTTTTGTGCCTAAGGATTTGGTTCCATATGATTGCATTTTGGGAACGGAGATGCCATAGAATTCATCTGGTCTTCATTCCATTAAATTAAGTGACTGAAATCTATGGCGGTCAAATGAACTTCCCAAGTCACAAATGAACCAACTGGAATCTGGCTCTCCTAGTTCCTCATCCAATGGCATTCTGGTCAAAGTTTAACAACCAGAGGCTTGATCTGTAGCATCTGTTGATTTCAGTGGTGTAAAGATGTGCTTACCCCATGACTGATCATAAACTATGAGGAAGAGGCCAATGAGTGTGGA
>NW_006408672.1:2356741-2376216 GCF_000296735.1 Chrysochloris asiatica | reverse complement strand
AAGAGGCAGTTGTTCAAACAGAACATGGGAACACTGAATGGTTTAACATTAAGAAAGGTGTGCGACAGGGTTGTATTCTTTCACCATACTTATTCAACCTGTATGCTGAGCAAATAATCTGAGAAGCTGAGTTATATGGAGAAAAACATGGCTCAGGATTGGAGGAAGACTCATTAACAACCTGCAATATGCAGCAATCTTGCTTGCTGAAAGGGAAGAGGACTTTAAACATTTACTAATGAAGATCAAAGACCATAGCCTTTGGTATGGATTGCATCTCAATGTAAAGAGAACAAAAATCCTCACCGTTGAACAAAAAAAAACAAAATTCTTATCAATGGTGAAAAGATTGGAGCTGTCAAAGACTTCATTTTTCTTTGATCAACCATCAACATTAATGGAAGCAGCAGCCAAGAAATCAAAATGACGTATTGCATTAAGCAAATCTGCCGCAGAAGACCTTTTTAAAGTGTTGAAGAGTAAAGATGTCAACTTAAGGACGAAGGTGAACCTGACCCAAGCCACGGTATTTTCAGTAACCTAATATGCATGTGAAAATTGGACAGTAAATATGGAAGGATTGATGCATTTGAGTTATGATATTGGAGGAGAATATTGAAAGTACCGTGGGCTGCCAAAAGAACAAAGAAATCTGTGTTGGAAGAAGTGCAGCCAGAGTGCTCCTTGGAGGCCAGGATGGCCAAACTTCATCTCTCATACTTTGGACATATTTTCAGTCACTGGAGAGGGATATCATGTTTGGTAAAGTGGAAGGTCAGAGAAAAAGAGCAAGACCCCCAGTGAGATGGATTGGCAAAGTGGCAGCCTCAATGGGCTCAAGCGTGGCAATAATTGTGAGGTTAGCCCAGGACCGGGCAGTGTTTCGTTCTGTTGCGCATAGGGTCACTATCAGTTGGTACTGACTTGATGGCACCTAACAACAACAACAAACAAAATCATACCAAATAATACATAAAATCTATAATAACACTAACATGTAGTTTGTACGGTCCTGTTCCCCAAGAAGGAAGCTGGTGACTCTACTATCTCCTTTCCTTGCTGGCTGTCAACCAGGCGGTGCTCTCAGTTCTTAGAAGCTTCCTGCATTCCTTGCCAACTAATCTCCTCCATTTTCAAAGCCAGCAATGGAGAATTTCTTGCACATCAAATTTCTAATATTTCTGAAGTTTTGTCTGTGACCATCCAGAGAAACCTTTTTTTTTCTCAACAGGGTTTCTTTGGATGGTCACAGATGAGACTTCAGAAATAGGTCAGTCCCACCCAGATAATCTCCCTTTAACACATAAAGTAACATAGTCACAGGAATGATATCTCATTGTAGTCACAGATACAGCCCACACAGAGTGTGTACACCAGCGATGGAAATTTGGGGGCTATCTTAGGATCCTGCCTACCAAAAAGGTAGCAAGCCATCGACCATCTATGTTGCTGTTGTTAATTGTCATCAAGTCGGTTCCCACTCATAGCGATCCTGTATTGGGTTTCTGAGGAGCAGCTGGTGAATTTAAATCGCCCACCTTGTGGTTCAAACTGACCTGTAGTCCAGAGCATTATAGCATAGCACCACAAATAGAAGGCTAAAATCGTGATGGGGCATTTTTCACCTACTATTTTCCAGGGGAAGCACTGTCAGACAGTGGTATCAGCATCACCTCCGTCTTCACCTCTCCAGCCCTCCGCTGTGTGCAGACGGCCAAGCACATCCTGGAAGGTTGGTAAGAACTCAATGGTCTTCCCATGGTGCACTGACTTCATGGTTATTCTCTAAAAAAAAAAAAAAGAGAGGTGAACAGAGATGAGAATTTGGTGATTTACAGTGAATGGTAACATGGAAGTCAAAAGGCAGTGATGCATAACCTTCAAGAAACTGCTAGCAGGCACTGAGCCCATTAATGTTTCTTGAATGTCAGGACTGTAAAACCATTGGAGCTCATGTATCTGAGTGCCAGATGCATGTCACTGTGATCTTCACCATTAGTCTGCTCTGCCAGGTGTTTCTAGAAAGATACCTGGAAAGGGGTGTTCAAAAATCTAGAGTTGAGAACTACTGTGGTCCCTTCATTTCCGTAATCTGCAAGTGGGAGCTGTCCAGCATCATCAAAGCTGACATACGTTAGGAAGCCACTGATGTTCTGCAGCTTCCAGCCCACAGGATGAAGTTCCTGCCCAGAGAAGGACAGCCTTTTATGGGAGAAAGGCTAGTTCCAAGTACAGGGATGGGCTTTGACTGGAGGGATGGGTATGCCTCCCTTGTGACAGGAAAAAAAGGTAGCATGCATAGGCACACATGCAGATAGGTGGCAAGTGTTTGCCTCCATCTTCAAAGAGATATAGGAAAGTATATCACTAGATGAAACTGAGAAAAGTATGGGGCAGGATCATCTTCTGAAATTTTCAGGAGTGTTGTAGGTATGAAAGTAGGTATGCAACAATTGTCTGGGAGAGTGGGCCAGGACATGAACTGAAAAGCAGTCGTAGCCCACTTGAGGTTGGTTAGTAAGCATAAGTTTAAATTGAGGCCTGTCTGTTGGACTGGATCTAACTAAGGTTGGTGTCATAGTTAGGATTTTCAAAAGAAACAGAACCAGTGATGTGATTTGGGGCTAGCGAGCCCCAAATCCATAGGTCTAGTGATGGGCTGGAGACTTCTGCAGGTTTAAATTCTAAGATCTATAGATCAGAAAATGGGAGGAGTATCAAGTAAAGTTCTGCCAAAATACCTATATTCTGGAGGCAAAATACACCCTAAGGAAACTCCCTTTTCAACTGACTGATCACATGAAATTAGTTTACATTATGAAAGATGATTGCATTTCATCTCATCATATCACATTACATTACAGAACGGCAATTAGACTAATGTTTGACTAATGGGTTTGGTTTTTGGATTTTGGAATGTGGGACTTGAGGTCAGGAACAGGGTAAATGATAGAGAAAGAGTATGAGCTCAGTGGAGTAAAATCCTGGAGGAATGTATCCATGGTTCAAGTTAGAGTACAAGAGGGAAGAAGCTATAAAGAAAGTAGGGTTGGTTGTCGAGAAAGACTCTTATCACTCCTGATCTAAAGAGGGGATGCAGTTACTGGTAACGGCAAGATCCAAGCTGAAATAAATAGTGACTGAGGCAGGAGGAGAGTGCAGTATTGGGGGCAAAGGTGATAAGGCACTGAGAATCTCCTGTGTTGGATGAGCCACCTTGCAGATAACAGTGTCATCAAGAATTGTAATTTGATTCTAACAAGAGCTAAAATCTTCAAGGATTAATTGTTTCAATAACTGAGAATCCACCCAACACATGTTCTACCCAACTCTCATTTCTTCATCTTGTTGATAAGGTCGTCTGTAGAGGCTCTGTCAAAACCCCTCCCCTGTTCCAGACACACAGTCAATAATCCTTGTGGGGAATGGAACTGAGGGGCTACAGTGACCTGGATTCACTGGACTTGGCCAGGAACTTGGCATAGCCCCTTTCTTTGTTATGTTCTCACAAACATTCTGTCTCATATTCAAGTTCACTATCAAGTAGTGTGCCTCATATTCACCTACTACACAATTTTTAAAATGTGAGAAAGTGTTTGTCTCTCTCTAATCTTGGAGCCATTACCCCTTTTACACCCTACCATTAAATGCATTTATTTTTTTCTAAGCCATATAAGGTGCTTCTTTCTGATCAATCTTCAAAGCCAGTTAATTGCCGTCTTTGGCTGGCTGTCCACTAATGAACTGGTGTGAAACTTCACAGATAACCTTGTGTCCAGCCACTTCAATGTCACAGCTGGAGATTTCTTCCCACCCACAGCTTTTATTTTCCCAAACTGTAAGGCCATTTCTAGTAATTATCTTAATCTTCACTTCCCTACCCAACCTCTTACTGTGATAACAACATAGGAATAAAGGGAAGGAGAATACTCTTGGGTCAACCTTCATAATAAAATAATAGCACTGAGAGTGTCAAAAATACTTCATAATTCTATTCCTTTTTTCCTCATAGTTTATTATTCCTCATTATTGATTTATTTATTCCTCTTTTTTCCCCATTATCTATTCTGGCTTCTACTAGTGGCATCTCTTGCATATACAATTAAAATTTCTTATTTTATGACATATGATAATGGCAAGACCTTTAACATGATCTTTGATTGACTTTTATTCTAAATGCATACTATTAACATGCTGATGTCTATTGTTACTGAATACTGTTAAGCCAATTTTGACTCATAACTGCCCCATGTGATGGAGTCGAATTTCCCCACAAGATTTTCTAGACCATAGTCTTATGGGGGTAGATCAGCAGGTCATCCTCCTCTGGAATCACTGGGTGGGTCCCAACAGCCAGCCTTTTGGTTAGCAACTGAGGCTTAACTATTGTACCACCACCACCCCCAAAAAATATAATAAACCCACTACCAGTGAGTCCATTCCAACTCATGGTGACCCCAGAGAACAAAGTAGAACTGCTCCATAGAGTTCCCAAGGTTTTAAATCTTTATGGAAGCAGACAGCCTCATCTTTCTCCTGCAGAACATTTGGTGGGTTTGAACCAACAGCATTTTGATTAGCAACCCAACACTTAACCCACCATGCCACCAGGCATCTTTTAAATCCTGTGTTGGTATACTAAACCAAAAATACTTGGCTTTCTTTATAAGTCCTTGCGATAGTTAAGGTTATGTGTAAACTTGACTAGGCCATGATTCTCGGTGCTTATTGGTGGATGGATAATGTAATCATTCTCCATTTTGTGATCTGAAGTGAGCAAGCAACCAATCCGTTGAAAGCGGAGTTTGCTTAGGAGGGGTGGCCTGCAGCCAATGTTTTGGCAAAGTCCTGCCCTCTCTCAGTCTTATATCAAACTGACCATCCTTTGACCTCTGGTTCTTGAGACATGAGCCAGCAGCCTGCCAGCAGATTTTTGAGATTCTCTAATTCCCTCAGCCCCATGAGCCAGCAGCCTATCATGTTGCTGTTGTTGTTAGGTGCCATTGAGTCAGCTACGACTCATAGTGACTTTGTGCACAACAGAACAAAACACTGCTGGTAGTGAGTTATCTGCCAATTGCCAATTTGGGGTTTGTCAACCCATGCACCTACATGAATAGGAGAAGCAGCCAGTCAAAAGCCTTAATCATTGCATGGCTATTTCCTAGAAATAAGTCTCTATCTATCTATCTATCTATCTATCTATCTATCTATCTATCTATCTTTCTAACTATCTGCACTTCACTGCTTTTGCTTCTCTAGAGAACCCAGCCTAAGACAACCTTCAAGCATGATCAATCTGTGTTTTAGCCTATCATCTGTATTGCTGATATGCTCATCTTTATTTGAATACTAGCTCATTTTCCAAGGTCTCCGTGGCCTACAATATGTCCTCAAAAGAAATAGCTGTGGCCAAACCCATTTGTGAAATCTACCAAACTAATTTTGCTAGAGTCTATTCAAAATGGACACGAGTCCCTCGCAGGCTTGAAAGAGAGCTCAGAAACCTGTTTAACTCATTTTTTTTTTTTTCTTTTTCTAAACATGATTAACAAAGAAACTTATTCCAAGGACATGGAATACATTTCAGAAGTAACTTTACTTTCAGCACTTGAGCTTATGGCATTTTCTCCATTTCAAGTAAAAATTAAGATCTTTCTTTTTGCCCCTCCCCACTCCAAAATAAGAAAACAAATAGCCATACTTAGTAGGTCTTCTTTTAATCAAGGTGTAAAATGCTTGAAATCTATGGGTGGTGCAAATGGTGAGCATGCTTCGCTTGTAACAAAAAGGCTGTAGGTTCAAGTTTACCCAGAGATGACTTGGAATAAAGACCTGGTAATCTGCTTCCACAAAATCCGCCATTAAATACCCTATGGAGCAGTTGTACACTGACACACACAGGATCAACATAAGTCAGAACTGATTGCAGGAAAATTGGTATAAAATGCTTGGAAGAGTGAGATGTAAGGAGTTGGAATGATCCAGAAGGTTATCTTCCACCCTTCACTCTTTGCCTTGGCCAATGTAAATTTTTATCGTAATGGCACATTGGAGCAATATGCTGTATAACTTGACTACAACTTTTTCATTGACCATTGGATTGAGCAAGTCCTTATTAGTTCACTCTTGTTAGTCCTGAGGTCCACAGTGTTGGCTTTAGCTGTAGAGTTGTCTTGGGTTTTCAGGATGAACACTCAGAGGGGGGACCTATTAGTGGTGTTTCACTACCAGCTCCTTGGAGATTCTAGTTTCTCAAGATCCATCAAGCTCTCCTGCTGGCATTTATTGAAGTCTCCAGATGCCTGTCCTTCTTGACAGATAGAGGAGCATCAGTCTTCTGATGTCTTCCAACTGCCCTGCAGTTTTTGTCTCAGAAATAATAAGAGTCTGCTTAATTACCATTGAAAAAAATTACATTTTTGGAAAGGTGTTATTCAGATACCTGGTTAACATTTTGAAACTGAGCAAGAGACTAATTGGCCTAGCATCAAATGGGCATCGATGATTTTAAACTCTAGTATTCTATTGAATTCAGAGCTCAAACTGGAGAAGAAAATTAAGATAAGAGTGGAACCTGGAATCTTTGAATGGACAAAGTGGGAGGTCGGCAAAATCATCCCCACTCTCATGACACTGGAAGAGCTGAAAGAGGCAAATTTCAATGTTGATGCTAATTACAGGTATGCCGTTTGCAAGTACCCTGCTGCCAGGATTTCTCTGGTTCTCTTTCCATGTCTGACTCTGTGGCATCACAGCTCCTTCAATAAAAATGCATGTCTGAGATTAAACTTCAGCCTTTTGCTAGAGTCTGAGCACAAAACAGAGCTTATCTCTTGACTTGGAGCCTCCCTAGAGGTGATGCCATCTTGGAAGAGCACACTTCTTCCCAGCAGGCCACAGCTCACAATCCTAAATCCGTATCAACTGTGCCAATGTGGCATTGGTTCCTCTTCTCATTTTCAGGCCTGCGTTTCCGCTCTCCTCCCTGATACCAGCTGAGAGCTACAATGAGTATGTCAGCAGGTGTTCAGTGAGTGTGGAACAGATCGTCAGCACCTGTTCACAGGACCGTAAGTGCTTCCACAGTCTTGGGTATAAATGTCTCCATCCCCCACCCCGGGGTTTGTGTGTCATTTCTGGGATGGAAGCTGACTGATTTTCTGAACCTGGTAATTCCCCAACCACCCCCCCATCCACATTCCCTAGCCAATGGAGCAGTATACCACAGTCTGTGTTATAGCGAGGTAGTTATTGTTGTTGTTGTTGTTGTTGTTGTTATGTGCCATGTTGTTAAGTACCATCAAGTCTGTTCCAACCCATAGCAACCCTGTATAGGGTTTCCGAGGAGTGGCTGGTGAGTTTGAACCACAGACCTTGCAAATCAAACCAACTTTGCAGTCCAGCACATGAACCCACAGTGCCACACCAGGACTCCCTATATAATATTATGAATTGTGTCCCCTGCAAAAAAAATGCTAGTTAGAATCCTAACCTGTACCTGGAGATGTAATCTGGTTTGACAATAGAGTTTTCTCTGTTATATTAATGAGGCCACGTTAGTATAAGCTGTGTCCTAAACCTAATCATTTCTGAAATACAAAAAGAGCAGATTAGACACAGAAGCAAGCACTAAGGCGAAGCCATGTGAAGATCACCAAGGAACTGACAAAAGCTGAAAAAGACCGAGATCTTGTCCCAGGATCAGTGAGCCTTCCCTTAGAGCCTGTGTGCTGAATTCAGACTTCTAGACTCTTGAATTATGAGAAAATAAACGTCTGTTCTTTAAAGCCACCCACCTGTAGCATTTCTATTGCAGCAATGCTAGGAACTCAAAACAAATACCTACTCAATTATCCTCCACTGTCACCCAGACCTTCAGACCTCTGAATCGGAGACTGAGTGCCAATGAATCCCAAAACAACAAATCAACACCAACCACCCATGTCAAAATAATTTACATCAGTGTCCCAGAAAACACAAGAGGATAAGAGACATGACAAATCCCAGGCCATGCTTGAATACCAATTTGCTCAAAGCATCTATTAAAGTCAACTTTTGAGACTATTAGGGAAAGTTGAATATAGAACTTAAATATGGAGTTTGAATCTGGAACTAGTTACAACTTGTCTAAATTTTTTGTTAAGTGTGATAAAGGCATAGTGGTGGTTGTAGTGGTGGTAGTGTTAAGCTGGTCCTCTGTCAGCCTTTCATTCAGAATGGAATGCTGTCCAGTCCTGCACAAACCCCATGATCAATTACAGGCCATGATGATCAATAAGATTTTCATTGGCTGATTTTCACAAGTAAATACGAGGCCTTTCTTCCTAGTTCATCTTAGTATGAAAATTCCACTGAGATCTGTTCATCACCATAGCAACACAAAAGCCTCCACTAACTTACATTGGCCAGGAGTTAAGTCCAGGTACCCCACACAGAAGATGAGGGTTGTACCCTGACATAATGGTTATAAAAATCCTTACCATCTGGAGATGCAAACTGAGGTATATTTGGTGAAAAGATATGCCATTTGGAATATACTGTAAGCTACTGCAAGGTAAAGAAAGGGATTGGATAGAAGACAGATATACAAGATTGGCAAAATGATAACAATTGTTGGAGCTCAACATCAATCAACAACAACTACATAGATACAGATGTGAATATGGGTACAGGTACATATAGATACAAATGAGATATAGATACAGATAGAGATAGAAACTCCCAAGTTAGAGAACTATCTGCTCAGAAGTAATCTTTGCCCACCTTCTCTTCCTTTCCCTTGGTGTACTTACATAGTTTCACCCCCAACAACTTTGGAGACCACTTGATCTAAAAGGATCACGCTGTATGCTTTGACCTTGAAGTGTGCTTTTTCTGCAGTGGGGGTCATCCTTATCGTGAGTCATGGCTCAGCACTGGACTCCTGCACTCGGCCACTCCTTGGGCTGCCACCACGTGAAAGCGGAGACTTTGCCCAGTTAGTGAGGAAGGTATGTGTCTTGTCTTTTCTCTGTGGCCTCCCAAGTCAAGCCCCCTAATGACACAGGGTCACCACACTTCCTTTTCAGAGATAAGTGTCAGATAACCCAGAGCAATAGGGACACAGAAACCTAACTATTACAATCTTTTTTTTCCTACAATGTGTAAGCTAGAAGGGGTTACTGGGCCCTCAAAGATTCTGGGGAGGAGTCAAGAGTCTTGGATCTGGTGCCTCATGGAAGGACCCAATGTCCCAGGCCCACTGCAGCCAGTAGTAGCCATTTATGCCTGTGGCAAGCACTAGGTGCTCTAAGCTTACACCATGCCCAGGAAAGAGTGTGCCTTCCCCCTCAAGGGATGGGTGAGACTTCAAAGAGCCTGTACTTATGAAACATGAAATATATTCCAAGCCATACATTTTTACCACATGTTGTCTAAGCACCAGCATCTGTATAGCCCTTGTCTTTCTTGTTCCTAGAAAGTTGTTTCCCTTCCAAAGTATCTCTAAGATAGTATTTCCCACTTTCGAGTTGCCATCGAGTTGATCCCAACTCATAACAACCCTGTGTGTGTGAGAATAGAACTGCACTCCATAGGGTTTTCAATAACTGATTTTTCAGAAGTAGATCACCAGATCTTTCTTTCGAGGAACCTCTAGGTAGATGCAAATCCCCAAACTTTTCAGTTAGCAGACTTGTGCTGTAACAATTGCCATCACCTAGAGACTCCATTTTCTAGTTATGACCCAGATATCCCCAAGCCCTCCAGGTTTCTGGGCCACTATTAAGAGGGCTCAATATCCCTTGATTCACTGTGATACCCATCCTTATTTTCCCAGGGCATCTCACCTGCTCCTGTTCAACCCCAGCTGCCAACTATGTCCTTAATGTTGCTCTTGCCCCTGCACACATCACTGTGTACTCCTACCACAGGCTCTAATGCTGCCTTGCTCCTGTCCTTGAGCCCTCTCCCACAACCATGTGCCCAGCCCTGGACTCTCTCTCCTGGAGAGTCCTGCACAGGCCAGATGCTGACTCAGAGCTGCTTGTGCGCACAATTCCCAAACACATTAAGCAGGTGAGATCCCTACCTAAGATCCCACCACCCCCTATCCCTTCCCCTCCCCTCTCAAGATGCCAACCTTGAACTTTCAGGCTCTTGTAACTTTCTATGCAAAACATTTAGATCCCCACCCACCATTCCAGGATAAGTTAGACCTGCCCAAGAATGACAGGAATTCATGTCTATACACAGAAGGAGACAATAGTCCCCAAGTGAATACCAGGGACTTTACAAACTGCTTCTGACCAAAGAATTTCTAAACATTAAACAGAAAGAAAGGGGTGGAAGGAGAAAATCTTTGCAAACAAAGATCTTGCCTAACACATCCATTTTTTAAATGAAGGAATTGTGATCTACACTTTCATTTGATACAAGGGTAAGTCAAAAAGTGTTGCTACTAGGGTTCCAGTTTAAACATGTTGTTGTTGTTGTTAAGTGCCGTTGAGTCGGTTCCGACCCATAGCGACCCTGTACAGGGTTTCCGAGGGTGTAAATCTTTACGGGAGTAGAAAGCCTCATCTTTCTCCCGCGGAGCGGCTGGTAGTTTCGAACCGCTGACCTTAAGGTTCGCAGCCCGATTCAGATTTTAAATGTGTTTTAACATGTCTCTGTGATCAGTGGATGGCTGCACACAAGTTCTCTCAGTAAAACACTTGCCTTAGTCTCATTAGGATGCCTTCAAAACAATGGTCAATTAAACTGGAAGTGGGTCCCTGATGTGGCCCCTGGACCAATTAAATCCAAGGCAGAGAAGTCAGCTCAGAAGGTTTTAACAACTGTTTTTATGGGACTCCAAAGGAGTAATCCTGATAGATTTTCTCAAAACTCAGGGACTTATTATGAAGAAGCTTAAAGAAAACTGAAACATTGGTGAGAAAAGGCCAGGAAAATTGTACTGAACCATTTTTTTCCATCTTGACAATGCACCTGCTCATTCTTTGAAGGTAACAAGGATGACTGTCCTATAAGAATTTTGTTGGGAAACCTTATCCCATCCACCCTACAGCCTTGATCTTGCCCTATCAGACTTTTGTTTGCTCCCCGAACTCAAAGAACATTTAAAAGGAACAGAATTTGAGTCCTCATGCATGACAAAACTGCCACTTGCCATGGTGTAAATTGAAAAGTGCAGAATTTCAGGGAAGGATTGTTGTTGTTGTTGTTAAGTGCCGTCAAGTTGATTCCGACCTCTAGAGACCCTGTGTAGGGTTTCCAAGGAGCTTGAACCACCAACCTTGCAGTTCAAATAACTTTGCAGTCTGACGCATTAGCTCACAGTGCCACACCAGGACTCTAGCAACTAAAATACTGCCTTCAGAAGTACATTGCTCTACATGGAGAATATGTTGAGAAACAGTAGCTTCACATTTTGATAATTTTGTTTAATAAAGGTATCTGGTTTCATAGCAATACTTTTTTTTAGTTATTCATGTACTTATTTTTTTCTTGAATCTGATCATCCAATACAAAAACAAATCCTTGCCATCAAGTCAATCCTGACTCATGGTTACAGAGTAGGACTATTCTATAGAATGTTCTTGGCTGTGATTAGTACAGACTCAGATCTCCAGATCTTTCTTCCATGGAGCCTCTGAGTGGATTTGAACCGCCAACCTTTAGGTTAGCAGTTAAGAACAAATTGCACCATCCTGAGATCCTGATAAGTCAAAACCGGTATCTTTGTGTGATGCTGATACCAAGGACTTTGATAACTCAATTCCTACGTCTTTTTGTAATACTGGATGCAAACGCATACACCACCCATCGCTAGACCAGAGTTCTCAACCTCAACATTATTGATACTTGGGATTGAATTGGCATTTATGGCGGGGCTGTCCTGTGTACTATGAGATATTGAGGAACATCCCTGGCCTATACCTACTAGATGCCAGTAGCTGCCCCCACCTTAAGTTGTGACAATCACAAATGTCTCCAGACACTGCCAGATGTCCAATGAGTGGGGTATCATCCCAGTTGAGAACAACTGCCATCTTGGATGTTGGTGGGCAGCGGATAGTGGTACCAGACTAGGCAACATGCCTCCCTCCAAGGCATAGAGATACCTGTCAGTTGACTTTAAGACTAGCCTAAAATATCAGTGACTAATTGAAAACTCTATTCTAGATTCCTTCTCTGGGTATGTGCTTCTGTGAAGAAAATAAAAAGGAAGGAAAATGGGAGTTGGTGGATCCACCCGTGAAGACACTGACTCATGGGTCCAATTCAGCATTTAACTGGAGAAACTGGATCCTGGGCAACTAAGAACCAACATTATACTTTCAGTAACTTCAGAATTACAGAGGCTATAAGACACTGCTGTTTTGAAGTGTCTTATGTGATTGCCTAATGTGATTGGTTGAAACACAAAATGCACTTTCACATCCCAGAATGTTTGTCATCTGTCATGCCAATGTGAGGGTCAGTGTACCCACAAGTGTGACTGTGCGGAGCTCAGAGCAGAGGCCGGGACCTGGCATCACATTGCTAACCTGGACACGAGATACCGTGATGTCAAAGAGTGTGACTTGGAGTGGAAATGAGAAACCATGACTCTAAGTTCCAAGAATTAAAGATCCATCAACAAAAAAAAGGATATATCTATTTTATGTGTTCTTTGTAGTCAAATTCCCAGTAGAGTTTCCTTTTTCTACCTCTATTGCTCTTTAGTGAAGTCTATATAACCTGAAGTAGGTATACAGTTTGGGGAAAAAAAGAAACAAAGCAACTACCAACTGCTACTTGGTGCCAACAACCCCCCCCTGTAAGTTTCCTCTTGTTATTATAGCAAATGTCCTGCCTTAAAACAATGCTCATTTATTTTCCTAGCAGTTCTGGTGGAGGTCCAAAGTACAACTCATATTTGGCAGGCTGCATTCCTTCTGGAGGCTCTGAGGAAAATTCATTTCCTTGTCTTTTCTACCTTTTAGAGGTAAACTGCATGCCTTGGCTCCTGGCCCTTTCTCCATCTTCAGGATACAGCACAGCATCTTCCAGCCTCTCTCTGTCCCTCTGTTTCCATCATCACTTTGCCTTCTGCAGCTGAGTCCCCTGTCTCCTTCTTATAAAGACCCTTGTGATGACATTAGCCCACCTGATAATCCAGGGTAATCTCCCATCTCAAGGTTGCTAAACTTAATCACACTTGCCATGGGAAGTGGCACCTTCGGGTTCCAGGGGTTAGGATATAGACATCATTGGGGGCAGTATTAAATTAACCATACTTTTATCTTATACTTGCCAGAGTTGCCAAGACAGGGGCCCGGTGTAAGGAGCTGAGATCCCCCCTTGTACAGGGCTTTGTCCTCTCCTTTACTGCCTTCTGATCAAGTGTAGGATGGGGTAGACAGGGCAGACTTTCTAGATTGCAGAGTGGACCCTGAAATCTTTAAGTGGAATCGTGGTCATAGGGGCTCTGCCCGTGATGCTGTAAATTCTACGGAAGCACTGACTTTTTAAGAAGTTGGTCTAAGTAGGTGGTGGAGGTCTCCCCAGTGTGTCTTCTCACCTCTCCAATCCCACCTCATCATGCCTGATCCCATGGCTAGTCCACACAGTGCCTTGAGATGCAGGTTAAACTCCCGCCTCACACAATGAAAACTGGTTGGGCCTTGCTTCTTTCCCACCTCCATTCCGGTTCTGATCTTACTTCATTATTTCGGTTTACAGTTGTGGCCAGTCTCTAACCTGTTGCCAATTCAGACTCATGACGACCCCATGTGTATCATAGGGTTTTCAATGACTGATGTTCTGAAAGTAGATTGCCAGTCCTTTCCTCCAAGGTACCTCTGAGTAGACTCATACTTCCAGCCTTTCTGCTACCAGCCACACACATTAACCATTTGTGCCACCTAGGGACTCTTGCTGATCTGTAACTGGTCTTTAATAGAACAAATATAGGGCTTCCCAGAAAGTACTAGCATTCCCCATTAGCCTTCCTCTGTTATCTCCCAGGCAAGCCTGTGAGTAACAACTAAAGAAGCTCCTTTAGACATTGTTGTTCTTGTTAAGTGCCATTCAGTCAGTTTCTACTCATTGCAACCCTATATAGGGTTTCCAAGGAGCAGCTGGTGGGTTCAAACCACCAGCCTAGTGGTTTGCAGACCACTGCTGAGCCTACAGCACCACACCAAGAAGTAGAAGAAAACCCTGCACCCCAAGAGAGAACCAACCTACACCATCTTAAAAAAAGTACAGTCCTCCCCACCAACTTAGTCATTATATCAGGTCTACGCCACTAATAAAGTCTTTAGGAAAATAATCCTAGCTTTGCCTCAATGGGTACTGATCTGAAAGCCAGTGGATTTTCTGGGGCTGGGAATGGACCAGGAGTACTTTCTATGATGCGGATGTCCTACCATGTGGATAGTGTTTTCCTGTTTCTTCATCAAGAATGTGGTCCGGATACCATGGTGCTGCACCGAGCTTATGAATCATGATTATTAATAAAACTTTACAACTCAAGTGAATGGAATGTAAATGTTATTCTTTAGGTAATGTGGAGTCAATTCTGGTACATAGTGACCCCATGTGACAATTTCTGACTCACAGTGACCCCTTTGGGTTAGCAGCTGAGTTCTTAACCATTGTGCTTCCAGGAGGTGGTGGTGGTGGTGGTTATTTGCCTTGGAGTCCGTTCTGACTCATAGAGACCCTCCTGCGTGGGGTTTCTGAGGCTGGGAATCTTTACAAAAGTAGAAAGCCTCATTTTGTAAAGGGGAACAGCTGGTAGCTTTGAACTGCTGGTCTTGAGGTTAGCAGCCTGACTTGTAACTATGACTTGTAACTATGACAGAGTTCCTTGGAATTTAAATAATGGTCATTTCCCTTGAGAACTGTGGTCTCTTAAAATCTGTCAAAAAAGAATGGAATTAACAACAGCAACTCAAAATATTAGATAAGAACCTTAGAGGGCAATGAGTTTATGAAGGTAGAACAACTGGGAAAAGGAGGGTGAGAAGGATTGAACTACCTAAAGAATGTCATCAATATCGCTGCGTTGCACATGAACAAACTGTTGAATTGTGCATGTTCCACTGTGTCTATTCTCAACAACAACAACAAAAATAAATTATAAATGTGGGGAGGGGGGAGAACAGACAAATAAATGTTGTCGTTATTGTTAATTTAAGTGTATTGAGTCTGTTCAGATTCATAGCAACCCTTTATAGGGTTTCCAAGGAACAGCTGGTGAATTTGAACCACCCATCTTGGGATTCAAACCAACCTTGTGGTCCAGTGGTGATCTTACAGCACCACACCAGGACTCTCATTGTAGTCATTTATTAGAGTTGGTGCACATTGTGTCTCTGGATTCAACATCCCAGAAGTGAGACTTCTGACACCCATGGTGATGAAAGCGGAAGATGACAACCCTCACTTCTTGCTAAATGGGAACTTGCAAGCGAGAACAACGAGATGGGTTTGAATCTCAGATCTCAAAGGAAGTGTTCAAAAACATCATTTTTTTTTAATATTCTCTCATTCTGATTCTGATTCTGATCCCCCTTTCACTGCAATGGCAGAAAAGTTCATCTGTGCCATTCTTGGATTCCAGGATGAACCATGCATCATAAATAAAGACTTAGTCCTAGAAAACAGAGCCACGCTGGAGACAGACAGAGGTGACTTGTAGAAGTTTATCATTATTTGGTATAAATATTTAATTCTAAGAACTGAACCCTGGTATGGCATTGTGTGATAAGCACTGGACTGCTAATCAGAAGGTCAATGGTTCAAACTCATCAGCTGCTCCCAGAAATCCTATACGGCATTGCTATGAATCAGAACTGACTCAGTGGCACACAATGAGAACTGATAAGAAACGTAAAAAAAAAAAAAAAAAAAAAATTCCTTACCAGAATGTTCCATGGAAGCAATGAAGATGAGCTGTTGAAGTGGTAGGGTACAGCACCAGGAAAACCAATCGCTGGAAAATTAGGTAGATTTGCACAAAGCCATGGCGGTGGTTTCAAACAAACTAATGATAGTGATAATTGTGCAGGACTGGGTAATATTTTCTTCTTTTTTACAAGGGGGTTTCCAAAATTTTGTGGGAAAATGGTATCGAAGGATAATGGGATTATTCCACAATTTTTTTTTTAAGACCCCTCAAACATAATTCAAAAAAATAAATTAGGGCTCATTCAGTACACCTAACAACTCATTTCTCTTTTTCCATGTGCCAGTCCTTTGGATTTTATGAGCTTAGTCTGACCCCTGCTGGTGTCATCTGGAAATGGAGCACCTGATATCAAGGACATCCATACCAAACCCCCCACTCATGGTGTCTCTGATTTCCTCACCTCACAGGTGATTTCCTCACCTGAGCTAGAATAAAGCCTGAAAAGAAAGTATCTATCTGGTTTTGCGTGGCCCCACCCCCAACCCCCAAAGGCTTAACGAAAGTTAATGTTTCTTAAGAACCTTGTAGCACAATGGCTGGAGTTCTAGGGAGTCCATTGCGTGTTTTTTTATGAGTCAAGTGGCTAACAGGACTACTGGTTTCATGAATAATGTTGGCCCCTAAGTACATTGAGGAATTACTTTTCTATTCCTAATTTGCTGAATAGGAGCTCTGGTAGCGCGGTGGTTATGATTCGAGCTGCTAACCTCAAAGTCAGCAGTTTGAAACTACCAGCTGTTCCATGGGAGAAAGATGAGGCTCTCTGTTCTTATAAAGCTTTATAGCCTCAGACTGAGCAGCAAAGGAATGCGTACTCTTAACCCAGGTGCCTGAAAAAATGATTGGTTCTATTAGAATTCTAACCTTCCAAGCAGCAAACTCGGGTTCAATTCCCAGTCAATGCACCTAATTCCCAGCCACCACCATCTATACACGGTCACTATGAGTTGGAACCGACTCAATGACACTTAACAACAACCATATACACAAGGTCACTATGAGTTGGCACAGACTCAACAGCACTTAACAACAACCATCTACCAGAGGGGGCTTGCTATGACGCTGAACAAGTTTCAGTGGAGCTTCCAAACTAAAACCAGGAAGGTCCTATGAATCACAGTAGTCCAATCCACAACCGATCCTGGGAGTGATGTAGGATCAGGCAGTATTTCATAACATTGTACATAAGGTCACCATGAGACAATATCAAGCAGCTAACAACACATGTAATTAACTCATTGGGAAATTAGCAGTGAAACAGACAGATAAAAGATTTACTCTCATGGAGCTTACATTTTTTTGTGAAAGATTGTTGTTGTTAAGATGTTAAGTGCTGTCAAGTTGGTTCCAACTCATGGTGACCCTATATGGAGTTTCTGAGGAGCAGCTGGTGGGCTTGAACCGCTGGCCTTGTGGTTCATAGTCCAGTGCTGATCCTGTAGTGTCATGGCGTACAATAAACTGTAAATACATAATGCCAGAAGCTGATGAAGAAAAACAAAGAGGAGTAAGAAACAGAGAATGACTAGTGACGATGGAGATACCTTTTGTTATAGAAATCTGCTACCTTCCATCCCACCATTCCTGGCTCTCTGGGTCATAGTCGATCACTATAACATCTTTCCTAGCTTTGTTTCTTAAGGCTATGTGAACCTGTATTTTTACTGCTAGCCCCATGTTTTCCTCAGCTTAAAGGCCTTACAGGACACCATTGGGTTTATGAAAACAAGCACTGAGCGTCTTCTTCGTGAGTAGAGGGTCTGTGAGTGTCTTGAATGACATGTCAAGTGTGGCAGAGAACAGTGAGATTCACAAAGAAAGTCTAGAAAGCAAGTGGAATTTAGTACTCACAGGTCCTGGAAAGGAAACTACAGCTCATCTTAACCCAGAACGTTACACTTGGGGTCAAGGTAATGACAAGTTGGAACTACAGGAGAGAGCAAGCAGGTTGAAGTCTGTAATTGTCAAGGCTGTGTGTCAACTTGGCTCTGTCATGATGGGTCTCAGTGGTTTGGCAGTTAGAATGTAGTCAGCCCCCACGATGAGCTCTTCTGTGAGCAACCCATCAGTTGAAAAAGAGTTTCCCAGAGGTATGGACTGCATTCAATTTCTATGGACATTCTGCCAAAGAGCTTTTTGCTTGATCTGAATTATACATCTGGTTTATCATTTAACCTCTGGTTCTTTGGACTTGATCAAGCGGCCATTGTATTGCCTGCAGATGTTGGGATTCATTAGCCTCTGCAGCCCATGAACCAGCAGCCTGTGATCTGACCTGCTGGTCTTGGGTGTATCAACCTCTGCAGCTACATGAATCAAGAGAAGCCTCCAGACTTGGGGCCCATAGACTTGGGACTTGCCAGCCTCTACAACTGGGTGAGCCACTCTATGGCTTGGATTGAGATAAATCCCTCTATGTATTTTCATATATAAACTTCACTTGCTTTTCTTCTCTAGAGAACCCAGCCTAACACAAGGGTCTTCTTCTTTTTTTGCTGACCCTCTACTTTACCAAGCATGTTGTCCTTCTCCAAGGATTGGTCCCTCTTGGTAACATGTTCAATGTATGTGACGTGAAGTCTTGTCATCTTTGCTTTCAAGGAACATTCTAGCTGTACTTCTTCCAAGATAGATTTGTTGATTCTTCTGGCAGTCCATAGAATTTTCAGTTCTTCACCAGTGCCACAATTTGCTTATTGGTCCAGTTGGAAGATTTTTTATTTTCTTTATGCTAAGCGTAGTGGTTATGAATTGGGCTGAGAACCTCAAGGTCAGCACTTTGAAACTACCAGCTGTTCCACAGGAGAAAGATGAGGCGTTCTGCTCCCATAAAGATTTACAGCCTCGGAAACTCTGTACAGGGTCGCTATGAGTCGGAACCGACTCTACGGCATGTAACAACAAGGGATAAACCTAGAATCATTTATGAAACAGTTACTGGCATACAATCACATAACAATTTAAGCAACTTGCTTTGTAAGCTTCAGAAAATCCCACTTCTGTTCTATTAGGTAATCAAACTACACTGGCATGAAAGGGTTGCTTGAGGCTACCATATTCTGGGGACAAAATTTCTTATGCTCATAGCCAACATCCCAAAAAGGAAACTACAGAATCTTCTACTAATGGCTGGATACAAGTCTGTTGAGCAATTAAGCCTTGGGTGCTATACATAGAAGTACATGTTACACGGCTTGTTGCATTCTTGCAATTCTTGTAAGACCAGATAGTGACTCATTTTTAGCCAATTCAATATCTAGTATTGACTTTACAAAGGAAAGCTGTGTCTACATTAATTAAGATGATTAAAAGCCACTTGTTTTACCATAGGAAGCACATTTGACATCTACTAAGCCAATTACGGCTACCACTCGTCTGTCTGTCGTGCTGTGGTGGCTTGAGTTGCTGTGATTCTGAGGGCTATGCCACCAGTATTCTAAATAACCAGCAGGGTCACCCATGGTGGAAAGGTTTCAGATGAGCTACAAAACAAAGACAGACTAGGAAGAAAGAGTGACAAACTACTTCC
>NW_006408672.1:2352794-2353396 GCF_000296735.1 Chrysochloris asiatica | reverse complement strand
TTCTGCTGTGCATGGGGTCACTATGGCACCTGACAACAACAACAAAGCCAATTAGCAAAGCCTCTTATATTGATATATTGACTGAACTGTGGATGACAGAAGAGCTTCTACGGGTCACTTCTGAAGTGTATGTTTCCTCATGGTACTGACCATCTCAGGAGTGTGAACTTCGAATGGGGCTACTGAGTACTCCTGGGATGTAACTTAGCACAGTATCACACTGTACTGAAATGGTTTTTAGTAGATTAGCATTCTAACAGATTCTTCATAGATCCTGGCATGTTGTTGCTGTTGTTAGGTGCCATCGAGTCGGTACCGATCCATAGCGACCTTATGCACTGCAGAACAAAACACTGCCTGATCCTGGGCCAGCCTTACTATGTTGCCACGCTTGAGCCTATTGCCACACTTTGCCAATCCATCTCGCTGGGGTGTTCCTCTTTTTCTCTGACCCTCCACCTTACCAAACATGATATCTTTCTCCATAGACTGGTCCCTCCTGACAATATGTCTGAAGTATGAGAGATGAAGTTTGGCCATCCTGGTCTCCAAGGAGCACTCTGGCTACACTTCTTCCAAAATGGATGCATTGGTTCTTTTGG
>NW_006408672.1:2349003-2351204 GCF_000296735.1 Chrysochloris asiatica | reverse complement strand
ATCTGAAACCTGTCCACCATGGGTGACCCTATTGGTGTTTAAAATACCAGTGGCATAACTTCCAGAATCCAGCAACTCGCAAGCCACCACAGTACAACAAACTGACAGATGTGTGGTGGAGATCCTGGCATATTATCATATAAACAAGGGGCAATATAGAATTCATTATATAAAAGCACATGTTCCAAAAACCATCTTTCACAGCTTATCATTCAGCCAAAGTTTTTCTTATGGACCTTTAAAGACTCTTTACAATTTTTCCTTGCCAGTCTCTGATTATTGAAATTTTTTTTAACTTCTGTATGACCCTGCCTAGAGTGAATCCATTCCTCCCTCTACCTTTCCAGAATGTGACATGTACCTTTTACAATGAGTATTTCAATTCTAACTTGTGTATTGTTCACATTGTAGGTTTGTTTCCAACAAGAAGATTGTAGGTTTGAGAGTAGTGACCATTACTTAAGAATTTTTATAAAGTAGGGGCCCAGAAAATGTTCAAGAGGAAAATGTCTGGGTCCCTGTTTGGTTTGGTTTGAAATTTGAATAGGTTTATTTCAAAAAGAGCCTGTTGAAGGTACTAAGACATCAGAAGGCAAATACAAAACAAAAACATAGTGAAGAGCATAAAGGCATATGTTTTCCAAACTTATGGACTCTAACCCCTTCTAAGAAATATGTTTTGCATTGCAAGCCAACACAGGGCTCCAGGGTTACTGTGTGTTGAAGTTGTATTGGTCAGTTTAAAAGTTTCTAATACATTATCACAGAAAAAATGGCTTCTTATCTCAGGAAACCATGTGGAGCATGGCCAGGAAGGGCAAGGAATAGCCACAACTATTGATGGACTGGGTTACAAAATAGTAGTAATAGGCTCCCTAAGGGGAAATCATATAGACTATGGCTGAGTGGTCTAGTTAGACGTAGACCAGGGCCACATTAAGGCATGTGAGGGTCCTAAGCATTGATAATCTGTGGTGCCCTTCCTCTGCTTACTCATACAGTCAAAAGAGAAATGTGAGTTTTATACATAAGTGTATATATTATATATGTGTATGTTTGTATATGTTTATAAATATACATTTTTATATAATACACAGCTATATATGTATGTATTGTTGTTGTTGCTGTTAAGTGCCCTTGATTTGGTTTCAACCCATAATGACCTTGTATAGGATTTCCAGGTAGCAGCTGATGAGCTTAAACCGCAGACCTTGTGCTTCCAGCTGACCTTGCAATCCAGTGCATTACACGGGGACTCTCTATATACATATACACACAAAAAAAGTATATGTGTGTGTGTTAGCTATCCATGATGTAATTTATTTTTAAATGTAACTATAATATCAGCAAGTAAATGCAAAAGTAGCACATGCCATTTTAGTGGAATGAGATTGTTGTTATTGTTGTTATGTGCTGTGGAGTCGGTTCCGACTCATAGCGACCCTGTGCAGGGTTTCCTAGGCTGTAAATCTTTATGGAAGCAGAAAGCCTCATCTTTCTCCTGCGGAACAGCTGGTAGTTTTGAACTGATAACTGTGAGATTAGCAGCCCAACTCTTAACCACTATGCTACTCAATCCTTGGAATGAGATTAACTTGTTTATAAATTTTCTATTGGATGTGGGGTGCTAAGATTTTAACGACCTACCATGTTTTCTACAAAAAGAATATTCCATATATTCTACAACAAAGAAAGTGAGTCAAGTAACTTAGTCTCTTCAACAAGCAATGTAAAATTCTGTTGATCTGACACAACAAAATATTGACTTCTACCAATTTTGCTTTAAACAGCTCATACTTCGATTTTGATGCTTGTTTCATAATAAATGCCACAATTATAAGTGAACAATTAAAAAGAAGTCATAAAAGAACATTGAATGGTCAGGAAACAAATATCACAACAAATTATTATATTTCATTTTTAAATAGAGTTAGACTCAATAATCCACCCCCACCTCTTGCTTATTAGAAAGAAATGCTATACAGCCAAGAGACCTTCTGAGATAAGGAGTTTCAATTACATGGGAGGAGACAGATGTCAACAAAGGTGTTTGTTGCAGACCCTGTAAGACTAGTCAGAGGTTCGAGGCCCTCTAGGGCTGAGTGTAACAAATGAGGCCACTGGCAGTTAATGGAAAATTGCTTTCATCTTAATATTCAGGTATATATATTAAATTAATACACTGGAGCCTTTGAAAATCC
>NW_006408672.1:2346075-2348498 GCF_000296735.1 Chrysochloris asiatica | reverse complement strand
TGTAGTCCCAAGCCTGCCCACCAGTGATGTATCCACCCTGGCTTTGGGGTGCCTCATTGTCTCCCTTCTTCTGTTTGTCTGTGTATTCTTTCGCTATCCCTATCGCCACTGGATCTCCCCTCCTCGTGAACCAAACACTCGTGACAACTATGTCGAGGGAAAACCCCTGCAGGTGTTGAAGTCGGGCCTTATCGCTTAAACAATCCTGTACCCTCATAGCTCAGAGGTACCCTCATGACCCTTGGTGAACTTAATTTCTGGCTGGCACATTCTCATACACTGAAGCTGGTAGCAATTTCATTTAGTGTCCTGTCAGTTCCCTTCCAGTGCAGTATTTACTTCCTTTGCCCTGTCTGCTTGGTATCTCTGGGTCTTTGCTTTGGGCAACTTTTGCCCCTATTTTGTCAATGCCCTAAACAATTACCTTGCTGATTGGGTAATCCCTCCCTGAGAAAGACCACAACTGTTGAGACATTGGGTGACAAGGTTGGTCGTGTTAGAAACTGGCTGCGGGAGCAACGAGGAGGAATTCATAGGTGCTGAGGCAGCAGGTGGGCCTTAGGACACCGTGTGCAGGAGATGAATGTGACAGTGAGAAACGGGAGCCCTGACTGAGGGACATAGGTGTCTACAGAAACACAGAGGAAGACCACGTCACTCTGGTGGGTGACACTGATGCTCCCCAGTCTACCTGGCTTTCATTTCCAATCCCTAGTTACCGTTATATGGAGGGTCACCACACTGGTGTTCCCTGGCACCTCAGCTCAGTCCTGGAGAGAACGAGGTGTCAACAGACATCAGAAGACAACCATCCATGAGTCCTGAAAGAAAACACCCATCACTTCATACAAGCCAAAGACTTAAGAGCCTTGGAAAGAGGTGGCATTTTGTTCAGCCCTAAACTGATCCCAGGTAACTTGGGTACAATCATTATTGCATCCCGTAGCTGATTGCTGTCAACTGAAGTATGTCTCCCATAAAAAATATGTGTTTTCAATCCTAACCCCTATACCTATTTATGAATGGAGTCCTGGTGTGGCGCTGTGGGTTAATGCACCAGACTGTAAAGCCATTTGAACTGCGAGGTCAGTGGTTCACGCTCCCCAGTCACTTCTCGGAAACCCTGTATAGGGTCGCTGTGGGTCAGATCTGACTCAACGGCACTTAACAACAACAACATACCTATGGATGGCATCTCATTTGACTGTAGGGTTTTCCTTGTTTATTTCTGAGTGATATAAGGAGCAGATGGGACACAAAGATGCCCTGGTGGCACAGTGGTTAAGTGCTCAATCGCTAACTGAAAATCAGTGGTTCAAACCTGCTGTCTGATCTGGGGGAGAAAAGGCCTGTCAATCTGCTCCTGTAAAGATGACAGCCTAGAAACTCTATTGGACAGTTCTACTCTGTCTTATTGGACCACTGAGAGTCAGAATCTAATCAACTCAGTGGCACCCAACAACAACACAGACACAGAGATTAGAGAGCAGACACGGAGATTAGGGAAGACAATCACTCTCTGAAGATAACAAAGACACACCAGTCTACAAGCCCAGGAACTCCAAAGATGACCAACTACAGAAGATAAAAACCACAATTTTCCCTCAGAATCCAATAGCGAGGGAGTATTCCCCTGTAGTTGGTACCTGAATTCAGGCTTCCAGCCTTCTGAGTTGTAAGAAAATAGATTTCTGTTCTTTAAAGTCACCCACTTGTATTTCTGTTAGCACAGCGCTAAGAAGCTAAGACACTTATTTAGAGAAAAATGTACCAATTGTTCCTTTGTGCAGAGCAGGCTCTCTAGCTCTCTTCTGGTTGAAAATACAGCCTAAGCTCTGTTGACCGGGAAGACTCAATGTTCCAAGAGCACTGGGGAAGGTTTCCAATGACCAACAATTGGCTTCTAGAGCCTCAAGACAGCTGTGGAGACTAAAGAAGAACACTCCTGAAAAAAAATGTCAGGGGAGAGAGTGAAATGGGCAGGGCCTACTCGGAAACCGAGCAGTCACTCAACGCTCTTACAGAGTGATCAATACTATCAATCACCTTGCCTAGCCTAGGCCAGAAGAGGAGGGACAGAGGGCTAACGCCATGTTCTTCGTCTAGTTGTGAACTCAGCTGGTGAGTAGGCAACCTTTGTAAGGCTGTTTGCAGCCACAGTTGAGGCAGGTAATATACCTACTTAAGATCAGTGGTTATGAATTGGGCTGCAGGTATTCCGCGGGAGAAAGATAAGGCTTTCTGCTCCTGTAAAGATTTGCAACCTTGGAAACCCTGTACAGGGTCTCTATGAGTCAGAATTGCCCGCACTGCATATAACCACCAAGATTACTTCAGAGGGGCCAGATAGTTGAGGGTGATTTTGTAGGATAAGCACTGGCTGCAGTCCACAAAGTCAACAGTTAGAACGCACTAGCCACTCC
>NW_006408672.1:2344641-2345445 GCF_000296735.1 Chrysochloris asiatica | reverse complement strand
CCCCGGGTGGCACAAGTAATTAAATACGCGATCACTAACAGAAAGGTTAGTGGTTCAAACTCATCCAGCAGTGCCTTGAAAAAAAGGTCTGACGATCTAATTATGAAAAGTCACAGTCTTAAAAACCATGGAACACGTGAGTGGTATTGGAATCCACTGGAAGGCAATTGGTTTGGTGGGAATTTAAAATACAATAAAATACGTTTGGGGACAGGATTTGCTTTGTTATGTTAATGAGGTCCTGCTGGTGTAGGGTGTGCCTTAAACCTAATCACTGGGAGTTATAAGTAAATGTTTCAGCATGTTGTTGTTAAATGCCTCTCAAATCAGTTCCAACTCATAGCAACCTTGTATAGGGCTTCCAAAGAGTGGCTGGTGGGTTTGAACTACCTACCTTGTGGTTAGCAATCCAGTGTTTACCCTACAGTGCCATGGGAGCTCTAGACACAGGGACAGGCAAGAACAAATGGTGGGAAATAGATGTCCCTTGGAGACCTCCCAAGAATTCAGGAATGGTGGAAGAGACAAGGAATCTCCTTTCCCCAAAGCTGACAGAAAGGAAGTCCTCCCCTGGGCCTGGGCCCTCAATTCAGACTTCTAGCCCTCTGAACTGTGGGGAAATAAATTTCTCTTTTTAGAAGCCACCCACCTGTGGTATTTCTGTTACAACAGCACTAGGAAACTAAGAAAATAAAGTAGCTAAAACAAGCAGGCCTAGTAAACTCAGAAAACCCTGAGTTAAGCCCAGGTTCTGTCATTCAGTTTGTATTTTACTTGCACATATGATAAGCACTGGACATAGTG
>NW_006408672.1:2341910-2343239 GCF_000296735.1 Chrysochloris asiatica | reverse complement strand
AAAAACGAGATTTGAAGTGTACAGAGCCAGAAGCTAGTCTCTGGCAAATTATTTTGTCAGCAGAGATGTAAAGTTGCAAGAGCGGTTACTTACCGGTGCCCAATCAAATAGACATTTTTTTTCATTTCAGAACTATAATGCTGCAGCGTATACAGTTTCCTTTGGGAATCGCATGAAATAGAATTTATTGGCACACCTGTTTGTGACGCAGTCTTGCAGCAGTTTTGTAAACATCAGCAGGTCTGTGTATTAGAAGAATGCTTTATGTTTCACATAAAGTCAATGAGCTTCTGTGAATGGGGAGGAACAACTCAGAAAAGGAGGATGAGGGTGGTTGCACAACTCAAAGAACATCACTAATTTGTACAACTAGAAACTGCTGAATTGGTATGTGTTTTGTTGTGTATATTCCCAACAACGACAAAATTTTTAAAAAATGCTTTCACTAGTAAGAAAGCATGATGAAGGAACAGCAGAAATGACCTTTCTAATCTCCAGAAAATATTACACAATTATTGTCATAAGAAGTTAAATCAAAGAGTATGCACACAGAAAAAAAAAAAAAAAGTAAAAAAATAAGTATTAGAGAGTTGTGTTGGGCAGTTAATTAATAACGGCTTCATGCTGGCTGGTTTTCTAGATTTTGTGCTATTTGTGGATTTGTCCAATTTTAAAAGTTAATAATTCTTTCAAATTGTCTTTCCTTATTCTAGGTAAATATTTGTTTGCTCTTGCTTGTATATTCATAATGCTGTATATTTTCTTCTTGTAATCATAGTGTGGGAGTCCTGGCGTGGTGCTGGGGGTTAATGCACTGGACTACAATGCCAGTTTGAAATGCAAGATCTATGGTTTAAGCTCACCAGCTAGTCCTTGGAAACCCTCTACAGGGTCACTATGAATCAGAACTGATGCAATCTTAACAACAAACCATATTGTGGTATTTTTCTTTAAGAGGCCCTGTAGTGGGGAAGGCAATATGCAATAAGAAGGAGGTAAGCATAAGAATGATGAACACAGGTGAAGATACAGAGAGGAATGCAAGGGTTAAAGCGGATAGAGATAAATGCTGTTATATACACAACCCTGCAAGAACAGTGTTCTACAGGTAGATATTTGGACAGATACACAGGCTGAATGGGTATGGGAGAGAGATATGGATATGGGTTTGACAGAGGATGTTTGTACATGGGTATTTATCTTTGCGGCAAACATACCTATAAATGTGGTGGCATGTACAGGGGACAAAATGATGAAAACTTCTTGGACATTACCAAACACCTTGAGGCTCTGGACCTGGGGGCTCAAGACCATAGTCTCAGGGGACAC
>NW_006408672.1:2312605-2340740 GCF_000296735.1 Chrysochloris asiatica | reverse complement strand
TTGGGCTGCTAATCAAAGAAAGGGTCAGCAATTCGAATCCACCAAGTGCTCCACAGGAGAAAGATGAGACCCTCTGCTCCCATAAAGGTTTATAGCCTCATAAACCTACATAGGATCACTATGAGTTGGAACAGACTCAACAACAGTGATTTAAAAGTTGAAATAGACAAAGAAGGACTTCCCCCTTGAGTCAAGCCTTGATTTAGATTTACAGTCTTCTGAACTATGTGAAAATAATGTTTTTTGTCATTAAAGCCACCCACTTGTGATATCTAGGAAACTGAGATCCTTATCCTTTCAGTAATCCTGGGGACAGAGATAGGGTAGGTGAACTGAAGCCAGGGAAGATGAGAAGCCTGACTAAATCGCCTGGGGTTAACTAGTTGTGGGGAGGGCCTCGCATGAACCAGTACTCAAGAAATGTGAATGGGGTCTAGGTGTCAACTTCCAACCCAGTTTGTTGTTGTTGTTATGTGCTGTGGAATCGGTTCCAACTCATAGCGACCCTGTTTTCCAAGGCTGTAAATCTTTACAGGAGCAGAAAGCCTCATCTTTATCCCGCAGAACAGCTGGTAGTCTCGAACTGCTGACCTTGCGGTTCACAACCCGATTCTAACTGACCCAAAAAGTGTAGACAATAAGCCAAAGCCACCCAGCAGACAGCCCTGTGCTATGCCTGTGTGCAAGTACCCCTGTCAGGGAGCTTCCCATCAAGATTGATGGCCAGGCAGAGGGCATGTCCATGAGGACATGGGGCAGAGCACCACACTTCAATGGCGGTTGTTAGGCTCTTATTGCACACAATAATCCTTACATTGTACGTGACTAACTAACTCACTTGATGGATATTTTGGAAAGGAATCTTTAGTATAGTATGATCCCACACTAGCTCAGTTAAAAGTCTACTTCCATTAATCATCTTCTGTAGAGTTAGTTTTATAACATTTTTCTTGGTTGTTGTTGTTAGGTACCATATCAAGTTGATTCTGACTCATAGCAACCTTATGCACAAAAGAACTAAACACTGCCTGGTCCTATGCAATCCCCACAATTGTTGTTATGTTTGAGTTCATTGCTGCTGTCACTGCGCCATTCCATCTCATTGGGGGTCTTCCTCTTTTTTGCTGACCCTCCACCTTACCAAGCATCCTGTCCTTCTCCAGGGATGGTCCCTTCTTATAATATGCCCAAAGTCTGAGAGAGGAAGTCTCACCATTCTGTTTTCAAAGGAGCATTCTGGCTGTACTTAAACAACACAGATTGGTTTGTTCTTCTGACAGTCCATGGCACTTTTAATATTCTTTTCTAACACCATAACTCAAATGCATCAATTTTTCTACTATCTTCCTTATTCACTGTCCAACTTTCACAAGCATATGAGGCTACTGAAAATACAATGGCTTGGGTCAGGTGCACCTTAGTTCTCAAACTGACATCTTTGCTCTTGAACACTTTAAAGAGGTCTTCTTGTACAACAGATTTGCCTAATGCAATATGTCGTTTGATTACTTGACTCCTGCTTTCATGAGTGTTGATAGTGGATCCAAGAAAAATGAAATCTTTGACAACTTCAATCTTTTCTCCATTTATCATGATGTTATTTATTGGTCCAATGGTGAGGATTTGTGTCTTATTTACACTGAGGCGCAACCCATGCTGAAGGCTGTGGTCTTCGATCTTCATCAGTAAGTATTTTAAGTTCTCTTTACTTTCAGAAAGCAAGGTTGTATCGTCTGCATATCACTAATTGTTAGTTAATGAGTCTTCCTCCAATCCTGATGTCAAGTGCTTCTTCATATAATCCAGCTTCTTGGAATATATACTCACTCAGCATATAGACTGAATAAGTACAGTAAATGAATAAACCCTGGTGCACAACTTTCTTGATGTTTAAACCATTCCGTTTCCCCTTGTTCTGTTCAAACAACTGCCTATGTATAGGTTCCACATTAGCACAATTAAATGTTCTGGAATACCCATTCTTCACAATGTTGTCCATAGTTTCTCAAGATCCACACAATTGAAATCCTTTTCATAGTCAATAAAGCACTGGTATTCTCTGCTTTCAACCAAGATCCAGCTGACATTGGCTATGATATCCCTCATTCCATGACCTCATCTAAATTCAGTTTGAACCTCTGAAAGATCTCTCTCTGTCAATATACTGGTGCAGTCATTTTTGGATTATCTTTAGCAAAATTTTACTTGGATGCAATATTAATGATATTGTTCTGTGATTTCCTCATTCTATTTGATCACCTTTCTTTGGAATTAGCAAATATGGATCTCTTGCAATTTGTTGATCTTACAAATTTCTTAGTATAGGTGAGTGAGTGCCTCCAGTGCTGCATCAGTTTGTTGAAAGATTTCAATTTGTATTCCATCAATTCCTGGAGCCTTGTTTTTTCGCCAATGTCTTCAGTGTACCTTGTGCTTTTTCCTTCCATATGTTACCTTTTGAAATGGTTGGACATCAGCCATTTCTTTTGGTGCAGTGACTCCGTGTATTCCTTCCATCTTCTTTTGACGCTTTCTGCATTATTCAATGTACACCACCAAAAAAATTCATGGTAAAATGACTGATACCTTTCGGTTTAACAAATTTGAAGCAAAGGCTAATTCATAAAGAAGGTATTTATTTACAACTGTAATTATAAACCAACTTAATAACAACAAAAAAAAGTATGGAAGGCTAATAATTGACTAACGTGAACTGTCCAACAGAGGAATTTTTGCAGTCAAATCTCCTATTTCTTTTGCTGCATGCATATTACTCTAGTAATTCTGATTGTCTACTTTCTTCCTCTTCAAAATTAACATTTCCTGTGAAGAAAAGGGAAATATGAGTATATTTCATATTATCTTTTTTCTTCCTATTCAAAAATTCTTTAATCACCAGTAGATCTTTTGTACTAAACAATATTATAGATATTAAGCATTTGTCAGGTAAAAATGGAAGGTTAAATTTTACATTATGTAGATTTTATAGTTTTTCTTTTGGGGCCAGTAATAAACTAAGCAAAAGATATATTCAAAGCAGGTACTAAGAAAGAATTATTCATGTAAATGAGAGTGAGCTCAGTAATTACCATACATCTGCATACAATGAACCTTATATTAATAAAAAACATATATCTCCCATATTCATACAAGATGTTATAATTAAATGCTTTAAAAACTTTAGAATCATTTTTTATTGTTAAGTAAACTAACTCTCATAAGGTATTTATTGTGAAAGAAAAAATTATAGGGTGAACCTCAGATATAATGTGGAAATCTTGATAGACATGAAATTTTTGATAAAATGTCTTGTCCACTGTCATTGTTTCCAAATTAGAGCCAGGGCATCTCAACCTAGTGACAATATAAATTTGTTGCTGTTGTTTAGTGCTGTTGAGACAGTTTCAACTCAATCATGACCCTGTATAGTGTTTCCAAGGTGCAGCTGGTGAGTTTGAACTGACAACCTTGTGGTTCAAACCGAACTTGCGGTCCAGTGCTTTATCTCACAGCACCACACCAGGACAATTTAACCCAGAACATTTTTTCCTGTTTGGGGCTGTCTTATGCATCATAGGAGGTTTAGCAGCATCCCTGGCCTTTCGCCACTAGAGGGCGATAGCAACCTCAAACACTCTCTACACTCACTGCCATGGAGTTGATTCCTACTCATAGCAACCCTAAGGAGTCCTGGTGTGGCACTGTAAGATAATGCACTGGACAGAAAGGTCAGTCCAAACAGCAAGGTTCAAACTCACCAGTTGCTCCTCGGAAACCCTATGCAGTGTCACTATGAGTCAGAACTGACTCTATGGCACTTAACAACAACATGGCTGCCCTGTATGGGTTTCCAAGGCTGTAAATCTTTACAGAAGCAGAAAGTCTCATCTTTCTCCAGCAGAGCAGTTGGTGGGTTTGAACCTATAGCACCATGTTGCCAAATGTCCCCTGGGGAGCAACACCACAGAGTGAAGGCGCTAACTAATCTTTTCCCCTAAGGCTGTTTCATGAATCTTTGGGCTCTAATGCCAGCTGCTTCTGTGGGCCACTGACTCTGCCCTTTCTCTCTCAGTCCAGTTCGAGGGATTCTACACCGTTGACATTGCTCATGCCTGTCCCCCTCCTCCTGTCCCCCAGCCTTGTTGTTTTAGTACATCCCTCCTTCACAGGCCCCAAAAGTTCTTGAAAGACACATGATTCAAACACTTCCCTCACCAGGTTCATCATGGACCCCCACTCCCTCTGTGCTCAGGATCAGATCCAAGCTCTATTGATGGAGTTTGGGGAAGGCCCATCAGAAAGAGCCTTCTCCCTTCAATCTCTCTCTGTCAAGTTGGTCAACCTTCTGCCCTCCCCCTCCCCCCCCCCCTTTCCTCTCTGCCTGGAACTTCCTTTCTGGTCTTGCCCACACCTTACCACACCTCCTCCTCTCAACTCAACTCACCTCTATTTGCACTCTTGGGGCTATTTCCTGGTCCTGCCCAGTGAGTCATTCACCCCTTCTCAGTAGTCCCAACATGCAGAAGTCACACTGCAGTAATATCACTGATTTCCTGGTTCACACTCCACTCCTCACCCACCAGGGCAAGCAGTGTCAGTACACAGTAATGTTCACTGTTTATGTAAACCCAAACCAAAGCCATGCTATCAAGCCGATTCCCACACAGATCAAGCCTACAGGACACAGAGTAGAACAGTGTAGGGTTTTCAAGGCTGCTAATCTTTAGGAGTCCTGGTTTGCACTGAACTGCAAAGTTGTTTGAACCACAATGTCGACAGTTCAAGCTCACCAGCCACTCCTCGGAAACCCTATACAGGGTCGCTATGGGTCAGCATCGACTCAATGGCACATAACAACAATCTTTAAGAGTCCTGGTGTGGAGCGCATATGGCCTAATGCACTGAACCAAGAGGTCAGTTTGAACTGCAAGGTCAGTGATTCAAATTCACCAGTCGCTCCTTGGAATCCCTATACAGGGGAAACCCTATACAGGATTGCTATGAGTCGGAAACAACTCAATGGCACTTAAAAACAATCTTTATGGAGGAGTCCTGGTGTGGTGCTGTAGGATAAGTACTCAACTGTAAGGTTGATTTGAATCACAAGGTGGTGATTCAAACCCATCAGCCACTCCCTGGAAACCTTATAGAGGATCACTATGAGTTTGAACCAAGTAGAGGTACTTGACAACTATCTTATGGAAGCAGACTGCCACATCTTTCTCCCTTGGAGTGACTGACTGGTGGGTTTGAACTACAAACTTTTCAGGTAGTTGGCAGATGAGTTCTTTAACCACTGGCTCACCAAAGCTCCTTCACTATGGTGGTGGTCACAATTGTGTACCACCAAGTCGGTTCCAACTCAAGCAACCCTGTATAGAGCTTCCGAGGCTAAAAATCTTTATAGAAGAAGTATGTCTCATCTTTCTCCAGCAGATACATTGGTAGTCTCAAACTGCTGATCTTAGAGTTAGCACCCCACTTCATAGTCTACTATACTACCAGGACATCTATATGAACTGAAATTTATTGATCATTACTATGTGTCAAGAATTGCTTTAGATACTGTACATATGCTAGCCCGTTCAATCCTCACATAATCCTTGGGACATTATATACCTGTGAGACCTTGTCAGCTGACATCCGGTCGGCACTTCCCACCCATTGCATGACAATCCAATGCATAACGGAATGAAACACTGCCAGTCCTGCACCAGCCCCATGACTGGTTATGGATTGGCTGACTGTGATCCACAGAGTTTTTATTGGCTGGTTTTCAGGAGTAGATTTCCAAGTCTTTCTTTCTAGTCCATTTAATCTGGATCACAGCAACACACAAACATCTACCGACAAGCAAGTGATGGCTGTACATGAGCTGCATTGGGTGGGAATCAAACCCAGTTCTCTTTTATGGAAGGCAAGAATTCTACCACTCGGCCACCAATGAATGTGTCCATGATATAGTGTTATTATTATTCACAGTGTGCAGGCAAGGGAAGCAGAGATGGTAAGATGTCACACAGCTAGTATTGTTGTTGTTGTTAAGTGCCCTCAAGTTGGTTCCGACTCATAATGGAGTCGTATAGGATTTCTGAGGAGCAGCTGGTGGGTTTGAATTGCCAACTTTATGGTTCACAGTCCAGTACTGATCCACAGCACCACACCAGCAGTCCAAGAGCTAATATAGTAACTGGTAAAACTAGATTCCAACCGAGTTCCCATCCTCGACCAAGGCTTTATGTGGTCTTTGTATACTTTTACAGTAGTAGCGTAGTGGTTATGAATCGGGCTGCGAACCGACCAGCTGCTCCGCGGGAGAAAGATGAGGCTTTCTGCTCCCGTTAAGATTTACAGCCTCGGAAACCCTGTACAGGGTCGCTATGAGTCGGAACCGACTCCACGGCACATAACAACAACAACAACAAGGATAGTTATTTTAAAGAAGGAGTCCTGGTATGGTGCTGTAGGATAAGCACTCAACCATAAGGTCACTTTAAACCACAAGGTTGGTGATTCAAACTCACCAACTGCTCCTTAGAAACCTATACAGGATCGCTATGAGTTGGAAATGACTAGATGGCACTTAACAACAACATTCTAAAAAAAAAAAAAAAGCCTAAATCTATGTGTGTTTAAAACATATAAATCTATGTGTGTTTTGAAACTTTTTCCCAGGTACTATCATAAAAAATATGTGAGATGCCTATTCTTGTAATTTACAACAAACTCTACTGATCAGGGCACCATCATCTGGAACCAGAGTGAGACCCCTGTGGTCTCATGACCGAACGTGTCTCCAGACACTCCTCCCTTCCCAACCAAGGTATCAGCTTTAAATCTTGTTCAAGAAATTGGGTTAAAAGACAGTGGATCCTCTCTCTGAAGAAAGATTTTTAAAGTTTCCAGGGACTGAAGCTGCAGTCAGACCTGAGGTCAAATCCAAGCTCCAGCAGTTTAGTTATGACTAACAAAGTGAAACCAGAACAGACTATAAAACACAGATATATAAAATGGAGTGTACAGGAACAATAGCCAGAATGGGAAAAATTATTGAATGACACCTTGCTAAAAATTCATTCTTCCTCTTATGCATGAGCATTGCATAGCAACCAAATCTCCTGAACAACAGCTGTGCCCTGCCCAAAGATGGTGGCCAACAGCAGGGATTTGAATGGGTTGGAAATGTTGAATGCTCTCCACAGTAATCCAATCTCCCACATTAAGCTTCTCAAAGGGTCCACCTGGCTTCTTCAGAGTCTCCTATTTCAGGGTTTTAACCCTGGAATGGTTAAAACCCTGGTAGCATAGTGGTTATGTGTCGAGCTGCTAACCTCAAGGTCAGCAATTCAAAACTATCAACTGTTTCACGGGAGAAAGATGAGACTTTCTTGTTCCTGGAAAGATTTACAGCCTCAGAAACCCTATACAGGGTTGCTATGAGTCAGAACTGACTCCATGGCACACCACCACCACCACCGTCACTAGTAACTAAATGGAGTCCTGGTGTGGTGCCGTAGGATAAGCACAAAACCTCAAGGTCAGTTAGAGCTGCAAGTTCAGCAGTTCAAACTCACCAGCTGCTCCTCAGAAGCCCTACACAGGGTCGCTATGAGTCAGAACCAACTCCACAGCACTTAACAACAACAATGAGAGTCAGAATACCCAATAATCAAGGTAAGCACAGGGTTACTGATGCTTTCTAATCTGTAGTGAACAACCACACTTTTTTCAGGACGTCAAAGAGTGTGCTTCTAGTTGGGATTGGTTTCTGTCTCTCTTCTAACCGCACAGCTCCCTCCTACAGAATCAAAGTTTCTTTTCAAATTTACGGTCTCTGACAGGAACGGAGTACCCCTAAGCAAAGTATACATGGGTTTACTTATACTTACTTACTAATCTATAAGTAATGTTTCTTACAGATTGGTAGGTAAGCAAAAGTAAACCTGTGCCTATCTTGCTTACTAGGTACTCCATCCTGCCCAATCCAGTTATTATTCCAATAGACACACATTTTACAAATTCGGGTCTGTTTCAATTACACTGCGTTGTCCGCCATGACTAAAGCAGTTCAAACCAGTTTGAAGCCCTGATCCATCACATCACTGTAAGCCCTGTGCTGTGCTCCTGCGACTGAGCCATGGTAAAAACCATGTGATCAACTAAAAAGCTGCTGCTGATTTCTAACTTGCTTGTGGCCCAAGGATGGAGATCAGGAAGGGATTGAAAGAACAGTGGGCATTGAACCTGGTAGTTCCCTGACTGAGTCAGCAGGTTTGCAGGAGTATGTAAGGGAGAAGTCCCCTTCTGACTACAGACTCCCCCGACTCCACATGAGTGCACAGTGGGTCTTCAGATGCTCTCCAGAGTCCCTGGGGCTTGACCCACAATGGCCTTGCTCCTGGATGTCTCCTCATCACACAGTGGTAAGCACCCTCACTGTCTCCCTTGCCCTCATCCTCACCATGATCTAAGTCATATCGGAATTCATCCTGGCCGTAGTCCAGGCCCTCCTCCCTGCTGGTATCTAAGTCTTCATCTCCAGCTCTTAATGATTCGTTCTCACCCTCAGAGACATCCGTCAGTGGTTTGATGTCCTCTCCAGTGTCTCCACCTAGAAAACAAACAAAACAAATAACTGATTGCTGTTGAGTCTACTCCAGTGCGTGCATCTCCATGCATAACAGAGTAGACGTGAACTCAGTAGGGTTTCCTTGGCTGTAATCTTTAGGAAAGCAGAATGCCAGGGCTGTCCTCTGTAGTGCCACTGGGTGGGTTTGAACCACCAACCTTTAGGTTAATAGTTGAGTGCAAGTTATTTGCACTCCTAGGGACCCATGAAATATGTATAACAGAGGGCAATACAACTGAGGAAATTGGTAGAAGGTAAGCTGCAGACTGCATCGTTGCCTGTCCACCACCGACTCTGTCAGACAGGAGCACTGTGCTTTCCCTTTGGGGGCATCCCTCCTACCCTAGGTCCCCCCAGCTCCACCCTGGGCCTGGCCATCAGAGCACACGTCCCCTGTTGCCCTGAATAGCTCAGGGAGGTGCATGTGACCTGAGCTGGTCCAATAAATCTAATCCCATCCCAGTACTAGTGAAAATATTGAGAAAGAGAAGACCTCTGCTTTGGGGTCCACGCACTGACTGGACAGCAATGTGGTGACCATTCCCTCTAGAAGGAAGAGGTGGGCTACAAGAGAAGCCAAGACTCCATCCAGAGACCTAGTCCAGCCATGCCTGGGGCTATTTCCACCCTGGGCTTGGCCATGAAAAGAACCAATAAATGCTATCATCACCATTTTATTTAGACCAAATTGAGTTGGCTTTCCTTTACTTTCAGTGGAAAGACTCCTACCCTGTATGACCTTGTTAATGTTATTTGGTGCTTGAAGAGCTTTTCAGAGGGCACCATGATGGCCATGGAGAAGGGTTCCTGGTCCTTAAAAGGACTTTTCCCCAGATGTTGTGAGCACCTGTACCCAAGGACACCTCGACCTGGGAAGCACACACCCAGCCATTGATCATGATGAGACAGAAAGAAAGAGCGTTCTATCCATGGAGAACTATGAGGTGGTGGGGGATGCATCTCCATCCAGCCAATCCTACCTCATCCCCTTTCCTCCTAGCTCTTCCTTGAAAGTCTCTGTCACCTCTCAGAGGCTGTTTCCAAAGGTGCTTCCTAATGAACAGCCTGCACACTAATCTGCACAGAGTCTGTTCCCAGAAAGCCTGGAGACACATACCCTCAGCCCCCAGGACCTCTTCTTGACCAAAAAGTATGTCTGCAGGTGGTGGCTCTTCAGGAATCCTTGGTGTCCACAGGGCCAACTCCATGATTTTAGTCGCTTTCCATTTGGGAACAACAGTTGCTGATGTTTCCTCCTCCTCTTCCTCTTCCCCTTTTTCCTATTTTAGGTTGAAAAATGCAAACTCACTAACGTTTGTGTAAACATCAGTCTGGAATACTAGATGTGAAGGAGAAAAGGAGAGGTTTGGAGTTGGGTTTTAGCACTTGGATGACATTATTCAGTGACCAGACTAGTTAACAACTACCTACAGGATAATGTAAGGGTTGCAATGGATCTTGCTAGCTACACCCCTGAAATGCTAACATTTATTGGGTGACTGTGGTGACACCACGTTACACATTTTAATTGTCATTTCTAAGACTTACACATACATGCACACACACATAAAAGCTGTTGCTGTTAAGTCGATTCTGACTCATGGTGTTCTATGTGTTACAGAGTGGAACTCCATTGGCTGTACTATTTACTGAAGCAGATAGCCAGGTCTTTTTTCTGCAGCACCGCTGGGACAGTTCAAACCACCAATGCTCAAGTTAATAGTCACGTGAAAGCTGTTTGTGCTTCCCAAGGACCTCACACTGGCCGTAACTCCCCAACTCAGGATCAGCTCATTCATAGTGCTTTCAGCAATAACTATGAAATGCTGTGGTTTGGTTTTAGCAATTTAGTTCTATACTATGCATGCAGTTAAAGAAAGGAAGTGGAAAAGCAAAAGTTCCTGAAAATTGGCATAACCTTTGATTCAAATCACCTCTAACCTTATATGTACATTATATGTAACTGAACAGCTCTTTTACCTATGAATGCAGGAAATAATATATACTCTGCAACTTACCTGATCTGTCAAGCGATATTCACCATGCTGTTCACATCCAATATCAAACACATATTTTCCAGGGCCAACAGGCTGCAAGCAAAAGAACCCAAGAGACATTTCATCATGTCAAAATCCAATATCAAATACAGAGTACTACCACTAATAAAAAGGAGCTCTGGTAGCATAGTGGTTACGAATTAGGCTGCGAACCTTAAGGTCAGCAGTTCGAAACTACCAGCCGCTCCACGGGAGAAAGATGAGGCTTTCTACTCCCGTAACGATTTACACCCTCGGAAACCCTGTACAGGGTCGCTATGGGTCGGAACCGACTCGATGGCACTTAACAACAACAACAACAACAACCACTAATAAAACTCAGCTAAAATCATATGATTAGGCATAGTACAATGATTCAAAAATGCCTGATGAGCTATTAACTAATAAAGTCGTCAAGTATATTTCCTATTCAGGAGCCCTGGTGGTGCAAAGATTCAAGCACTCGGATACTAACTGAAAGGTTCAGCCCACCAACAGTTTTTGTTAGCGACCAAGTGCTCCACAGAAGACCTATGATCTGCTCCCATAAAGAGTACAGCCTAGGAGCCCTATAGGGCAGTTCTACTCTAAGTTGAAATGAACTTGACAATATTGTAAACCACAACATGTCCTGTTTTCTTTACGTTTGAAATTCTTAGCAGTACTTTATCTCTTTATAAAAATGATGTATTCATTGCACAAACATGAAAATTAGACGACACACTGCTAAGCGACCAATGGGTCACAGAAGAAATCACCAATTTCTTAGGCTCAAATTAAAATGAAACACAACACATCAAAATTTATGGGCTGCAGCGAAGGCAAGACTCAGAGGGTAACTTTTAGTAATAAACGCCTACATAAAAAAGGAAGAAAAACATCAAATTAACTGCCTAACACTACAACTCTGGAACTAGAAAGAGAAGACAAAAACAAAAAAAAAACCTACTAAGAGAAAGATATAGCAAAGATCAGAGCAGAAATAAATAAATTGAAAACAGAAAAACAATGGAGAGAATCAACAAAACCAAAAGTTGGTGCTTTGAAAAGATCAATGAAACTGATAAATCTTTAACTAGACTGCTAAAAATGAAAGAGAGGATACAACTGACCCAAGAGAAATAAAGAAAATTATGACAGAATATTATGAACAATTATATGGCAACAAACTGATAGCCTAGATGAAATGAACAAATTCCTAAAAGGTTGCCACCTACTAAAACTGACACTCGTAAAGTAGTATTAATTCTTAAAATATCCTTAATACATGAAGGTATTGAATCATTAACATAAGACCTCCTAAAAAAAGACTTCTAAACTAAATGGCTTTACTGGGGAATTCTACCAAACATTTAGAGAAGAACTTATACCAATACTGCTTTTTAAGTCTTCCAAAAGGTAGAATAAGAAGAAATACTCCCTAATTCATTCTATGAAACAAATATAACTCTGATACTCAAACCAGATACCAGACATCACAAGCAAATTACAGGCCAATTATGAATAAAAAAAATCAAACCGAAAACAAATCCACTTTATCTAGTGAATTCCAACTTATAGCAACCCTGTATAGGGTTTCCAAGGCTGTAAATCATTACGGAGTATAAAGTCTCATTTTTCCCCTGAGGAGCAGTTAGTGGACTTGAACTGCTCACCTTGCAGTTAGCAGTCCAGTGCTTATCCTACAGTGCCACCAGGGTTCCTTCTCTTATGCATAAGAGATGCAAAAATACTAACAAAATCCATCAGCACATTAAGAGTCATACATCATGACCGAGTGGGATTTATTCCAATAACACAAGGATGGTCCAACATTAGAAAATCAATCAATTTAGCACACCACATCAACTGTTGCTGTTGTTAAGTGCTGTCAAGCACATGGTTTCCGATGTGCAGCTGGTGAGCTTGAACCAACCTCGTGGTTCAAACCGACCTCGTAGTCCAGCACATTAACCCACAGCACCACACCAGGACTCCACCACATCATTAGAACAAAGGAAAAGAACCCCCATGATCATCTTTATGATGCAGCAAAAGCATTTGATAAAATCAACAATCTTTCTTGATGAAAATCCTAAAGAAAATTAGAATTGCAGGAAAATTCCTCAGTATGTTTCAGGGCAAGTATGAAAAGCCAACCATTGATATTATACTTAACGGAGAAAGACTGAAGCTTTTGCCTTAAAATCAGGAGCATAACAGTGGTGCCCACTCTCACCACTTGTATCCAATATTGTATGATAAGTTCCCCCTAGAGCAAAAGGTTAAGAAAAAGAAATAAAAGATTGGAAAAGTAAAAGTAAAATTATCTCTATTCACAGATGATGTGTTTGCTGTTCAGCACCATCGAGTCAGTTCCAACTCATAGCAACCGTGTACAGGGTTTCTGAGGAGAAGCTGGTGGGTTTGAATTCCCAACCTTGTGGTTAGCAGTCTGAGTCGTAACCACTATGCTACCAGAGCTCCTTATAAACATATTCTGGGTGAAATCTTAATTTATCTTTAAAATACCCCTTAGAATTTCCTTAGGGTTAATTTTCAGAAGTAGAATTTCCAGACAAAAGTGCACATGTCTTTTGATCAGAATGAGGCACCCCTAATTTTCATTCCTATAACAGTGCTCAGAGAATAAATTTCTGTTACTTTAAGTCACCCAGTCTCTGCTAATTTGCACCAGTAGCCCCAGACAAGTCAGACAGGGCACTGGGCTGTCTCTTCTGCCAAATAGTCATCAAGTTGTCGCTGCACAATTTCTTTACTCTGCCACCTTTTTACTGCTAATATGAAATCACAGCCTCAACAAAGGCTACATTATTTTATATACTTGAATGTGTCAGGACTTACTTAGGCACTTCATTCATTTTAATATTTTTATCCCAGAATCATGGGGAAAAGATGAAGGTTTCTACTCCTGTAAAGATTTGTTACTGTTAAGTACCATCAAGGCGGTTCTAACTCATGACAACCATATATAGGGTTTCCAAGGAGTAGCTGGTGAGTTTGAACCACTGACATTTGGTTCAAACCAACCTTGCAGTCCAGTGCTTTACCCCACAGAGCCACACCAGGACTCTCACGAAGATTTACAGCCTCAGAAAACCTACACATGTTTGCTATTTGTTGGTACCAACTCAACAGTTCACAGCAGCATCACAGTACCACACTGTTTTAATTATTGAAGCTTTACAGTATGTTTTGTGGGCAGTGGTGATTCAGCAGCAGAATCCTGGCCTTCCATTCAGGAGATCTAAGTTCGACTCCCTTGCTAAGGTACGTCATGCATAGCCACCAGCTGTCTGTCAGTGTAGGCCTGCATGTCGCTATGATTTTGAACAGGTTTCAGTAGAGTGCCCAGACTAAGACTAGAAATAAAGGCCTGGAATCTACTTACAAGTTTTCTTAGCTATAATCTAAATGGAGGCAGATCTCTGGCCTTTATTCCTTGGTACCACAGTCTGGGTTTGAACTGTTAATGTTTAGGTTAGCAGCTGAGTATAAATTGTTAGCATCACCTAGGGATCTTTCCATTATAGTGGGATCCTATTTATGTAATTAAAACCCCAAGCCATTATGCTGCGTGAGATGTGTGTGTGTATGCACAATGCACAGAAAGAGTTGGAGAAGAAAGAAGGAGACGGCAGAGGGAGGATAGTAAAGAGGAGAGAGGTCCAGGGAGAACGCTGCTATCCTAATATTTTATATTTAGGATGTATTCGTGTATTATTCAGATAACACTGAAGTTTCTAAGTAACTAGTGGAATAAAGTCTCCATTTTTACTTTATTTTTCAGATGGTCTAGGCATTTCACTAGTTTTATTTTGTTGTTGAAAATAGATATAACAAAACGTATACCAGTTAAACAGTTTCTACATGTAATTCAGGGACACTGATTACATTGTTCAAGTTGTGCAGCCTTCTTCACCCTCTTTTTCTGAGTCGTTCCTCCCCCATTGACATAAAAGCACTCACTGTCCCCTGAAGTTTCTATCTAACCCTTTGAGCTTCTGTTGCCACTTTGATTCCATATGTTGTTGAGTTGGTTCTGACTCATAGTGACCCTGCAAAGGGTTTCGGAGCAGCAGTTGGTGGATTTGAACCGCCAACTGTGTGGTTCAAACCAGCCTTGTGGTCTAGTGCTTATCTTACAGTGCCACACCAGGACTCCTACTATAGAACATCAAAATTTTCAGTAATGGTGGTGGTGGTGGTGGTGATGTGCTGTGGAGTCGGTTCTGACTCATAGAGACCCTGTACAGTGTTTCCGAGGCTGTAAATCTTTACAGGAGCAGAAAGCCTAATCTTTCTCCCACAGAACAGCTGGTAGTTTCAAACTTCTGACCTTAAGGTTCACAGCCCGATTTGTAACTACTACGCTACCAGAGATGGTAGCCAGGCACAATCCAGTTCAGTCTTGTGGCAAAGGAAGCAGTTATTCATGAAGACAATCAGCCACACCTTCCATACCCTCCTCCTAGTCCTCACTCCCTTACTCTGTTGCTTCAGGTGAACAGAGACCAACAACTGAGCAGTGGATGGCCTCTTGCAAGCTTTTAAGACCCCAGGCACTGCAAAAAGAATTAGGAGGCAGAACAGAGCACTACACACATTTTAGGCCAATTAACTGGGATACCTCACAAAATGACCTTAAACCTCCAAACCAAGGAACCAAATCTCTTGAGGTTCCCAGTTATACACTTCAGCAGTTTTACTGAATCTTCCAGATTTTTTGTCAATTCTTTTTTCTCTCTTCCAGCTTCCCATTCCCAAAAAACTCCTGTAGGAATTTTGATGGGCATTACATATATGTTATATTTTGTTGTTATTAAATGCCGTCGAGTCGGTTCTGACTCATAGCCACCCTGTATAGGGTTTCTGAGGAGCAGCTGGTGAGCTTGAACAGCTGACCTTGCAGTGCAAACAACTTTTCAGTCCGGTGCATTAACCCGCAGAGCCACACCAGGACTCCAGAGGCTATATTTTGTTGTTGTTGAGTGCCGTCGAGTCAATTCTGACCCATAGCGACCCTGTATAGGGTTTCCAAGGAGCAGCTGGTGAGCTTGAACTGCCGACCTTGCAGTTCAAACAGCTTTGCAGTCTGGTGGATTAACTCACAGCACCACACCAGGACTCGAGATCTATATGAGTTTTTTTGTTCATGAAGATGAAAAGTAGACTCTATAAATTGTATTTAAATGAGAACTGAGTTTTAAAAGAAGACTGAAAAGACTACATTCAGTTCAATGCTCAGCAAGCTCTTTCTTCATGGAGTTTCCTCTCAACCCACAAATGCCTGTGATATCGGTTATGAATTATCCCGGGTTTCTCTGCATCATCCTAGGGCCCCATATGAGAAAGGCATAGTCACAGATTCCTCAAGACAGAAGTGACCAACCATTGGTATTGTGAGCTAGACACCCCCAAATCCCACCACTGTCTGCGGAAGGCCACTGGCCTGCAGCATGAGGAAAAAGTTCATGGGTCTCTCCCCACCAGGCTCTAGCAGTGCCCCCTCAAGAAGAAAGAAGGTCAAAACCCCTACATGCTGAATTGCAATCAATGATCAGTGGTCTTGGGTGGATTCACCAATGCGAAGGAAAACAAACAGAAAGAGGCTAAGACACCCGTTGTGTATAAAGCTACAACACACCACTCTGCCCCTCTGTGGGTATCAGATTCAAAAGCAGGACTTCTCAGAGCAAAGTGTGGTTGTCTGGTTCCCCATGTTTGGAGAGGGCAAGAGAGAGCCCCCTGAGTGATTTTCACTGCCTCAGGGAGGGGGCATTGCTTATGGCATTGGCAAACATCTCTTCCAATTGACTTACATTTTTGTTCAAGAACTTGCCCTGGTACCTGTGGTTCAGATGGATAAGCTCGGCTGCACCTTCCTGCTGTCCATTTACCCAGGTGCCAACGTACTTGCTGCCTGTTTCTGCATAGAAATAGGTGCCTTGCCCGTGCCTAGTTAAGACAAAGGACATGTTGATGAAAACCCTCAAGATTTATAGCACAGCCATGCAACTTGAGGGTGGTCTTTGTTGAGGCTGGCCAAGCAGACTCACAGGCCAGCTGTTTGGTTTCTTTCGCTGATGGTGCCTCCTGCTTGGTATGCCCAAACATAGGAGCAGCGTTAACAGATGTGGGTCAGAGGTAGCCTTCCTGAGCATCAGCAGGTTCCCAGAAGGAAGAGACATCTGGTACTATTGGGAGCTGTGGTTCTCTCCCATGCCCTCATGTCCCAGAGTTCATGGGCGTCAGACTCACATGCTCCACTGAGGAGAGACAAGGGCATACAGTGCTAAGGACCCTCTGTCCACATATGCTCAGTGACTACCATCCAGCAGGCTTGCCTTGAGCCACAGGTTTTACAATGCCTGGCAGTGTGGACTAATGGGCTTTTGTCATGGTTCTGTTTTTAGTTAGTGTGTTTTATTGTTGTTAAGTGTAAGGAACTCTGGTAGTGTAGTGGTTACAAATCAGGCTGTGAACCTCAAGGTGAGCAGTTTGAAACTACCAGCTGTTCCACAGGAGAAAGATGAGGCATTCTGCTCCCGTAAATATTTACAGCCTCGGAAACCCTGTACAGGGTCACTATGAGTCAGAACTGACTCCACGGCACATAGCCACCACCATTGTTGTTAAGTGCCATCTAGTCGGATCCGATGCATAGCGACCCTGTATAGAGTTTCTAAAGAGCAGCTGGTGAATTTAACTGCCTACACTGGGGTTCCAACCAAACTTATGGTCCAGTGCATTATCCCACAGCACCACGCCAGAACTCCAATAAGTGTATATATTGGAGCTGCCACTGAGTCAGCTCCAACTCATGGAGAGCCCAGCATGTTAAAGTAGGATGGTGCTCCGTGGGGCTTTCTTTCCATGGCTGATTTTTTAGAAGTGGATGTCCGAGCCTTTCTTCCAACGTGCCTCTGGTGGACTCTAACCTCGAGCCTTTGGTTAGCAATTAAGCACGTTAACTGTTAGCACTACCCAGGGATTCCCATATAAGGGAAATATCATCATAGTCTTATCACACGAATAAATGTACAAAGCTGAAGATGGAAACCAAACCTCTGATGAGAAAGCCACTCTCCTGTGTAGGTGTCGTTGTTGATGTAGTAGTACACACCATGGCCATGTCTCTGATCATCTGCCCATTCTCCTGGAAGACAAGACACAGCATAGCACTGAGAGGAAGGAGCGATGCCCCAGCTATGATAATGGTGAGCCAGTTTTGCTATAAAGATAGAGCAGCTGTTGAGCCCCACACATGCTCTAACAGCACACTCACAAGACTGATGGCTTAGGCAACAGTGTGGAAGAGAGATTTGTTTAGCAATGGCAAAGGACAATGTCTCTTTCCATGCTGACTTCCCTCTGCCCCCTTCCTCTCACAATGGATGGCATGAAGTGACCATGGCCTTTGGGGAACTGGTTAAGGGAGGACTAACTTGTGATGCATCTGGTACAGTCTGGTGAGGCGTGTGGACCACACTGCCTGTGAATTCTGACAGCAGGTTCTGTTAGCAGAGCACAGTGTAAGGCAATATTAAAGGGCTATGCTGTAAAATGGACAACGGTTCAGAGAAAAAGCCAGTTTACCAAAACCTCATGAAGAGAAGTAGGGTGGCAACTGGTAACAAGAAAGAGGACAGAGTTCCACGATGTGATATTTGATATAGTGATAGGATTAAGAGGGATGCGGGAGTCCAAAATTACACTGGTTGACTGGAAGAGGGCTTGACTTTAGAATTGGTCATGAGGATCTGTAGATATCTTGGAGGACTTGTCTAGACCTCTGGGCAGAGGTGTGCTAATATCCAAACTAAACAGAAAAAAGAGTAAGAGAAGAGGAGGAGAAGGGGAAGGAGACAATTAATTAGAAGAAGAAGCAGTAGAAGCCGCTGTCCTGATTTGTATCTCTGGCTAACTTCAAACTAACTACCTAGAATTGGAAAAAGCAGCCCAGGATGAATTTTTATGAGCTAGTGCAAGCTGGCTCCAGCACACCCCTCTGGCAAGGACACCTCAACAAAAACATTCACTTCATTTGGAACATTCCCAACAAAACACCAAGACAGAATTATGGCATCCTCCTTCTACTGGCCATGTGAGCTGGTCTCAAGAACAAGAAAACGATATTGAGCATTTTGCAGAAGTTTTGCAAAATGAATTTCAAGTCAGTGAGGACTGGTGGGTGGCCAAGTGGTTATGGAGTAGTTGGCTGCTGTACAAAAGGTCACTGGTTCAAACTCACCAGTCACTCCAGTGGAGAAAATTGTAGCAGTCTATTCCCATAAAGATGATAACCTTGGAAACCCTATGGGGGCAGTTCTATAGGGTCACCATGAGTCACAATGAACTTAGCGGCAACAGGAAAGGGCTGGTGGGCACATTTTTAAAAAGATTTGCTTCATAGAAAACGTATTAGACACTCTGTTCAGCCAGTCATGAGGCCACTACAGTAAAGCCTGCATGACTTAGAAAGGTGGTTCAGAAAGGCCACCTCCTGGAGCAAGTCTTGAACAGCTATGAGTCAGGTTTCCCTTTCTGAAGTGAATATGCTTCAAGGACTTTATACTGTTGTTTCAAATTTGCACTGACCTTGGTTTTTTCCTAATTTTCTCTCAGGTTCAGAACATTTACCTTGGTCTCTCCCTGGGGTTAAATGAACATCAGGGGGCTGTATGCCTGGAGGTAGTAGCGAGGTATTGGAAAGAAGGAAACTGGGATTGTCCTGAGACGTGCAATTGACATGTAAGGAATTGTGACTGAGACAGGAAAAGCCAGCTGAACAAAGTTGGAATGTCTCCCAAACAAGACCTTATGGAAGGAATCACTGGGTCTGAAGAAACAATGGGTTCATCAGATGAGGGTTTGGGAGTGGTCAGAAATGGCACAGAGCAAAAAAAAATTTCAAAGAGACAAATGGTGAAAACCAGTTGCCATTCAATTAATTCTGACTCTTTCAACTACATACTATTAAACCCTCAGACTCCTCCGCACCATGTAAAACTTTCCTCATTTTACAGGGGGGAGGGGTGTATAGGCCTGGGTGAAGTGAAGCATTGGTCCAAGGTCCCACAACTAGTAGCTTCCCATTGTGGGAGCCACCCTCCTTCCAACATCTGAGCTGACAATTCATGATGCTAATAATCTACGCTGCAAGCAAAATCAACCAATCTATGAAAATTACTGGATGCTCAAAGGTTTGTTCTTTCTAAAATAGAATCATACTCTCCACAGGATTTTCAAGGCTGAGTTTTGGGAAGTAAATCACCAGCTCTTTCTTCTGAGGTGCCTCTGGGTCCGCTAAAAAAATCTCACTTTTTTTGTTTAGCAGCTTAGTGCATTAACCATTTGTATCACTGGGACTCCAAACAAATGGTACTCTAAACCCCTTTGATATGGAGTTAATGCCAACTCTCTGAAGTCTTGGTTTAACCATCTCCCACGTCTGTGCTCACCCAACAACCTCCCTTGTCACTTGCTCCCCAGCAAATTGGTGCACGGGAGAGGATGTACTAGTCTTAGAGACAGCCATAGTTTGCAATGTGGACTAATCAGATTCTCTCCTGCATCTCAATCCAGTTGACTCCACATCATCCACTTCCCTCCTCTTTCCTCTTTGAGCGTATCAGTTACCTCCACCTTGGAAGAAAGGCCTGCACATCTACTTCTGAAAAATGAGCCAATGGAAACCTTTGGCTCTAACACACATAAGGGTCTCAGGTTCAGAACCTTTACCTTGGTCTCTCCTTAGGGTTAAATGAACATTCTACTCTAACACACATGGGGTGCCCATGGGTTGGAGTTGACTCAGTGGCAGCTAACAATAACCTTTTTGTGTGATTGTGTACACTTAGTAAAAACCAGGACCATGACAGAAATCCATTTATGCATTCTCTAAATCATTTCTGTCTCCTTTTTTTTTGGTCTAATCCATGAACCTAAGAGCACAGTTTGTGTCTACTGAATGACTGGCTGGTCTGGAGAGCATTAACCCTCTACTGAATTACAGATAAGTTCAATCACAAAAGAAAAAAAAACTTCACAATGAAAAAAAGAAAAAAAAGGTGGATTTAGCAAAACATTTTACCTTCATATCGTGATCCATCTGGATATATAAAAGTGCCTTGACCATGCTTTTTATTTTTTAAATATTCTCCAATGTACCGAGCACCATTTTTAAATTTGTAGATCCCCTGAAACACATTGATTAAATAACTTAAGTCATTTCTAAATGTCTTAACTTGCTAACAGAATCAACACCCAGATAAATAGAAAACCCTCCACTCAAGTTATGGTTCTTACCTGGCCATGTCTTTTACCAAATTCATACCTCCCTTCATAGGTGTCCCCATTGGGCAGTCTGGCTCTCCCCTGCCCGTGACGTTCACCTGCTTCATTCCGTTCCCCTTCATATTCCTAGGGAAATACATTGTGACAGCTATCAGTTCTTAAGCACTCCCCATGTTCAAATCATTTTATATACTCTACCATTGATGTATTTGAATGATGGTGTTGATGAAGATCACTGAACACACTGCTACAAGAATACACAAATCAATCTTGAAAGAAGTACAGTCAGAATGCTCCTTATAAGTAAGGATGGCTTATGGGTGAGGATTTCACACATACTTTGGTGTATCATCTGGAGGAACCAGCCACTGGAGAAAGACATCATGCTTAGTGAAGAAGAAGGCCAGCAAAAAGAGGAAAATCCTCACTGAGCTAGATAGACACAGTCGCTGCAACTATGGTCCCAAACATAACAACAATTGTAAGGATGGATGGCACAGGGCTGGGCAGAGGATAAGTCAAAAATTATCTGCACTCCAGCTACATTAAAACCATCCACATCAATGACATCATTGAGCATGCAAGTGAAATGATTCTGTTGAATAGACGAGTGACGGTAGATTATGTGGCAAAACATTTGAAAATCAGTCATGGCTCTACCTATGAAATAATCCATGACAGATTTGGGTTTCAAAATGTTTGTGTGAGACGGATACTGAAACAACTCACCACCACCTTCACCTATACTATAAACAAAATCAGTCGATTTATGAAAATTACTAGGTACTTCCAGGCATGTTCTTTATAGGAATATGCTTGAAATTAATTGCATATGCAGGTGAACAGATCCAAGGCCACACAAATACCTTCTCCATTTGTTTCCTCAAAAAATCCAGAAGTTAAAATGCAAATGCCCTAGAGTGTGTGTTCAGAAGCCAGCTTTATTGTTCAAGGAAGCTCCGATGGGAGGGGGATAGTAGAGGAAGTAGCTAAGGAGTAAACTGGATTCCGGGTTTACAAAAAAGGTCCTCTTAATTCAATTTCCTATTGGTGCAAATAGTTAACATACTTAGTGGCTACACAAAAGGTTGGAGGTTCAAGTCCACCAGGAGGTACCTCAGAAGAAATGCCTGGCAATCGATTTCTGAAAAATCACCTATTGAGAATCCTATTGATTACAATTCTACTCTGACACATATTGGGGTGTTATGAGTCAGGGCTGACTCCATGGCAAATAGGGCAGGGAGGAGTAGATATTAGGGAACATTGGTGTTTCAGTGGAAGAATTCTTGCCTTTCATGTGGCAGACCCATGTTTAATACCAACTCAATGCACCTCATGTACTAACACCGAACATCCATCAGTGGAGTCTTCCATGTTGAACAAGTTTCAGCAGAACTTCCAGACGAAGACAGATTAGGAAGAAAGGCCACACTATCTGCTTCTGAAAATCAGCCAACAGAAAGCCTATGGGTCACAATGATCTAGTTTGCAGCCAATCATAGGGATGGCTCAGGACCAGGCAACGTCCCATTTCCTTGTGCATGGGGTTAGCCATGACTCAGGCCCAACTCACGGGCAGTCAACAACAACAATAAAATAGATAATATTATCTCCATTTCTCAGTTTCACCAGTTAACAAGTACTTCTTCAAATTAGCCTCAGTAGACTTCTCTTGCATATGATTCTACCATTCCAAGGACAGCGAGATACCTAGCTGACTATGGCAAGCTGAGGCTGGAAATCAGATGACTTCCGGTTGTCTAATCTCACCAGGATTCATCACAGCTGCATCCTAGGCTAGATGACAAGCACATACCAGGTAACATATTCTCCACACATGGCAAGAGAAGGATGAGGTCTCTGTCCTCCAAGAGCTCTTGGCACGGTAGGGAACACAAAGAGAGGACAGTTGCAGCCATGTGACCTATGAGGAGAGAGGTCTGCAGAAGGCTTTGTGAGGATGCAGAGAGACACTGGTCAGCTAGAGCTAAGCATGCAAAGCAGCATTGCCAGGAAACAGGAATCCTGAAGGAGGAGCGGAGGGTACAGAATGAAGGAAGTGGCTGGGAGTTACTTCAACGAGAGGGCCAATTTAAAAAAAAAAAAAGGAACTGAAGAAGAAAGTCAGGACAGTTACCTCTAAGATAAATTGTCAGGAAAGAAGGTAGTTATTGGGCTGTGAGAAACCATCACAAAATCTCAACAATCTAACAACACCCAACTAAATGTCAGTGTTTAGATTTACCATATGGGTCTGGATTTCAGGAGAGAGAGCTGGTCTGGGTATAAAGATAAGGCAGGCATCAGTCTACTGGCAGAAGCAAAAGTCATCCACATGAAGAGAGACTGCTTGATCATCGTAGGATGCCCTTCACTTTGGCCACCCTTGGTCATCAGTCTTGCTCCCTCATGTGGGCCCACTAGCAGTCTCCTTGTTCAACAAAGAACTCCAGAAGGCTGGCTTTGAATCAGGTGCGCTCCTGAGTACAGGGGCCAACAACACATCGATTCTGATTCATGGCAATGCTATGTGTGCCGGGTAGAACTGCTCTATAGGTTTTTCATGGCTGTGACCTTTCAGAAGTAGATTGCAAGCCCATCTTTCAAGGTGTCTCTGTGTGGGGTCAAACTGCAAACCTTAACCATTAGTGTCATTCAGAAACATTGTCTTATAAGCCGTAGGTCCCCAAAATGTGTATATACACACTGGGCTAACCCCATGCACCCAGGTGTTGTTCAAACCCCACACCTGGGGCTTCACTGAAAAGCAAAAGATTAGTTTAAAATATTCACCCAATAATCCAGAAAAAATTAAGGCAGTCACAAAAGGACAAGTATTGTATGATTCCACTTATACAAAATACCTAAAATAGGCAGGTGAATAAAGACCCAAGTTCATTTGTCTTTATTCACCAGAGGCGGGCAGGCAGGAGGGGGAAAGAACTCTGCTTCAGGGACACTGAGCTTCCATTAAAGGTGATTTGAAATTTTGAAAACAGTTAACAATGATGATTATACAGCATGAGGAACATAATTTAATGTCATTGAATTGTATATGGGAAGAAAGTTGAAATGGCAAATGTTTTGTTACATATATTTTTTTCTATAAACAAATAAACTCAAGCACTCCTAGGGAAGAAAAGGAGGGGGGCAGGAAGTTCTTGCCCCTCTTTCAGAGAAAATTATCTGTTTTTCTAATGCCTAAAACCAGAGGCTAGTTCCAAGAACTCAATCAGTTCACACTGAACTGAAGAAAGCACTTGTGATTATAGGCTTACATAACATCTCAGATAGTGGTATGCTTCTTAGATTCAAGGATGGAGAGACTTTTTCTCACATACTTTGGACATACTGCATACACATTGCATACTAGGGACCAGTGCCTGGAGAAGGACATCATGCTTGATAAAGTAAAAGTTCAGTGAAAAAAGGAAGACCCTCAGAGAGATGGACTGATACAGTGGCTGCATCAATGGGCTCAAACATAGGCAAGGTTGTGAGGATGGTCCAGGACCAGATAATGTTTTGTTCTGTTATACATAGGGTTGCTGTGTGTTAGAACTGACTCAACAGCACCTAACAAAACCTCAGTAGTATCTCTGAGCCTGGGGTCTCTCAGCATTTGGAGGCTGCAAAGAGGCAGATTTCCTTCCTCTGGTAGCGTAGTGGCTACGAATCGGGCTGCGAACCTTAAAGTCAGCGGTTCGAAACTACCAGCCGCTCCACGGGAGAAAGATGAGGCTTTCTACTCTCGTAAAGATTTACACCCTCGGAAACCCTGTACAGGGTCTCTATGGGTCGGAACCGACGCGACGGCACTTAACAACAACATTAGTTCTGGGTTGTGGTGTTGGAGGAGAATACTGAAAGTGCCATGGACTGCCAAAAGAACCAATAGATCTGTTTTGGAAGAAGTGCAACCAGAGTGCTCCTTGGTGGCCAAGATGGCTAGGCTTCACCTCTCATACTTTGGACATATTGTCCGGAGGGACCAGTCGCTGGAGAAGGATGTCATGTTTGGTAAGGTGGAGGGTCAGAGAAAAAGAGGAAGACCTCCCAAAGAGATGGATTGGCCAGGTGGCATCATTGATGGCGTCAAGTGTGGCGGCGGTAGTGAGGTTGGCCCAGGATCGGACATTGTTTCTTTCTGCTGTGGATGGGGTCGCTATGAGTCGGTTCCGACTGGATGGCACCTGACAACAACATTAGTCCTGGTGAGCGAAGCTCAGACACAGAAATGACTGATTCAAGGACAGTACGACAGTTAGGACTTGGGAACCCAGGGCGCACAAGGAATTTTTGGTTGGTGGAGTAAGGTGGGGCTGAGGGGGGAAGAGAGGGGTGAGCTTTCCCAAGACTTTGACTTGGAAACTGCCTTTCATAGAGTAAGGGATGCGACGTCCGGAAGTTTCAACTTTCACAACTGCCTCCCAGAAGCAGCGCCTGGTGTAGGCAGCGTGGTCCCTGTATCAGTTGGGGTGCCTGAGGATTGTAATTCTGACCCCTTGCCACCCAACCCTCAGAACCCGCCTCCAGGCAATTTCTCCCTCCCCAGGAACTCTCACCCCAAGATCATTGTCTCCCTCCTCCTCCAACTCCTCCGAGCCCAGTTCCGACATGGCCTCGCTCCAGTCTAGCTCCCCTCCGTTGCTGCCGCCGCTTCGTTGTCTCTATCCCAGGAGAACCGGCCTCCAGCTCCGCCGCGTCCTACGTTGCCAGGGAGACGCAGCCAGCCCCGCCTCTCTCCCTCACCTAGACGGGTGAAAGAAGGGGCGGGGTTGAAGACGCTGGAAGGAGCAAGTGGCAGTCACCAGCTGTTGTCGATGGGCTGTTGTCATAGCAACATAAAGGCCCGGCTCAGGGAGAAGTCAGTGATAGTCATAGGATACTTCTCTAGCAAAAGAAGGGCGCATTCACCAATCGTCGCCAGGGAAAATGGAGTAGCAGACCTAGGGGCAGGGCCTGGGGCGGGTTCAGTAAAGGGTGAAGCTGCAGTTGTTGTTGTTAGGTGCCATCGAGTCGGTACCAACTCAAAGCGACCTATGCACAGCAGAATGAAACAATGTCCGATCCCGGGCCAACCTCACTACTGTTGCCACGCTTGAGTCCATCGATGCTGCCACTTGGCCAATCCATCTCATTGGGGGTCTTCCTCTTTTTCTCTCACCCTCCACCTTACCAAACACGATATCCTTCTTCAGCCACTGGTCGCTCCTGACAATATGTCTCTGAAGTATGAGAGACAAAGTTTAACCATCTTGGCCTCCAAGGAGCACTTTGGCTGCACTTCTTCCAAAACAGATCTATTGGTTCTTTTGGCAGCCTATGGCACTTTCAATATTCTCTTCCAACACCACAACTCAAAGGCATCAATTCTTCTACGGTCTTCCTTATATGAGGTTATTGAAAATACCATGGCTTAGGTCAGGAGCACCTTAATCCTCAAGCTGACATCTTCGTTCTTCGACACTTTAAAAAGGTCTTGTGCAGCAGATTTTCCTAATGCAATATGTCGTTTGATTTCTTTACTGCTGCAGTGGGGAGCCACATTTAGAAATGGACCTTAAAGTGCACATCGGGGCTTGTCCCAGGCTGGGGGCTTAGTTATGCCCCAGCCCCTCACAACTGCCCCTTGATCCTAGGGACCCTCGGGGCCTCAGGGCCATTCCTTCTTACATTTCAGGGCTGTGTCCGCCTACATCTTTTCCTTTGTTTGTAAACATCTTCATCACTCTTCAACAGGCAGGTTCGTGTCCACACTGAAGTCTGCCAAGCTTGACATCGCTCCCCAGAGTCAAATGTGAGTCCCATCCATTTTTGTTGTTGTTGTTGTTAAGTACCATGGAGCCAGTTCTGACTCATAGCGACCCTGTATAGAGTTTCCAAGAAGCTGCTGGTGAGCTTGAACTGCCGAACTTGCAGTTTGGGGTCTTCTAAAAGGCCTCCAAGATTGCCAAATTTCGTCTCTCATATTTTGGACCTATTGTCAGGAGGGACCAGTCGCTGAAGAAGGATATCATGTTTGGTAAGGTGGAGGGTCAGAGAAAAAGAGCAAGATCCCCAGTGAGATGGATTGGCAAAGTGGCAGCATCGATGGACTCAAGCATGGCAACAATTGTGAGGTTGGCCCAGGATAAGGGAAGTGTTTCATTCTGTTGTGCATAGGGTGGCTATGAGTCGGTAGTGATTCAACGGCACCTAATAACAGCAATAACAAAAGGCCTTGGGCTCCAAGTCCCAAACAGAGCTCCATTCTTTTCTTCTCTTTTCCTTTTACCCCTACACACACCTGCATGTACACTTTCTCATATTCCCATTAGTAAATGGACTCCTCCTCCTTGCTTCTGTCTTCCTCTTTCCTGTACACTCTCTCATATTCCATTAGTAAATGGATTCCTCCTCCTTGCTTCCCTGTCTTCCTCTTAGCCCCACGTCCAGTCACCTGACACTCCTACATTAGGGCCCTCATGCTCGCCTTTTCATTCTCTCTGTCATCCTAGAACAAAGTCTTCTTACTCCCACCGCCCCCCACCATCCCACCCCCCAAACCTCCTCTCCACACACAAACCCTGCTCTTTCTTGAACTCTGGAAATAGCTTCTTACTTAACCACTGTCCTTCAGACTTTGGCCTTCTTAGCCCCCCCACGCCCCTCCTCAGGAGGCCCACTACATAATGCCAGCTCTGACTGATCACATTAGAAGGTTCATAAAGTAAATTGGCATAGGGTTTTAACCTTGTAGGTATACTATAGGAATATAGTTTCAATCTGCTGGTGGTGGTGTGCTGTCGGGTCAGTTCCAACTCATAGCAACCCTGTATAGGGTTTCCATGGAGTGGTTGGTGGGTTTAAACTGCTGACCTTGGGGTTAGCAGTCCAGTGCTTATGCTACATTACCACACTTAGGAAAAATGATTTTCTTGTTATAACTAATTACAGGAATATTTTTATTTTTTTAAAAAACAAATTTCTGCTGAAGTTGCACACAAAAATTGATAAGTTATTTTGGTGCCACCTCTCAAGGCCTTCATTCTTCTTGGATCAACGATCAACACTCACGGAAGCAGCAGTCAAGATATCAAACAATGTATTGCATTGGGCAAATCTGCTGCACAAGACCTTTTTAAAGTGTTGAAGAGCAAAGATGTCAGCTTGAGGACTAAGGTGC
>NW_006408672.1:2302630-2312425 GCF_000296735.1 Chrysochloris asiatica | reverse complement strand
GATGGCCAAACTTCATCTCTCATACTTTGGACATATTGTCAGGAGGGATCAGTCTCTGGAGAAGGATATTGTGTTTGATAAGGTGGAGGGTCAGAGAAAAAGAGGAAGACCCCCAACGAGATGGACTGGCCAAGTGGCAGCATCGATGGACTCAAGTGTGGCAACAGTAGTGAGGTTGGCCCAGGATCCATCAGTGTTTTGTTCTGCTGTGCATAATGGGTCGGTACCAAGTCAATGGCACATAACAACAACAACAACCTCTAATAATGTCATCCTGTGAGGTCTGACTTCCCCTAGTGTAGCAACTGATTGGGATCTTTCTTCTATTATCAATTTTATTGAAAAGTCTATTTGTGGTTTTGCAATTATACCGATAACTGGGCTTCAACTAAAATCTAAAGTATTGTTTTGTGCTGTTTGTTGCTTTTGATTTTTAGGAGCCTTAATCCTAATAACTCAATCTTGTTATTCTTTTAAATATGCTGTTGTTGTTGTATGCCTTTGAGTAGGTTCCAACTCATATCGATCCTGTATAGGATTTCCAATAGCGACTGGTGGATCTGAACTGCTGACCTTGCAGTTACCAGTCCAGTGCTTATCTTACAGTATCTTTAAATATAACTTATTATTAATTATTCCAAAAATCTATTTGAATAGAGGGAAAACATGTCTTAAGTTCACCTCTTTTTTTTTTTTGTCTTGGTGAAAACATTGCTTACCTAGAGCCAGTATGCCCAATTTCTAATTCTGTGTTCCCAATTTCTTATTAGCTTTGGTGGCCTTGGGTAACTCACCCAACCTTTGAACCTCAACTTCCTACTCTGTAAAATGGGAAGCAAGAATTAGCTCTCTCAACCTCAAAGGAATGATGTGGAGATCAACAAATCTTATCAATGTATTGTTATCTGTTATAATATTTATATAACCTTAACAATGAAGGGAGGGCCAGGTAGCGTAGTGGTTACGAATCGGGCTGCGAACCTTAGGGTCAGCGGTTCGAAACTACCAGCCGCTCCGCGGGAGAAAGATGAGGCTTTCTACTCCCGTAAAGATTTACACCCTCGGAAACCCTGTACAGGGTCGCTATGGGTCGGACCGGACTCGATGGCACTTAACAACAACAACAACAACAACAATGAAGACACTACAAAGAAATTGTATTAACATAAAGGTCACTCCATATGCATGCCAACATGTATGTTTGGTTTTTCTGTGGAACTTGGGGAGGAGTATCAGAGTAAACAAAGAGTGTGTACTTGTTGGCAGCATTAGCTGTCAAACCCATGGGGTGAATAATCCACATATCTTCCAGAACACAAATGAAAACAATGATATTATGGAAGGTTGCCATCTTAACCAAATCCTCAGGTCCAAATGCATGACTTTTTGAATAACTAAACAACCAACAAGAAAACTATAAAACAGGATTCCTCAATTATGTTGGGTTTTAGTTGAAACCAAAATTTAGCAGGCTTTCTGGGAGGGAAGAAAAAAGTTGTTGGCTGTTTATACATCTACAACAACTAAGTATATATCTTATTTTGATAATAAAAACACATTTTTAAATGTTAAAAATATAGAATGGTAAAAGAATCACAGTGTGATCATTAAGGTTTTTAATCAACTTGATGATCCCAGGATTCCTAGTGGTTTGGCAGTTGAAATGTAGCAATTCCATGGTGTGATTTGATGTGATATACCAATATGAGGTGCATATGATACACCACCCTTAGAGTCCTGGGATGGCACTACAGGATAATCACTGAACTGCTAACACCAGGTCGGCAATTCAAACCCACCTCAAAAACTCTACACAGGGTGGCTATGAGTCGTAACCAACTCAACATCACAATCAGAAACACACACACACACCTTAATCTCATCACTATCCTCTTCTGATTTATGGAGATTCCCCAGGGTGTACATGCAGGTCTTTTACAATAGGAACCTACTACCACCGACATAGGAGATAGTGGAATATGTTCTTTGGACCTCAGGTCCCTTCATTGTGAAGCTCCTAGATGAAGAGGAAGATTGATCCCAAGGCACATGGAGAACTTCAAGGAATGCTGGACCTACAGATACTGAGAGGAGACCAGAATTTGCTCCAGAGCTAGTGCTCTGAATTCAAGACTTCTAGCCTCCTAAAAGAAGAAGATCCCCAATGAGATGGATTGGCACAGTACCAGCATCAATGGGCTCAAACGTACCAACGATTACGAGGTTGACCCAGGTTCAGGCAGTGTTTTGTTCTCATAGTGATCCTTCATGGGTTTCTGAGAGCAGCTGGTGGGTTTGAACTGCTGATTTTGTGGTTAGTAATCCAGTGCTTATCCTACAGGCCACAGCAGGGCTCATACTGTGGTTTAGCAATTTCCAAATAATTTATCGCAAAGGTCTGTTCCGTTGCTATCCCTGTAGAATCCCCAAAGCTATAAATATTTAAGGAAGTAGACTACTGCTTTCTCCCTCTGAGCAGCATCCCTTTGGTTAGCAGGCAAGCACTTAACTACTGTTCCACCAGGGCTTCTTCATCAAAGATAAAATGCTCCCCAGTTAAAATTTTGAAAGTGTAGTCTCTCCCAACTCCGAGTTCTTAACCCTCACGTGACCCGGAAGTGCTTGTCGATTACAGAAACAGCATTTTCAAACAATGAAAACCTTCTGAACACCGGCTCAGACCATCCCCTTTCTTTGGGAGAATGAAAGGCAGAAAAGTAAGGCTATCACAAGGAGGGGTTTATTTACTGGGAAAAGAGAAAAAATCTTGTCAGAAAGGAATTTCCTATCATCCTTTAGTATGGTTTTCCCATCACCTCCCCAATAACACCTTCCCATCATCAACCAGTCAGGGGTTTCCCATCATCCCCCAGCGTGTTTTCTCCATTATGCACTAGGCGCAGATGCTGCCATTACAAGGAAGTGAGGGTCTAAGTGGACGGGTTCTGGATGAGTAGAAAGAGTGAGTGTCCAGGGCCTATAATAGCTCCATTTCCCAAATAAAAAGTTACGTTCTTTCCTTTCTTAAATATAAACGGGAAATATGGTATTCCTACCTTTGCCTCTAACTACCTGCCGCCACCCCACCCTACTCAACCCGACTCCCCCCCCCAAAAAAAACCCAAAGAATTAATAAAGAAAATATTGATATCAACAAAGGAGCTGCAGAGCACCTTCTGCTTCAATGATGAGTTGCCCCAGAGTACCAGGAAGTATCACCTGGGACTCTGTTTCCACGTCTTCAACAACCTTTTACATCCACCTCTGTCTGGAGGGTGATTGACTGACTCTCAGAGTCTGTCCCTTTTGCCAAAAGACAACTTGCAAAAAGCAGGTTATAGCCTTTAAAACTTAGGTGAATCAGAAAAAATGCAAACAGATTTTAAAAAAACAAAATGTTAGTAGCAACTGCTTAGGCAAAAAGGACTTCTAACAAAATGCATTCAAATCCATCTTAACTATGGAAATGTGAGGTTGTTAACTGAAATAATTGCACTTTCATATATTTATATTAGCAATGTATTTACGTATATGCCTATATTGGCACATGTATCAATATAGATACAGGTGTATACAAAAAAAAAAAAATCGTGAAAAAATGGGATCATAAGATAATGGAATTTTTCTACAAACTTTTGAAGCCCCCTTGTATATGTAGATATAAATAACACCAAAATTGAAACTTTCTTTTACACACTGGCATTTAATGGGTAGGAATCAGGACTGGAATGGGAGCCCTAGCTTGGTTCACTTCTTTCTGAAATCAGTTTCCCATCTGTAAAATAGGGGATAATGGTATGCCTGACTTCTTAGCTTCTTGGTAGGTCTAAATGAGATATTTATAATGAATTTTATATATACTTAGAAAATGTTAGCTACTATTAATAGTTATGCATTTGTTGGATCCAGACTTTCTGGAGCTTTGGATGCTAAATGGACCTCTGAAACTATTGTTCTGAGATGATCTTTAAACCTTAAACCCCAAACATTCCCTAAAGTCTTCTTAAAACCTAGGCAATCGTTTAGTTTAGGAGTTCTGGTGTGGCACTGGACTGCAAAGCCAGTTTGAACCACAAGGTCAGCTGTTCAAGCTCACCAGCTGCTCCTCAGAAACCCTATACAAGGTTGCTATGGGTCGGAACCAACTTGACAACTCTTAACAACAACAACTAGTTTAGTTTAACTAGTAATGTCTGCATTGAGCATTGTGCTTTTTTAAGAACTCTCTATATTGGATCAAATTGACAACAGCAACTGGAAAGATTAGATCTGAACCTCAGGGGACAGTAAGTTATGTAAATGGGGGAGGAAGAACACAGAAAACGAGGGTGGAGAATGGATTCACAACTAGAAGAATGTAATCAATGTCACTGAATTGTACATGTAGAGATTCTTGAATTGGTGTCTGGTCTGCTTTGTATATTCTCAACAAGAACAGAAATAAAATAAATTACAAAAAATACTAATTATACTGTTGTTACTATTACAGTGGGGTAAGCACCTTTTATCTGTCCATAGGTGTTGGGGAAGTCCTGACTCTTAATTTGCCTTTATGTTTTTCAGTTGTACTTCCTTCTTGACGAGAATCAAACTGTCAAATATGAATCAGCATAAAACAATTTTTTAAAAGATGAATCAGCATTCTTGCTGACTATAACAACCAGGAATTAATCTGTAATGAACAGGTTACATTTTTTGGTGGAAATCCACACAGCAAAACATTCACCTGTTAACAATTTCTGCATGTACCAATCAGGCCATTGGTGTATTTCCCACTGTATCAGCATTCCATCTCTACTCATATTCGTCCACCACCACTAACTTTTACTTTCTGTGCCTCTAATGTTTTCATCTGTTTTTCAGCGTCTCTGTTGTCAATTTGATCACATACAGATAGATAGTTCTTTAAAAAGTCTAATTCTTTAGTAACTGAGCCTAATTGTTGTTTTGTTATACAGATGACTTCAGGGGATAGTTATGGCTCAAGGTTTCAAGATTATTTCAGAATGTGAAACATCTGGGGACTCACCAAATTCTACAGGAATTTGATGTTGTGTTTCACAGTTTTTCTCCTTTTGATAAGGATATCTACCTATTGTGAGCAGATTATCTTTTAATACTCATTTTCATTAGTACATGAAAGTGGACAGAAATGGGAATTTCTTGAAATATCTAGAAATGTATGTTATTGGGTGTAAATATATACTTTAACTGAGAAGTACATCTCATAAAATTGGCAACCAACAGGAGGAAACCACCAGATACATACACACACACTTACCTGCGGTATGTGGTTTAATGGAAGAATGTTGAGAACACAGTTGTCAACAGAGGAAAAGAAATTATTTTCCACCCAGGAAGTGGGATTATTGAGTTTCATGGCAGCCAGTGGGACAGGCCATTTAGTGAAAGCCAGACAGGGTGGAAACAAGAACTGTCAGAACTTGAGCCATCTTTTATTTCCTGTTGGGCAACACCTTCAGGAGAGGGCCTGGCTCATCTATGCCTGCGCCGTGTGACACACAGTGTGTGCTCAGTTGACATGGCTCATGGAGGGGATGCTTCTTTCTTGTGTTACAAAACTGAATTTTATGCAGCACTTAGAAAGGGGCTTCACATTTCAGAGGCTAAGGATGGATCAAGATTCTCTGAGAAAAAGAGGAGGAGCTGACAAACTGACTAATGTCTATTATTTTTCTAGAATAAAGCTTGCCCTGGTCAATATAGGAAGGTCATGCAGATATCATATAGGGAGGATGAAAATGTTCTGGAATAGCTGATACTATAAAAATGTAATGTGTATATATCAAATATTTTTATTATATAAAATTTAATGCAAAACAATAAGTGTTCACCTACCAGTTGTTTAGCAAAGTAATACAATGAACACCTGTGAACCCACAGCCAAAAATGAATGAATGAATAAATAAATTTAAGGTGGACCTCTGGGTGGATAGATCTTTGTCCACCTTGAATTCAATATTCAACTTGATATAAAATTATGAATTACTGGACCAATGGGGAAGAACATTAAGACTCTAAACACATGTTACTACATTTTCTCTCTCTAGAATGACTGTGCCTGTTTCCAGTCTCACCAGCTTAGAATGAGTGACTCATGCTGCTGTCCCTTCTCCTGTTGTAAGTTGTTTTCTCTATGCTAATATAAGGGCAAAACCATATCTCACTGTGAAGAGTGGAGAGCGGGACCCTACCAAGAGAGGCAGTGATGCCTGAGATGGAGGCAGAGATGATGACGTGGAGAGATGGAGCAGCTGGGGACTTTAGACAGAGAGGGAAAGGGGCTGTGTGCTGATGACTGGGGGAGAGCGGGGAGGGGCAGGCTTGTAGAATATACCCTTTGGTTGGTTGATGATGCATAGAAGGGATTGTAACCATGGCAATGAAACGATATATGATAGGATGAATGTAAAACTAATGTTCTCCCATGTAAACTATCACATAATTCACAATAAAACATTAAAAAAAGAACAACACCATATCTCACTGTAACCTCGCAGCATCAGACCTTGTCTACATTCAGGAGGAGGGAAGAGAAGCAGGCTCAGCTCAAAGCTGGTCCTTATGAGTGAAGATCAGGGTTGCTATGAGTTGTAACAGATTTCACAGCACACAACCAGAGTCACCACCATGAGCGCTGATACTGCCACTCTGTCCTTTTCACTATTACTAAAGCCAGCCTTCCCTCCCATAGTACTCTCTATTTTTCTGTTGGGTTCAATTATTCATTGCAATGGTGACACAGAAACTCATTCACTACAGTCATGATTGTGTGGTTTCTTAGGGAAATAACAGACTACAACTTGGGATCAAGTTAGAGATAACAAGGTAGGACTCAGAAGACAGGATACAGTTCCTCAGCCAGAACAGCCTCCAACAACTCCTTCTCAGCGGTGCTACCAATTGAGCTTTGCTTGGGCCCAGCCTCTGCCAAGCTCAGGCACGTGTTACAGCTCTTTAGCTCTGCCGACCAGTGCCCGAGGCACCCTACACTACCAGCAAGTCTCCTGCACAAAGGCACTCAGCTCTCTTTCTTTTCATGAGTCTGCATGAAATGCAGCCACCTAGCTCTTAGGGCTGGGAAGTCCATTGCAGCTGTCTCATGCTGGTCTCCTAGTTCCTGTGGTTTTATGCCATCTCTTGTGTTACAGCTTTCTGTCTCCTGGGTCTAGGAGTTCTCAGTGCACAGACCCAGTGTCCAAGGATGCACTCTTCTTGAGATTGAGCAAGTATGGTGAAAGAATACAACCCTGGCACACACCTTTCCTGATTTTAAATCATAGTGTCCTCTTGTTCTGTATGAGTGACTGCCACTTGGTCTATGTACAGGGTCCTCATGAACACAATTAAGTAGTCTGGAATACCCATTCTTCACAATGTTATATACAGCTTGCAATGATCCACACAATCAAAAGCCTTTGCATAATCAGTGAAGTACAGCTAAATAATTTTCTGTTATTTTTTGCATCTGACAGATGCAAAGATCCATCTGTCATCAGTAATGGTATCTCTAGTTCCACATCATCTGAATCTGGCTTGCATTTCTGGCAATTCACTGTCAATAATACTGTTGCAGACATTTTTTAATGATCTTCTGCAAAATTTTACTTGCATGTGATATTAATGAATTGTTTCCACATTCCATTGGGTCACTTCTCTCTGGAACGGGCACAAATATAGATCTCTTCCAGTAACTTGGCCAAGTAGATGTCTTCCAAATTCCTTGGCATAGATGAGTGTCACCTATACTTCATCAGTTTGTTGAAAGGTTTCAGTTTATATTCTGTCAATTCTTGGATCCTTGTTTTTTGCCAGTGCCTTCAGTGCAGCTTGGGCTTATTCCTTCAGTACCATTGGTTCTTTTTTTTTTTTTTTTTCCAGTTTTTATTGTGAATTGAGTAATAGTTTACATGGGAAAACATTGGTTTTACACTCATCATTTCATTGCAATGATTACAATCTCTTCTGTGTATCATCATTCAACAATATTTTCCTCTATTCCCTTTGTTTTGTTTTTTTTTTTTTTTTCGGGGAGGATGTACACAAAAACACTCAGAAGTACATAACCATTTAAACAACCAAAGGGCACATTCTGCAAGCCTGCCTCCTGACCACCAGTACACAGCCTTTCTCTTTCCATGAGTCTAGAGTCCTCAGCTGCTCTATCTCTCCATGTCCTCATCTACGCCTCCATATCTGGTGTTGCTGATTCTCTGGATAAAGCCCCTAATTCTGCTCATGCTCTTCTCCCTTGATGGTCCTAGTGTCCTTTGTTTCTGGACTGTAAGATCAACTACTGCCCCCGTTTTTGTTACAGAACTTCTACCTTTACAGTTGTGACAGTTGTAATTAGTCATGATAACAGTTACTCACTATTGAATCATAAGAATCTTTGTTTCCAACTTCCACATTTCAAATCATCAGTAATTACATCTTGTTTCCATGTTGGATCAATTTCAGACTGAAGAAGTTGGTAGAATTCTTCAATTTCATCATCATTGGCTTTAGTGGTTGGTGTATAAATTTGAGTAATGGTGGTGTTAACTGGTCTTCCTTGTAGGGATATGGGCATTATCCTATTACAGAAAACATCGTACTTCAAGATAGATCTTGAAATGTTCTTTTTGATGATGAATGTGATGCCATTCCTCTTGAATTTGTCATTCCCCAAATAGTAGACCATATCAGATTCAAAATGGCCAATTCCAGTTCATTTCCACTCATTAGTGCCTAAGATAGCTACCTTTATATGCTCCATTTCATTTTTGACAACTTCCAATTTTTCTAGATTCATACTTTATACATTCCATGTTCTGGTTATTAATGAATGTTCACAGCTGTTTCTTCCCATTTTGAATTATTTCTCTATCAGCTAATGGAGGTCCTGTAAGCTTTACTCCACTTGTGTCATCTTGGTCAGTTCTACTTTGAGTGCTTTCCAACCTGAGGAGGTCGTCTTCTGGTACCATATTTGATAATGTTTTGCTGATATTCATAATGTTTCCAATGGTTAAGCTTTCAGAAATAGTCCTCCTCTCCCTCTTCCTGTCTGTCTTAGTCAGAAGCTCAGCTGAAACTTGTCTACCTGCTGGTATTTAAAATACTGGTGGCATATCTTTCAGCTTCACAGCAACACAGAAGCCACCACAGTATGGCAAACTGACAGACCAATGGTGGAACGTATCATTTTAGAGGACATGATGCAACCCATGACAGATCCATGGAGAGACAATGAAGGTGTGGTAAAGAGGATATGTTGTTGTTAGGTGCCATAGAGTCAGTTTCAACTCATTGTGACCAGAACAAAACACTGCCTAGTCTGGTGCCATCCTCACAATTATTACTATGTTTGAGCCCAACATTGTAGGTAATGTTTCTATCCATCTCATTGAGGGCCTCGTTCTCTTTTTGTTGACCCTCTACTTTACCAGGCATGATCTCCACCAAGGACTCTCCTTCCTGATAACATGGCAAAGTGTATGAGACAAAGTCTTACCATCCTTGCATCTAAGGAGCACATTGATTGAACTTCTTCCAAGACAGGTAATTTTGTTCTTTTCGTAGCCCGTAGTATATTCAGTTCTTTTGGACTGCCAAAAGAACAAACCAATTTGTGTTGGAAGAATTACAGCCCAAGTGCTCCCTGAAAACCAGGATGGCCAGACTTCATCTTTCATTCTTCATAGTGTCAGGAGGGACCAGTCCCTGGAGAAGGATATCATGTTTGGTAAAGTGGAGGGTCAGAGAAAAAGAGGAAGACCCCCAATGAGACAG
>NW_006408672.1:2293083-2300800 GCF_000296735.1 Chrysochloris asiatica | reverse complement strand
ACCTAGCAATAGCAACAAGCTAAGCACAACCTCCTATGTTTATAAACTTAATATTTATTTTTAAATATGTGCTGTCTAGCCTTTCTTTTCATGCCGGTTGTTGTTGTTAAGTGCTGTCAAGTTGATTCCAACCCATAGTGACCCTGTATAGGGTTTCCAAGGAGCAGTTGGTGATCTTGAACCACCAACCTTACAGTTCAAACGACTTTGCAGTCTGACGCATTAGCCCACAGCACCCACTCCCCTAAACATGGTGAATGTTCCTAAAACCAGCTGAACTTTCTGAAAGAAGCATGGCAAGTACCAACATCTCAAAGTGACATAGTAAATAAAAGAAGGGCAAAGATTCTTTATATGCCCAGAGAAAAAGGAATTATGACAGGAAGCAGTGTGAATATGAGGGGCAGACTCAGCTGATTTTCCAAAAGAAGGCTAAAACTACAAAGAAAATTGTGGTGAGGGCTTGAGTGTGTTGAGTCCAACTGCAGATCTAAGAGAATGTTGGCTATTAGGAGAAGCCAGCAATTTGAACCGGGAGGAGATAGAAGAGAAAAGCCATGCAGTCCAGTTCTAAGCTTCATCTTGTTGTATTGTCAAGACAATAAAATCCTGATGTTCAAAAAATAGGAACTGTCTATCGTTTTATAATCAAATTAGTGCTGAAAGGCACATTAGGACAAAGAGCTGGGCTTGACTTCAACCTTTCCACTCCTCCCTCATCCCTCAGAGGCAACTATTTTAGACTCTACCACCTTTCTTCTTCATGTTTCTAATTAATATAAGTATACTGCAACATTTCTGTCATTGTTAGACCTCTTCTTGGACCTCTCCTTCTTTGGGAAAGAATCTAGCTCTTTTGCATCCCCCCACTTTCTCCTAACCCAGTGCTCCCAACAAAGGTCCCTGTAAAAGATGGCTCTGTAAGTTGTTCATGGTTGCTGCCTGTGCCCTTCTGACCACAGAGAAGAACATTTTATGGAAGACCGAATGTTCACATGTGAGTCAATGAGGAGAGAATCATTACTAGTTCAGCCGAGGCATGGCACAGGGTAGAGATGGGGACAGTCTCCCTCCACACTGGATATGGCTCCTTGAGATAAGAGTTCTTGTCTGTCTTATATCCAGATGCTTAGCAATGCAGGGCATGATGATTAATGGAGACTTCATTCTCCTCATTATCAACCACGTTAGTGATTGGACATTAGTCATCACTCCTCACTTAACTCACCAGAGGCTAGAAATCTTGCTTTTTGATCAGTGGTGATAAAATGGAGCTTAACTTCTCTGGATTGAGTCACTAGTTTCTGGTTTTACCTTCCTTTAGCGCTCTAATAATAGAACTCTGGTAGCGTAGTGGTTACAAATTGGTCTGTGAACCACAAGATCAGCAGTTCGAAACTACTAGCTGTTCTGTGGGAGAAAGATGAGGCTTTCTGCTCCTGTAAAGATTTACAGTCTCGGAAACCCTGTTCAGGGTCGTAGTGGGTCGGAACCGACTCAACGACACTTAACAATAACAACAACAACAACAGCGCTCTGATGATGTTGAATATGTCCTCAGCATGAGTCCTTTTCTCAAACTGCAAGCTCCTTTCAGGTAGCCTCAACACCCCCAGGAGGATCTGCCACCCACCCACCTCATCCTCTCCAGGAATGCCTGTTCCCCAAGTTTTTGTAGTGGATCACACACCTGCTTGTCATGTTCTGTCATGTGGTGGGCTCCCTGAGAAGACGCAGCTACTCATCAGCAGGGTTTTTTGTTTGTTTGTTTTAAATCTTACTTCTCATTGCAATCCTACCTCCTAGTATAAGGCTTATTTTGCAATTCACATAATTCTGTTGTTCTTGTTAGTTGTCATTGAATAGGTCCGATTCACGGGGATCTTCTGTACAACAGAATGGAACATTGCTTGGTCTTGCACCATCTTCATGACCATTGGTGCATTTCAGCTCATTTGTGTAGCTATCTTGGTGTGGTGCTGCAGAATAAGCACTCAACTGCTTACACTGTTGGTTTGATCCACAAGGAAACCCTATACAGGATCGCTATGAGTTGGTCCTGATTCGACAGCACTTAACAACATGCTGCTGTCATGTCAGTCCATCTCATTGGAGGGTTCCCTTGATTTCATTGGCCCTCTACCATGTCCTTTTCCAGAAATTGTTCTCTCCTGATGATGTGCCCAAAGTAAGGGAGTCAATGTCTCACCATCCTCTCCCAAAGTAGGTTCTCATTCTTGGTGGCTCCATCACAGAAATGACCAAATACTGTCCCTTTAGTAGGTGTCTGGTAGCATAGTGGATACGAATCGGGCTTCAAACCACAAGGTTGGCAGTTTGAAACTACCAGCTTTTCTACAGGAGAAAGATGAAGTTTTCTTCTCCCATAAAGATTTACAGCCTTGGAAACCCTGTATAGGGTCACTATGGGTCAGAACCGACTCGACAGCACTTAACAACAACAACAGTAGGTGTCAGAGTTTCATTACTTAAAATCAGGGGAAAAGAGGGACTTTACTCTGCTAGTACAGCTACAGGTAATTGTTACAAAAACCTGAACTTTAAGTTGGGTCTCTCCACCAAGTGTCCTCTCTGTAGACCCCCCACTTGGGCTGATAGGTGCAAATAGACATTCATTACCAATTTTCCCCACTGGACCAATAAACAACATTTCTATCAATGGAGAAAAGATTGACGTCGTCAAGCACTTCATTCTTCTTGGATCAACTATCAACGCTCACGGAAGCAGCACTCAAGAAATTAAACAATGTATTTCATTAGGCAAATCTGCTGCACAAGACCTTTTTAAAGGGTTGAAGAGCAAAGATGTCAGCATGAGGACTAAGGTGCACCTGACCCAAGCCATGATATTTTCAATAACCTCACATGCATGCAAAAGCTGGACAATGAATAAGGAAGACCATAAAAGAATTGATGCTTCAGAGTTATGGTGTTGGAGGAGAATATTGAAAGTGCCATGGATTACCAAAAGAACTAATAGATCCATTTTAGAAGAAGTGCAGGCCAGGATGGCCAAACTTCGTCTCTCATACTTCGGGCATATTGTCAGGAGGGACCAGTTGCTGGAGAAAGATATCATGGTTGGTAAGGTGGAGGGTCAAAGAAAAAGAGGAAGACCTCCAGCGAGATGGATTGGCAAAGTGACAGCATCAATGGGCTCAAGCGTGGCAACAATTGTGAGCTTGGCCCAGGATCAGGAATAGGGTCACTAAGAGTCGGTACAGACTCAAAGGCATCTCACAACCGCAACAACAGCAACTCAAATGAGGGAAAAGAAGGTCAAAGAGAAGATAGGAAGTGGGCATGTAGAGGACAGGGTATTATCTGCTTGAAGGACTAAAGCCCCTCAGAAGGCTGAAGTCATGAATAGGGAATCAGCTTTTGATGGACACAGGACAATAGATAAAGGGCTGATGCCCCATAGGGTTTCCAAGGCTGTAATCTTTACATAAACAAACTTTCATATCTTTTTCCCTGGAGTGGCTGCTACAGGTTCAAACAGCTGACCTTTCAGTAAGCAGACAAGCACTTAGCCACTATGCTACCAGTGCTCTTTTTAGTGTTGGTGGTGACAGAGGTGATTCTGTAGGCAGGAAGGCATGAGTTGAGAGTTGAAGGTAAAGTCTTAGTGGTTGAGAGTGAAGAGGAAGGAGGTGGTCTGACTTGTGGCATTTGGCCAGGACACTGCAATCAAAGTTAATGAGGTTGCAAATTGGTTGTTGTTGTTGTTAGGTGCCATTGACTTGGTACTGACTCCTAGTGGTGAGGATTTTTGTTTTCTTTACATTGAGATGTAATCCATACCAAAGTCTGTGCCCTTTGATCTTCATTAGTAAGTATTTTAAGTCCTTTTCACTTTTAGCATGTAAGGTTGTATCATCTGCATATCACAGGTTCCTCCAATCCTGATGCCACGTTTTTTTCTTCATAGAACCCAGTTTCTTGGATTATTTGCTTAGCATACAGGTTGAATAAGTATGGTGAAAGAATACAACCTTGTCGTACACCTTCCTTAATTTTAAACCATTCAGTGTTCTGTTGATAACAACTGCCTCTTGGTCCATGTACAGATTCCTCATGAGCACAATTAAGTGTTCAGGAGTACTCATGCTTTGCAATGTTGTCCTTAGCTTGTCATAATCCACACAATTGAAAGTCTTTGTGTAGTCAATAAAGCACAGGTAAACATCTCTCTGATATTCTCTGCTCCTGTGAAAACAACCAAACAAGCCTATATTAAAGTCTCAAAATCTTGTTTTCCAGTGATAGGACCTTGTAGATAAATGATGAATTCCTGGTATTGGGCCAGATATCTATGGCATGAGGTGGAACATCTGGTCCCACTAGAAAGCAAGGAAGCTTTCAAAGGTTCAAGGGAATTTTCAGAAGGATTCGGGAATCACTTGGCCCAAGATGGAGCAGATGAGATTCAGTGAGGATAGTTACTACAGTGGGTCAGACATCAACTATGACTCACTTCATTTTTGCATATAATAGTAATAAAACAATAAAATGCATTGATAACTACTCTTGGCTGTTAAGATGACAACTCACGATTTTGAAAAATGCTAAATCAAGGAAAGAATTCTGCCCGTATTTTGCCTTTCTTATATGAACTGTGGAGTCCTGGTGTGGTACTGTAGGATAAGCACTGGATTGCTAACTGCAAAGTTGGCAGTTCAAATCCACCATCCTCTCCTCAGAAACCATATACAGGGTTGCTGTGAGTCTGAATTGACTCAACGACACTTAACAATGACAACAAATGAACTGTACCTCAGGGTTAACTAAATAATGTGGGGAAGTCTGTCTTTACAGATGCATTCTAGAAAATAAATGAAGAAGAAATAATAGAATATTACCATTTAACAACTACTAAAGAACCGTTGAAAGCCTTGATGTGGCGCCGTAAGATAAGCACTGGACTGCACCAGCTGCTCCTCAGAAACCCTATACAAGGTCACTATGAGTCAAACCCCACTCAACGGCACTTAACAACAACAACAACAAAGAACTGCTGTGGTGTTGTAGAATAAGCACTGGACTGCTAATCACAAGGATTGCTATGAGTCAGAACTGACTCACCAGCACTTAACAACAACAACACAACAACAAAGAACTAATGAGAACCATGGCAACTAATGTCACGGGATACGACGTGTACCTCAGTACCTACAAAACATTTCTGTGTGAAAAATTGAAATTGAATTGGATAAGCCTCCATAACTGATTGTCAATTTGAAGAAATACAGAGGACAAAAGTCCTGTTGGTGTATGTAGTAGGGAAAGTGTTGGGCTGTTAACCTCAGGTCGTGGTTTAAATCCATCAATCATTCTATGGGAGAAAGACAAGGCTGATTGGTCCCGCAGAAACTGGCAGTGTTAGAAATCATATGGAGCAGTTCTACTGTGTCCTGTAGGGTGGCTGGGTATGAGTCCGCATGGACTCTAAGGCAGTGAGTTTGACTTTTTGATTTAGAGGACGCCAGAACATGTTTGACTGCATGGCAGAGATACAGTCAGAAAAAATCAGATTGTGGAGAATTCAATGGCCTGGTCTTTTCCACAAGTTGCTAGAGGCAAAGAAAGAGAGAGGGAATTCTTTGTATGTTCCCCATTTCCTTGAAAGCCTCTACCTTACAGCTGCCAAGCCAGACTGTCACACCTGACTCTTCTCCTTGATTCCTTTCTCTTACCTCCTAGACCTTTCTCACATTTGTGGTCCCACAACCATCCTCTCTGGCTGGGATTACTACAGGGACATTCTTGCTTCTCACAGTCCATTTTCCACACTGCCCTTGAACACTGCACCATCACCACTGTATTTATTTCAGTTCCCTTACCTAGCTGCCTTCTGGTATTTTGGTGTATCTACCATGGTTCTTTAAGGAGCTCTGGTAGCGTAGTGGTTACGAATCGGGCTGCGAACCTTAAGGTCAGCGGTTCGAAAATACCAGCCGTTCCGCAGGAGAAAGATGAGGCTTTCTACTCCCGTAAAGATTTACACCCTCGGAAACCCTGTACAGGGTCGCTATGGGTCGGAACCGACTCGACGGCACTTAACAACAACAACAACAACCATGGTTCTTTATAGACTCTTCCTTCTTTCTGCCACACTCTTGACTCATTCCTTCTTTGTGCCTTAGCTGTTGTTACCTCCTCTGACCATTATATCTAGGTTTGATGACCCTCTCTTGCACCCTTTATGCTCCTTATTATAACCTGTAATGAACAGTTTTGTCTATCTGAAGCTTTTTTTTTTTTTTTATTGTGAATTAAGTGAAGGTTTACAGAGCAGATAATCAGTTTTACATTCAGCAAGTCACATATTTTGTTTCATTACAATGATTTCAATTTCCTCCATACAGTTAACAGTACTTAACCTCTATTTACTTTAAATATTGCATTTCTCTTGTGTCTCCCACTACCTGAATCTTTCCTCTGATAATCTCCCTGTTGCTGATTATTGCCAGCCCTCTCACCCATGTCTACCCTCTAGCACATGAATAATTTCCCTACCTCTCTTCCCATATTTATAATTTACTGTTTTATTAAGAAAACCTTTTTCTTAACTTTTTAAACATTGGTCTTCATATAATATTTGCTCTTTAGTTATTGACTAATTTAACTCAGTGTGTTGTCCTCCAGGTTTAGAATGTAGTGAGGTGTTTCATAGAGTCATCATTGTTCTTCAACGTTTTATAATATTCCACTGTGTGTATGTACCAAAATTTGTTTAGCCATTCTTCTGTTGATGGGCACTCAGGCTGCCTTTTTGTTCTTAAACTTTTTTCATGAATTGAATGAAGATTACAGAGCAGGTCATCACTTTTACATTTAACAAATCGTGTACTTCATTGCAAATGTATGTAATCCCCTCTATATACCAACAGTTAACAATATTTATCTCTATTCACTTTATCTATTGCATTCCTACCTGTGCCTCTCACTGCTTCATCTTTTCTCTGCTGACCTCCGTCTTGTTGCATATTGCTTGCCTTGTCACCCATGTTAACGTGTTTGTACCCTCTAGCCCATGAGCAGTTTTCTTTTCCCCTCTTCCTGTAACCATCATTGATTGTTTTATTAAGGAAACCTTTTCTTAACTTTTTACAACATTGATCTCATACAATGTTTGTCTTATTGGGATTGACTAATTTCACTCAGCCTAAAGTCTTCCAGATCTTTGCACATTTTGTTGTAATATTTTGCTTTATCTTCTCGAGCTGATCTTTGAAATGTTCTGTTCAGCTCTTGTACCTCCTAATTTCTTCCATTTGCTTTAGTATCTCATGGGAACACTGATAGTTTAAAATTAAGAAAGGTGTGCAACACGGTTGTATTCTTTCACCATACTTATTCAACCTGTATGCTGAGCAAATAATCCGAGAAGCTGGGTTCTATGATGAAAAATGTCTCATCAGGATTGGAGGAAGGCTCATTAACAACCTGCAATATGCAGATAATACAACCTTGCTTGCTGAAAGTGAAGACAACTTAAAACATTTACTGATGAAGGTCAAAGAGCACAGCCTTCAGTATTGATTACATCTCAATGTAAAGAAAACAAGAATCCTCACCACTGGACCAATAAACAACGTTCTCTTATCAACAGAGAAAAGATTGAAGTTGTCAAGGACTTCATTCTTCTTGGATCAACTATCAACACTCATGGAAGCAGCAGTCAAGAAATCAA
>NW_006408672.1:2279978-2290898 GCF_000296735.1 Chrysochloris asiatica | reverse complement strand
GTTGGTTCCAACTCATAGCGATCCTGTGTAGGGTTTCCCAGGAGTGGTTGGTGAATTTAAATCACTGACCTTGCAGTCCAAACTGACCTTGCGGTCCAGTGCATTATACCAAAGCACCACACAAGGACTCCTAGTAGGCACTCAATATCAATTGAATAGAGTAAATGTGCCTCTTAGCTTTTTGTTGATCCTCTTTTACTGAAATCAAATCAAAACAAATTCAAGCCAAGGGTGCAAATATCAAATTATGGGCAGACCAGCTACAGCCTGGCCACCCTTGGCAGTCTCCTTGGACTCCGGACATCAGCTATAGACACATCTCATCATTATTTTGAAATAGTAAATATGAAAAGCTCTATCAAATTGGAAGTCCATTGGGTTATTACAAGAAATTTCAACATTACATGCCAATTAAAGAACAGGAAGAATAGTTCAATTCTTTAAATACAATCTTAACTTGTAAAAAGCTGGGTTGTTGTACAAAATGGCTTTAAAGTTACCCTCTACGTGTCGAAGAAACTGTATCAAAGATGGTGACATCCAAGAATTTCAAGAGCTCATTTAAAAGTTTTGGTTAGAAATTGTACGCAGCTACTTCAAGTATTGTTGTTGGCTGCTCTCCAGCTGATTCTTACTGAAGGGACCCCATGTGTGCACGGCATGTCTGCTCAAAGGGTCTTAAAGATTGTGATCTTTCAGAAGGGTATCACCATGCCTGTCTTCGGAGACACCTCTAGTTAAGTTTGAATTACCAACTTTTCATAGTAGTCAAGCACTCAAGGTTTGCACCATACAGTCATTGAAGCAATCCTATTTTCATTGAAAAATGTGAAATACTCTATATATATACTGACTTCTTTAACACATAATTTTTTTTTCTTATATATTACAAACTGGTTGATGCTGACTCTTGGTTTCCCCTTGTGTATCAGAGTACAGCTGTGTTTCATAGGGTTTTCAGTGGCCTATTTTTCAGAGATAGATTGCAAAGCCTTTCTTTTGAGGTGCCTCTGGGTGGAATCTCACCTTCACCCTTTCAGTTAGCAGGCAGGGACTCCTGTATCACAAGTCAATTCTGACGCATAGGGACCCTAAAGGATAGAGTAGAACTGCCCATAGACTATAATTTTTATGGAAGCAGACTGTCATATCTGTCTGATTTACCCCGGATCACTCAGGAAAGGAAGGACATGAAAAGGAACTAGCTAGAAGAAGAGGGACATAGTGGAAGAAAACGAAGTCAAGGTTGAAAGAAGTCTGGAGGCCAGAGCTACCCCTCACTTGCAGGATGAAGGGTACCTGACTGGCTTCCTGGGGCTGAGCAACAATGGAGTGGGTAGGTTTCCTTTCTTTGTAGCCTATTTCTCAAAAGCCTAGAAAAGTGCTGCAGTTCAGCAAACAAGCATGAATATATCTGGGATTTCAGGAAACACCAGGCCCTTGGGGTACCTAAGGGACCTGGAAATGGGCTGGGGAGAAGACCCTCTCCAGAAAGGCCTGAAAAGGAGCTGGGGGTGGAGAGGGCCCCATAAGGAATCCCCAGGAGGTCTTCCAAATTCTCCAGTATGAGTATTCACAGGCCCTTGATTGGTTTTAGCCTTAAGCATTGTTGTAAGGATCCTCTGGTAGTGTAGTGGTTATGAATCGGGCTATGAACCGCAAGGTCAGCAGTTTGAAACTACCAGCTGTTCCTCGGGAGAAAGATGAGACTTTCTGCTCCAGTAAAGATTTACAGCCTCGGAAACCGTATACAGTGTCGCTGTGAGTCGGAACTGACTCCACGGCACATAACAACAACATTGTTGTAAACTGAGCAGGTTTCTTCCAGGAATTTCTTTTGTAAAATGTGTTTTCAGCTACACTTCGCTTTTCCAGGGTCCGTAGTAGGTTGTCTGCATCACCCTTAGGGAAGTACCCAACCTCCTCTCTGCCTCTTCTCAAGGTCAATGTTTGGCACTTAGTGAATGGGATTTGAAGAACAAATTGTACCTGGAGTGATGTCGGCTGGAGACCAGGGAGGGTGCACCCGACAGGTGATGGAGCCAGCCTAGGCTTTGCCTAAAGGTGTGAGCCAGGTGTGGTCAAAGATGGCTCAGCCTAGACGCATCCCTGTACCCTGCATTCACTATTTGATAAAAGGCTCTCGCTTTGCGATTCTGCCCCCTGACCGGACACAATGGGAATGCAAAGTCGGGAAGAGGAGGACAGGCCCCTTGGCGCTGCACACGGTGGCGCCGGCCCTTCCCGGGAGTGAGTTGATCTTGCCGCCGTTGGGTACGACCTGCCTTTAAGACAAAGGGGCGACGCGCTGCGGGCCTGGGGGAGGCTCGGGGTGAGGTGGAGACCATGCAGTAAGTGCCGGGAGCTCGCCGAAGGTCGGGCTGCGGGCCAGCAGGTGTGGAGCGCCGGGAGGCCCCTGGCGGCCCACGGTGGGGGCGCCCTCGCCAGGGCCGGTGGGGGCAGAAAGGGCCCTTTCGGCTCGCCGCCCGGCTCCGAGCCCCGCGGAAAAGTGAAAGTGCGGCGGCTGAACGGCGCTCCAGGAAGTCGCGAGCAGGAAGCGCCTGCGGCTGCCGTGCCGAGACGCGGGTCCAAACGGGCCTCGGCGGCGCAGGTGAGACCTGGGGACCCGGAGAAGGAGGGCGGCACGGGACCCTTCCCCGCACCTGCCGGCCGCCGGACTCTGGCGCCGCACCCCGTGGCACCTGCAGCCTGGACGCCGAGCGGAGACTCGCGGGCATTGGGGCGCCGCACTCGCCGCGAGCCAGGCGGCGGGTCCCTGCCTTCACTGAGTTGCCGCCGTCCTCTGCCTTTTTTTTTTTTTTTTTAAATTTAATGTAGGCTGTAAGGTCTCCAGCGCTCTTTTCCTTGAGGGAAATGCATGAAATGAAGATCTAGAAGAGTTGCCCTAGGCAATAATGAGGGGAGCTCTCGAACCCGGAGCCTCAGGGCTTGGGGGAAGTAGAGGCAGGTGACTGGCGGCCCCACCGGAACCTTGGGCAGGGACGAGCCCAAGTGTCCCGGCTGAATCTCCGCCCCAGCAGCGATGGTAGTGAGGGTGTGGGGACGGCGCAAGGCCACTCCGCTCATTGTCTGCCGCGCGATGCGGACGTGGGCGTTCCCGCTGAACTCACCCCCTCCCGGGACCAGACACCCGGGAAGGGGCCGGCACGAAACCTCTCGTTGGACTCCATCGCCAACACCCGGGCCTCTGGGTGGTGGTTTGTTGAGGAGCCGGTTCCTGCGCCCGAGGCCCTCTGTCCAATCGGGAATGACAGCGACCTCCTGGGTTTATGAGACTTAGGACGCAATAAAGTCCCTTCGCTGCTGGCCGCTTGCCTCTGGCTCTTTTGCCTCCTCATCCAACCCTAGGTTCTCGAAGCTGCTGCGGATTCCAGTAGCTAAAAGAGGTAGAGTCTGAGGATTTGCCTTTACGTGGCAGGATGCTGACAAAGCTCCTTACTCGCCCTCCAGGTTTGCATTTCTAAAGGGAAATTCCAAATCCTGCGGTCTCTTTAACTCTCCTAAAGCTGTCTGCCAGGAAGGTGCTGCCTACTCAGGAATTTACAGGAGGTGAAGTTGTTTATTTGGTAACTGTAATCGATTCCCCCTTCATGAAGCTTCTTTTAGATTAAAGTTAGAAAATCCAGGGTTTCTTAGATGTTGTTAAGTGCCATTGAGTTGATTCCGACTCATAGCGACCCCAAATAGGACTTCCGAGGAGCAGCTGGTGAGTTTGAACCACGTACCCTGGCCCAGTGCTTTTCCCACAGCGTCAATCATGAGTGTGTGTGTCTGTGTGTAGCTGTGGTTCTTCAGTGCAGACTACCGTTGGTGTTCTGGATGAGGGTAAGTATGGTGGTGGTCGTGGTGTGCGGTGAAGTTGGTTCCGACCCACAGCGACCCTGCATAGGATTTCCAAGGCTGTGAATCTTTAAGGAGAACAGAAAGCCTCATCTTTCTCCCGCGAAACCACTGGTAGTTTTGAACTGCTGACCTTGACGTTAGAAGCCCGACTCTTTACTACAGTGGTGCGAATTAAATTCTAATTCTTTTTTGTACTTAAGCCAATAAAAAAGGAGGGCTACTTTCATTAATGTTAAATATTCTTTAAAAGCACAAAACCATAGAACAGTGTTCGCTCTGGAAAGGAAATCTTCTCAATCTCATGGTGAAAAAAATATACGTGAAAACGTGTTTTTTTGGGGGGGGGGCATGCATTTCTCGTCTATCTTTGCTTTTAAAATGAGACACACACAACACCTTACACATTTTTTGTCTTTAAGTGGATTATTACACTACACACGGGACCAAGTTGATTATTTATGGTGGCTGCTCAGATCTGGGAAGACCCTTTTGATGTCAGGCTTGCTATTGTTTGTTTTTAGCCTCATTACTTGAGTCTCCACTGAGTATTCAGAAATATTCCAGGCACACTAAATCTGAGGTCTGAGGGTGGGGCATGGGAATGTTGAATATTTACAGTTGACTATTGTTAGCTGCTGAAGTGCTGGTGTGGCACCATAGGATAAGCACTCAACTTCAAGGTCAGTTTGAACCACCGGGTTGGAGGTTCAAACTTACCAGTTGCTCCACGGAAAACCTATACAGGGTCACTATGAGTGGGAACCGATTAAACATTGTTAGTTGCTCGCTAGTTGACCACTGACTCATGGAAACCCTAGTGTGTTAAAGAGTTAAATTGTGTTCCATAAGGTTTTCTTGGATGTAATCTTTAGGAAAACAGTTCACCAAGTCTTTCTTTTTCAGAGTCACTGGGTAGGTTTGAACAGCCAACTTGTACGAATTGGGCTGCTAACCTCACAGTCAGCAGTTCGAAACTACCTGCTGTACCGCGGGAGAAAGATGAGGCTGGCTGTGCCCATAAAGATTTACAGCCTTGGATACCCTGTGTAGGGTCGCTGTAGGTCGGAATAGACTCCACAGCACAGAACAGTAGCAATCAAACGAAAACTAATTCCACCACCAAGTCTCCTACAGTTCACCAGCTTGGACTCTTTCAGAAGACAGATGTAAAACTTGTATTTCACAAATTTTCATGGAGGTGCCACTTTTGACAGCAGAGTAGAACTGGGCATTTTGACTGATTCCCCCAAGTAGATTTGTTAGTTCAAGGGGTACCTATAAAAAGTGACTTTAAAAAAAAAGAAAAGGAATGCTTTATTTTTGTATGTGCCTGGCTGTGTGCCAGAGCCAGTGACTTGCTCCAGTTCTGCTGCCCTCTCTGTAGAGGGGCAGGGCCTGTGGAAGCAAGGTTGATGGGAGGCGTGGACTGCAAGAAACTGGACAAACTGGAATTTGCCCCACCATAGCCAAACTGACCTAGGCAGAGCCTTGGCCTCATCTGTGAAATGTAGTCAGTGCGTTTTCTTCAGCATGGTTAGAGGGCTCAGATGAGGTCATTTATGTTGAGGTGGAGGAGATGTTGAGATCCTGATCGATGACGATGATTACTTAATTTGAGAATTTATAACATTTCCTTTAATTACTTGTTTTAAAGTCAAGAAGGTTTATTTTTGTGTTGTCTCCCAGGCCTTCAGCCTTGCTGATTTCCTATACAGAGAGATGAACCTTTCTGCTCCTGTAAGGATTTATAGCCTCGGAAACCCTATATAAGGTTTCTGTGAGTTGGAACTGACTCGGTGGTGTACCACACCAGCACCACCGATTCCTTAGTACCTTCGGGCCTTCGTTGTTATTAAAGTTTTTAAGAGTTGAATTGAGGCATATTGATTTATTGACTTGTTGCGGTATGCCATCAAGTTGGTTCCGACTCATAGCAATCCTGTATAGGTTTCCTAAGGAGCCGCTGCTGGATTTGAACTGTCAACCTTGCAGTTCAAACTGACTTTGTGGTCCAGTACTTATCCTAAAGGTCACACCAGTACTCCAAACTTCAAAAAGTTGATGGAAATTGCTAACCTTCAGAAAGAACAATCAGTACAGAGAGGGGAGTTCTTGGGTGGTGCAAACTGTTGAGTGCTCTACTACTAATCCAACGGTTGGTGACTCAAACATACACAGACAGAACTTGGAAGAAAGACCTTGTGGTCTGCTGCTGAAAAATCAGCCAGTGCAAACCTTCTGGAGCACAGATCTCTGACTCACAAGGGTTAGCATGAATTGAAATTGACTTGACGACAGCTGGCCTGGTTTTTCTTTGGTTCATAGAGAAGCAGTATTTGATTTTTTGTTTTTTACTTTTTATTATGAATTGAGTGAAGGTTTGAAGAACAGATCATCAGTCCCACATTCAACAAACCATACACTTTGTGTCATTACAATGAATACAATCCCTTTCATGTACCATCTGTTTCCAGTGTTTATCTCTGTTCACTTTAACTCTTTCACTCCTCCCTGTGTTTTCCACTACCTTCACTTTTCCTGTGTCAATCTTCCACTTACTGTGTCTTGTCTTGCCTTCCCTATCATCCAAGTTAACATGTGAATAATTTCCCCTTCTCTCCTACCCCTGGTAAACATCAGAGAATGCTTCTTCTAGCAAGAAAGCCTTTCCTTAACTTTTTGCAACGGTGGTCTCGTACAATATTTTGTCCTTCTGTGATCGACTGATTTCACTTAGCATAATGTCCTCCAGGCTCATCCATGTTATGATGTATTTTTCAGATTCATCATTATTCTTCAGTGCTCCACAGTATTCCATTGTGTGTACATACCAAACTTTGTTTAACCATTTTTCCATTGATGAGCATTTAGGCTGTCTCTATCTTTTTGCTATTTAGTAAATAGTGTTGCAATGAATATGTTGTTGTTGTTAAGTGCCATTAAGTCAGTTCTGACCCATAGTGACCCTGTATAGGGTTTCCAAGGAGCAGCTGGTGAGTTTGAACTGCTGACCTTGAAGTTCAAACCAACCTTTCTGACCAGTGCATTATCTCACAGTGCCACACCAGGACTCCATGCACACCTGGACCTAGGTGTGCGTCTATCTCTTCATGTCACTGCTCTCATTTCTGTGAGGTTATATACTGAGTAGAAGGATTGCTGGATCATATGGTATTTCTATTTACAACATTTTGAGGAAGCACCACATTCTTTGCCTCAGTGGTTGCACCGTTTTACTGCCCCACCAGCACTGTATGAGCGTCCTAGTCTTGTCACACACTCACCAGCATTTGTTGTTTTCTGTTGTTTTGAATTTCGTTACCTATGCTGGGGTAAGGTGATATCTCATGGTTTGATTTGCATTCTCTGGTTGGCTATTCAAGTTCACCAGCTGCTCCTCAGAAACCCTATACAGGGTGGCTATGCTTCGTATCTGACTCAGGGGCACTTAACAACAACCACAACAATGATGTATGATCTTAAACATATCTTCACATGTTGCTTGGCTGCCTGAATGTCTTCTTTGGTGAAGTGTCTGTTCATGCCCTCTCCCCATTTTTTAATTGGATTGTTTGTCTTCTTATTGAGGCATTGATGTGTTCTATAAATTTTAGAGAGTAGTCCTTTGTTTGATGTTGTTAAGTGCCGTCGAGTCGGTTCCGACCCATAGCGACCATGAACAGGGTTTCTGAGGTTGTAAATCTTTACGGGAGCAGAAAACTTCATCTTTCTCCCGTGGAACAACTGGTAGTTTCGAACTGTTGACCTTGTGGTTCGCAGCCCGATTCGTAACCACTACGCTACCAGAGCTCCTTTTTGATATGTTGTTGCCAATTTTTCCTTTTTCAGTCTGTGGGTTTTCTTTTTACTCTTTTAGTGAAATCTTTTGATGCATGTATGTGTCTAATTTTTAGGAGGTCCCAGTCATCTATTTTGTCTTCTGCTATTAGTTATGTTTAATAGCGTAGTGGTTACAAATCGGGCTACGAACCTTAAGGTCAGCGGTTCGAAACTACCAGCCGCTCCACGGGAGAAAGATGAGGCTTTCTACTTCCGTAAAGATTTACACCCTCGGAAACCGTGTACAGGATCGCTATGGGTCGGACCCGACTCGATGGCACTTAACAACAACAACAACAATAGTGTACTTATACCACATGTCAGAAGGAGCTCTGCTAGGGTAGTGGTTACGAATCGGGCTGTGAACCGCAAGGTAAGCAGTTCGAACTACCAGCTGTTCTGCGGGAGAAAGATGAGGCTTTCTGCTCCCGTAAAGATTTACAGCCTCAGAAACCCTGTAAAGGGTCGCTATGGGTTGGAACCGACTCGATGGCACTTAACAACAACAACCACATATCAGAGCCCCTAAGTTTGTCCTTGTTTTTTCATGGGTGATCTTTATAGTTCTAGATTTCTTTCACATTTAGGTCTTTAAACCTCATCAAGTTTGTTTCTGTATATGGTATGAGATATGAATCTTTCATTCTTTGGCATATGGATTTCCAGATCTGCAGCTGTTTGCTGAAGAGACTATCTCTTCCCAATTTTTGACCTTTTGTTGAAGATCACCTGACTGTAGATGGTTGGATTTACTTCTGGGTTCTCAATTCTGTTCCAACGATCTATATGCCTTTCATTGTACCATGTACCAGACTGTTTTGATTACTGACAGTGTGTAGTAGGTTTTGAGATCTGACAGTAAGAGGCCTACTACTTTGCTCTTCTTTGTTTGGTAATGCTTTGTTTATCCAAGATCTTTCCTTTCCCTGTAAAATTAGTGATTAGTTTTTGCCTCTCTTTAAAGAATGATGTTGGAATCTGGATTGGGATTGCATTATATGTATAGGTTGCCTTAGGTAGTGTTGACATTTTCACAATGTTAAGTCTTTCTATTCATGAGCATGGTATATTATTCCATTTTTGTAAGTCTGTTTTGTTTCTTGTAGTGGTGTTTTGTAGTTTTCTTTCTATAGGTCCTTTGTTTCTTTGGTTACATTTATTCCTAAATATTTCCTTTGGGCGACTATTGTAAATGGTATTGCTTTTCTGATTTCCTTTTCAGTGTTGTCATTATTAGTATAGAGGAATACAACTGATTTTTGTATGTTTTTCTTGTGCCCTATTACTTTGCTGAATCTTTCCATGAATTCCAATAATTTTGTTGAGTCTTGAGGATCTTCTATGTATAGTATTATGTCATCTAGAAAGAGAGAGTTTTACTTCTTCTTTGCCAGTTTGGATGCCTTTAATTTCCCTTTCTTGCCTTACAACTCTGACTAAGACTTCCAGCACAATATTGATAAATGGTATCTTTGTTTGGTTCCTGTTTGCAAGAGGAATGCTTTCAGTTTCTCTTTTTTCAGAGTGATGTTGGCTGTTGGTTTTGTATATATGTCCTTAATTATGTTGAGACATTTCCCTTCTATTCCTATTTTCTTGAGTGTTTTTATCAGGAATAGGTGTTAGATTTTGTGAAATGCTTTTTCTGCATCAAGTGATATGACCATATGTGTTTTTTTTCCTTAATTTTATTTATGTGGTGATTATGCTGACTGCTTTACTAAAACTGAATCATCCTTGATTATGAATCCCACTTGGTTGTGAATTTTTTTATTTTCTTTACTCTCTCTCTATATATATTGTTAGATTCTATTGTCTAGGATTTTGTTGAGAATTTCTGCATCTATGTTAATTACTGTTAAATGCCATTGAGTCAGTTCTGACTCATAATGACCCTGTAAGCGTTTCCAAGGAGCAGCTGGTGAGTTAGGGATATAGATTTCTTTTTCAGTGATGTCTGCCTGGTTTTGGTATCAGGGTTGTGTTTGCTTCATAAAATGAATTTGGGAGTTTTCCTTCCTTTTCTATATTTTGGAATAGTTTGGGTAGAATTTGTGTCAGTTCCTTTATGAATGTTTGATTGAATTCATCAGTAAAGCCATCAGAACCCAGATTTGATCCATTTCTTCTTTTCTTATAGGTCTGTTCAAGTTTAGGTAAATCTGTACTAGTTTAGGTCTAAGTCATGTTTCTAGAGATCTGTTCATTCTAATTTGTTGGAATACAGTGCTGGGTGGTGGTAGGCCGTGGAGTCGATTCCGACTCATAGTGACCCTGTACAGGGTTTCTGAGGCTGTAAATCTTTAGGGGAGCAGAAAATCTCATCTTTCTTTCATGGAACTGCTGGTAGTTTTGAACTGCTGACTGTGATAGTTGCAGCCCAACTCATAACAACTACATTACCAGAGCTCCTTACAATTCTAGGTTGTTTTGTTATTAAGTGCTGTCGAGTCGGTTCTAACCCATAGTGACCCTGTATAGAGTTTCCGAGGAGCAGCTGGTGAGCTTGAACTGCCAAGCTTGCAGTTTAAACGGCTTTGCAGCCTGTCGCATTAACCCACAGAGCCATACCAGGACAATTCTAGGTTGTTGTTGATGTTATGTGCCATCCGACTCATAGCGACCCTGTACAGGGTTTCCAAGGCTGTAAATCTTTACAGGAGCAGAAAGCCTCATCTTTCTCCCGCGGAACAGCTGATAGTTTCGAACTGCTGACCTTGTGGTTCACAGCCTGATTCGTAACCACTACGCTACCAGAGGTCTTTGTATTATATTATTATCCTTTTTATTTCTGTTGGTTCTAGTAGTGGTGTCATCTATATAATTTCTTATTCATGTTATTAGTATCTTCTTCTTTTGTTAGATTTGCCAGTGGTTTGTTGATTTTATTGATCCTTTCAAAGAATCAACTTCTTGTCTAGTTGATTCTTTCTAATGTTTTTCTGTTTTCTATTTCATTTATTTCTGCTCTAGCCTTTCTTATCACTTTTCTACTGGTGTCTGTAGGCTTGCTTTGCTGTTCTTTTTCTAATAGGTGGAGATGTTGGGTTAATTTTGGTTCTTTCTTCTTTTTGAATGTGTGCGTTTATTGCTATAAATTGCCCTCTAAGCACTGCTTTTACTGTGTCCCAAAGGTTTTGGTATGTTGTGTTTTCAATATAATTTGACTCAAGGAATTTATTTATTTATTTTTCTATACTATCCAGTAGCTTTTAA
>NW_006408672.1:2271822-2279763 GCF_000296735.1 Chrysochloris asiatica | reverse complement strand
AAATCTATTATAATTGTGGCACTGTAGGATAAGCATTTGACCTCAAGGTTGGTTTGAACTGCAAGGTCGGCAGTTCAAACTCACCAACTGCTCCTCAGAAACCTTATACAGGGTTGCTATGAGTTGGTAACGACTCAAGGACACTTAATAACAACAACAACTATCACTGTACAGTTGTCTATTTCTTCAGTTCTATTAGAGTTTGATTTATGTATTTTGAAGGTCTTTCATTGGGAGCATAAATATTTGTGATGTTTGTGTCCTTTTACTCAATTGATCCTTTAATTATGATATAATATCCTTCTTTTTCTCTTATGCTGGTTTTTGCCTTAAAATCTATTTTATCAGATTAATATTTCCACTCCTACTCACTGTAGGATTGGCATTGGACTACTAAGCACAAGGTCAGCGGTTTAAACCCACCAGTTGCTCCAGGGAAATCCTATACAAAATCTCTATGATTTGGAATTGGCTTGATGATATTTAACAGCATCATAATCGTTTGATACATTTTTTCCATCCTTTGATTTTTAGTCTATTTTTGTCTTTGTGCGTTAGGTGTATCTCTTGAAGGATATTAAAGGATTCCTATCTTCTTATCCATTCTGTTACTCTGTCTCTTGACAAGTGCCTTTAATCCATTTACATTCAGTGTAATCATTGATAGGTATGAGTTAGTTGCTGCCATTCTGCTTTTTTTTGTTTTTTGTTTTTTTTTGTGTGTGTGGTGGTGTTAGTTTCTTTGTTCCACATACATTTCTGTGTTCTGAGTTCATTTTATTTGTGAGTTTTCTTTTTCATTTTCTTCATTGTTGTTGTTTTCGTGTTTACTAAATCTTTCTAAATTTTCTCTTTTTTATTTTGATGTGAAGGTGTATTTTCTTTGAGTTTACCTTGTAATTTATTAATTTTCCCACTTTTAAAACAGTCTGTTTCATCTTAAAATATGTTTAACTTCTTACCCATTAGGAAGTTCTGTATCTACACCCTTCCCTTTTTTTGCTTTGTAGTTGCCTTCATTATGCATTGATATCTCTGGTTCCCTATTTTCAGCCTTGTAGGTTTTTTTTAACTTTAAATACCTCTATATCTGGAATGAATTCTAAGCGGTATTGTCATGTATTCTAATCTCAGATTCAGATTGTTGTCTGCTGTTGGTTCTTAATCCAAAGAACTCACTTTAGTAATTTTGTAAAGTTGGTCTGTTAATTATGATTTCCTTTAATTTCTGTGTATCTGAAAATGTCCTAATTTTGCCATCATATTTGATAAGACAGTTTTGCTGCATATGATTCTTGGTTGGCAATTTTTTTTTTTTTTCATGGTTTTGTTTATGTCATCCCATTGCCTTCTAGCCTACATAGTTTCTGCTGAGAAATCTGAGATTAGCCTTATTGGTTCTCCTTTGTAGGTAACTTCATTTTTCCCAAGAGGCTCTCAGGAGTTTTTCCTTGTCTTTGGTTTTAGTAAGTTTGTTTTTCCATTCTTTTTTCTGATTGTTTTTGTAGTATGCTAGTATTGAAAGATTGATCTTCCAGCTCACTAATTTGGGCTTCCATTGATTCACATCTACTCCTTTAGCCTTTCAGTGTATTGTCCATTTCTAAGATCATAGTATTAATCTTCAGGATTTCTATTTGCAGTATTTGTATTCTTTTAAAATTTGCTTTTATTTTATCTGTTAGTTCTTTTTGTTTTTGTAATGAAAGCTTGAGATTTATGTGGGGCATCATGAAGAGGAATAACTTAGATATGATTGGCATTCTAGAACAAGAGACAATAAAAAGCATGGAGAAAACGGTCAAAGACTTGCCACAAGAAAACTTTCCTAACATTATGAAAGATCAGAAGATAATCATTTAAGAAGCTAAATGGACTCCAGACAGGATAGAACCCCAAAGAAAATCACCAAGACATATCAAATTCCATTCTCCTTCCCATTCTTGTGTATTGCCCCCTCCCTGGCACTGAAACTTCCCTGTGTCTATACCCTACCCTGTGCTCCACCTTCCCCTCCCTCCCCTCACCCCAAGCCCCACATCCCAGTAACCAGCAAAGAACCCCCCCCCATTCTTTTTCTTAGTCTTTCACAGTAGTGGTCCTATGCAGTATTTCTCCTTTTGTGACTAACTAATTTCACTCAACATAATGTCCTCAAGTGGTGGCTTGCAGCTTCCTTGCTATTCTTCAAGATAGCATAATATTCCATTGTGTGTATGTACAACAGTTTGTTTATCCATTCTTCATTTGATGGGCATGAACATTGGTGTGCATATATCTATTCGTGTTATAGCTCATATTTCTTGTGGGTAAATACTGTTGGTGACCTCTAGCTTTGAGATGCTGAGGCCTTGTGTCATGGACGAAAATCCAACATGAAGGCCCCACGTTGGGAGCCAGGAATGTTGGGGACCTGCCTCAATAGGGAAGTTTGGTTCACGAAGTAGGGAGATCTGGTGATGAAAGAAATAGAAAAAGAATATACACAAAAACGCAACGAGAGAAAAAAAGGAGACACTTTGAGACCAGAGTGAATGCAAAACTGGCAGGCAGACCCTGCATTGCCGGCAGCATCGCACTGCAGGCAGTAAATGCATGCAGCATTCAATCTGCATTCGTCTTTTATTTTTTCAGGGAGGAATTTTGCACACAGGAAGAAGGTGATTATTCAGATAAGACAGGGTACAGAAATGAAATGTGATTAATCTTCAAAACAGGACACAATGATTTCCAGGAATAAATTCTAAAATATACATCGCAGATTGTCTTAATAGTCTAACATTCTTAATTTTCCAAAAATTCAAGCAAACTGTTATAAATTACTTTTTAAGCTTAAATCACCTAAGGTAGCGACGTGAGGTTTCTCAAGACTACTTAGCATACCTTTAGCACTTAATCTCTATTGGGTTGCCTAAGTGTCTAATATATTGGAAGTAGGCCACACCCTTGAGGAAATTTCCTTCCAATTGACTGGATCCTAGAGGATCATTATATTAGATTGGATCTAGTAACATTATATTAGATCTCATCATGGGGGATTACTATGTTTTTACTCACAAACCAAGGAGAACCTGGCCCAGTCAAGTTGACACAAAACCTTAACTGTCACACAGAGTGACTTTGTCAGAAGAGAGCAGTATTTCATTCTGTTACACGTAAAGTTGCTATAAGTCAGAACCAACTCAGTAACACCTAACAGCAACTATAAATCTAAATGGAAGGTGTTTGCTATTGCCTAGCTGCGAACCGCAAGGTCATCCAAAAAGAAAGTTGTTGTTAAGTGCCATCAAGTTAGTTCTGACCCATAGCGACCCTATATAGGGTTTCTGAGGAGTGACTGGTGAGTTTGAACCACTGAACTTGCAGCTCAGATGGCTTTGCAGTCTGGTGCATTAACCCACAGCACCATACCAGCAAAGTCGGAGCATGTCAATTTCTTTAAATCCAGATTGTTTATTACTCAAAAATAGCTTTCTTTAAAAAATATACCTAGCCTATGACTACTATGACTAGTCTAGAAACAGCTAGAGTCCTGGTGTGTGCTGTAGGACTGACTGCAAAGCCAGTTTGAACTGCAAGGTTGGCAGTTCAAACTCACCAGTCACTCCTTGGAAACCCTACAAAGGGTTGTTCTGAGTCAGAACCTACTCAACAGCACTTAACAACATTCTAGAAACATTAAGGTAGAAATTCAGTGTTACAGCATATATAGGGCTACTATGTACTTTTATATGAAGCATTTGTCCGTGGAATTCTTGTCACCAAGCTGGCATCGTGAACGGGGAGACTTATGACCCTCAGGCCTCTCTACCCATTCCTAACTCTGCCTTCAGGTTTGACTTTATTATTGTCTGTGACCTTCATAGTGATCCACAGGAGATGAAAAAAGGAAGAGGTAGATCGGTGAAGTTAGCTTCCACCACATTACATAGGTTTAGATTCAAAGTGTAAAGCCACAATCAAGATGCCATCCTGCCATCTTGGACATGCCTTCACTCCTCTCTGTGCCTCTCTGTGGTCCACATGGGTGGGATTGAGCATGTCCAATTGCCCTGGTATGCTCTATAATTGAGTTTATGGCATAACCACTGGGCCCATACTTGGTTTCAGGTGAATGTTAATTCTACTTCTGTAGTGGTTACAAATTGGGCTGCTAATCTCATGGTCAGGAGTTCAAAATTACCAGCTGTTCCACAGGAGAAAGATGAGGCTTTCTGCTCCCGTAAAGATTTACAGCCTTGGAAACCCTGTGCAGGGTCGCTATGAGTCAGAATCGACTCCACGGCACATAACAACAACAACAAGAGTGTCAGTTCAGAGGGGATGGGTTGATCTCTAGCTGCCATCCAGATGTAGATGACCTCTGTAGTCTCTCTAATGTTTCATCAAAGCGTCATGGGAAATTCAGTTCAATTCCCTTTGAACAAACACCCTGAGAGCAGACACCTCCTATACCTGATAATGGTGGGAACTCCCTGCCATATGACTTTACCCAGGCTGGGTAACATCCATTCCTATGACTTCTGCTGGTGACACCTTTTCTCCTTGCAGAGTACTGAGCCACAACTGTAAGAAAAGGGGACACAAGACCCAACAGGACATTGTCTACGCATGTTCCCAGCCTGTGCAAGCTGTGGGGGCAGTAGAGAGGTAACTTGGAGGAGAGATTAATCACCCATGTATGAAGCATCATCTCTCACAACCGATACGCCGTGGTTACTGGTGACATCAATGGCTCGGCTCCCTGTTGGCATTCGCTTCCTCATCTCATTCTCAAGGGATCAATGGTAAGTCCTGGTGTGTTGTGTCTTTGGTGTGGGGCTGTATACAGATGGAGATGCACCTTGCAGGACAGCTTTCTTTTCTTGCTGTCACTATAAAGCACAATGTTAGCTCGCTTCCCTGGTAACCATTGAGTTGCATGTTGGAGGTAGAAGCAGTGACTAGGAGCATTGAGTTTTTCTTCCATCTTGGTCCTGGAGGTTGGACAGGTAGTGTCTGAACTTCCTGTGTGGTCTTTAGTGGTTTCTGTAATAATCATGATTCCTACAGGAACATGATCACTATCGACCAGCAGCAGGGTTAGAAGACGGCTGGGAGTGAAGTGTGTGTTTTAACTCTGAGCTCAAATGAGTGACTTGGCATTCAGTACTTTCAGAGAGAAAAATCATATTTAGGCCACACCACCAGTTTCTGTTAGAGACCTCGTCTTCTGAATCACTTGGAAGTCCTTCCCAGAGATGGATGCATGAAGGCAGCAAATATCGGGGCAGTCTGGAACTAGCACACTGATCTCCCACCCATACTCCTGGGCTTCTCTTCAAGGCCAGTTACCGGCCTCCCACCACCCCAACCCACTCATGGCCTCCACAGCCTGTCTGCTTCTCAAGCTTCTGCTGGTTGGTAGAGCCTGATTCAAGAACATCCACGTCTCTCAGGTTTTACTAGTCAGAGGGTTCCCGGTGGACTCTCAGTGCATGTCTACTACTAACTACAAAGACATGGTTAGATGGTTACATTTTATATTTGTGCACTTTTATCATTGGCACCTTTAATTTTGCAACTTTATTTTGATATAATTTTAAATTCACAGAAGAAAATTCCAAGACTGTTACAAAGAACTCCTGTAGAATGCTCACTGTTAACATTTGCTTTATCTGTCCTTTCCACTTCATTTTGCCGCCCTCTTCACACACAGTTCAACTTTTTCTGAACCATTGAGTGTAAATTGCATACACATAGCTTTTTACTTATACTAAATACTTCAGTGTGTATTTCCTAAGAGCAAGGAATTCTCTTATAAAACCAGAGCATAATCATCAAAATCAGGACATTTCACACTGATCCAATACTATTATTTAATGGATAGTCTACAGTCCAAGTTATAGCAAATGTCCAGTGATATAACATTTTCTTCCCTATTCAACATCCAGTCTAGGATCACACGTTCGATTTAGTTGTCCTGTGTGTTTGGCCTCCTTTAATCTGGAACAGATCCTCAGTTTTATTTGAATTTCATGACGTGGGCATTGTTTAAGGGGTTAGGCCATTTCTTTGATAAAAATGTCTCCTATTTTGGTTATGTCTGATATTTCTTTATGATTTTATTCAGATCGTGCATTTTGGGCAGGAGTATTACTGTCAGTAAGGAAGTCAAAATAAGAGAAGGTGGAGCACTAGAATAAATCATGTGGTGTTGCATAAGAATTAAAGGTATCAGAGGGGAACTCTTGAAGTTTAGTATGTTTTTGTTAAGTGCTGTCGAGTCAGTTCAGACTCATAGTGACCCTGTGTAGGGTTTCTGAGGAGTGGCTGGTGAGTTTGAACCACCCATCTTGTGTTTCAAACCGACCTTGTGGTTCAGTGCTTTATCATAAAATGCCACAGCAGGACTCTGGTTTTGTTTATAAATAGGTAGACATAGAAATAAGAATGGATAATGTCTTAGGCTAAGTTCTCTAGAGTAGTAAAACCACTGAAGCTTACAAATATATATGTTGTTGTTAAGTGCCATCAAGTCAGTTCTCATCCATAGTGATCTCTTATAGGGTTTCTGAAGAGCAGCTGGTAAGCTTGAACCACCAACCTTGCAGTTCAAACTGACCTAGCAGTCGGCACATTAACCCACAGCACCACACCAAGATTCCATATATATATATATATATATATATATAGTTGTTGTTGTAATGTGCCGTGGAGTCTGTTCTGACTCATGGTGACCCTGTACAGGGTTTCCAAGGCTGTAAATCTTTACGGGAGCAGAAAGCCTCATCTTTCTCCTGCGGGACAACGGGTAGTTTCGAACTGCTGACCCTGAGGTTCACAGCCTGATTTGTAACCACTACGCTACCAGAGCTCCATATATATATAAAAGCACTATGGGTCAATGCACTGGACTGCAAGGTCAGTTTGAACCTCAAGGTTAGTGGTTCAAGCTTACCAGCTGCTCCTCAGAAACCCTATACAGGGTCTCTATGGGTCAGAACTGACTCGACGGCATTTAACAACAATATATATATATGTATATGTGTGTGTGTGTGTGTGTGTATATAAAGAAAAGTTTTTCATAAATATATATAATACAAATGTTCATATAATGTATAATATATATGTTAATATTCTTTATACATATATATGTATAAAGAAAAGTTCATATCAAGGAAATGGCTCACACAATTATAGAGGTAGGAGAGTTCCAAGTCCAGGTCAGATGAACCGAGACCTACAGACAGGCAGGCAGGCAAGCAAGCCTGGCATATAAGAATGGCTCCAAGATCTGCAGGTAATAGAGCAGGCCACTGGCTCAAGTCCAAAGACCTGAAGATCAGAGGAAAAGCCAGATGCAAGATCCAGACTTAGCAGAAACCAAACAAGCTTTGCCTGAGTGTCTAGTCACACTTAAGATGAAGAAAACAAAAATCCTCACCACTGGACCAATAAACAACATTTTTATCAATGGAGAAAAGATTGAAGTTTTCAAGGACTTCATTCTTTTTGGATCAGCTATCATGGAAGCAGCAGTCAAGAAATCAAATGCATTAGGCAAATCTGCTGCACAAGACCTTTTTAAAATGTTGAAGAGCAAATATGTCAGCTTGAGATCTAAGGTGCGCCTGACCCAAACCATGGTATTTTCAATAACCTCATATGCATGCAAAAGCTGGACAATGAATACGGAAGACTGTAGAAGAATTGATGCTGGAGGAGAATATTGAAAGTGCCATGGTCTGCCAAAAGAACCAATAGATCTGTTTTAGAAGAAGTGCAGCCAGAGTGCTCCTTGGAGGCCAAGATGGCCAAACTTCGTTTCTCATACTTCAGACATATTGTCAGGAGGGATCAGTACTAGAGAATGATATTATGTTTGGTAAGGTGAAGGGTCAGAGAAAAAGAGGAAAATCCCCAATGAGATGGATTGGCCAAGTGGCAGCATCGATGGAC
>NW_006408672.1:2265894-2271207 GCF_000296735.1 Chrysochloris asiatica | reverse complement strand
TATGTATATTATACACACGTGTGTGTGTTTGTGTACAATGTTGTTCTTGTTAAGTGCTGTCGAGTCGTTTCTGACCCATTGCAAACCTGTATAGGGTTTCTAAGGAGTGGCTAGTGAATTTGAGCCACCAACCTTGTTGTTCAAGCTGACCTTTCAGTATAGCACATTATCCTGCGGCAACATACCAGGCCTCCTTTTGTGTGTGTATGTGTGTGTAAAAGAAGATCTTAACTCTACATACAAAGAGGACCTGGGAGCAGTGAGTGGCACATCTAGTACCAGCTCTTGATCTCTATATATCCTTTCACTATAAGATCCAGGGATCTTGGACACATGGCTGATGATAGGAGTTGGGCAAAGCACGTAAGAAATGATCCCAAAGCATCTTATGCCAGAAAATAAGGAAATGCTTAAAAGTGAAGGAACCTTCACTGGTCAGATCTGAGATAATTTGAGATTTAAAATAAATGACACTAGTCATGGATTACAGCCTTTATGTTGAATAACATAAGACTCTAGCAAGTCTGTACAAATATAAATAAATGGATGAAAGGGAGAGCACTCCTTACAGTAAAATACCAGCTGTAAGTGGAGAAGGACTACCAGCCTTACAATTGTTGTTGTGTTTGAGCCCTGAGTCAGTCCATCACTGGGGGTTTGCCTCTTTTTTGCTGACTCTCCACTGTACTAAGTATGATGTCCTTCTCTGGAGACTGGTCCCTCCTGAGTATATGTCCAAAGAATGAGAGGTGAAGTTTCACCATACTGGTTTCTAAGAAGCATTCTGGCTGTACTTCTTCCAACAAGAGATTTGTTTGTCCTTCCGACAGTCCATGGTACTTTGAATATTCTTTGCCAACACCAGAATTCAAATGCATCGAGTATATTTTACAATCTTTGTTATTCACTGTCCAGCTTTGGCTTGGTTCAGGTGCTCCTTAGTCCTCAAACTGCCTGTGTAAATAAGATGTGGGAAATGTGGGAGGAGGGAGGGATTTAGATATAGAGGAAGGAGAGTTGACTTGATCCTGCCTAAAAGGTTTTCCTCACTAGTAGACCTATTACAGGAAAATTCCATATTGTGTGTCAGCAGGCCCTTTCCCTGATTCTGCTGGACAGCTTCTCTCAGAGAAATCCTATGAACCTGCAGGCAGTCCTCTTCCCAAATGGGCTGAATCATGGAGGTGCTTCACTTACAAAATGGAACAATATTTCATAGACACAGCCTGCCCTCTCTGATCCTTGGTATTCACAGGGCACCCTAGTGTGGGTGGCAGCTCCGCCTCCTCCCAGTAAAGGTTAATGAGAATAGCTCAAGGTCTCCCCAGGTCAGGGCTGCTGAGCACTGTGTATGTAACCACTAGATGGAAAGGTGAGCAGCTGGTCTAATATGCTTGTTAATCTAGGCATGCTGAGAAGCATAGAACCCTAGGACTCTTTAGACTGTATCTAGTCACACAGTGGGCAATCCTTATTCTTAAGCTGTCTAGGTTGAGGCACTTTCTCAAACACCTTCTTAGTTGAGTGTTTATAAACTCAAATCTTCATGGTCATGGTCATTAATACAGTTGTAAAACCAGTGGCCCGTAGCCTCCCCAAGGGCTCACAAGTGATGCTCCAAATTCTTTTATTCAGAGTCTGCTTTGGTAAGTGCCTGAGTAACTTGTCTGAGAACTTCATTCTTCTGGTGTTGTTGTTGTTGTTGTTGTTAAGTGCCTTCAAGTCAGTTCCAAATCATAGCTATCTGGTATAGGTTTTCCACAGAGCAGCTGGTGAGTTTGAACTACTGACCTTGTGGTTTGTAGTCCAGTGCTGATCCTATAGTGCCTCATCTGAATGGGGTAGATTTGAGTCAGCAGTGGGTTACGTTTGCTGGTTACTTATAGCAACTGGGGGCTTAAATGACCAGTGAATTCAGCTGTGGGCTGCAAATTTAAGCATGGTCTGGGATCTTTCTCTGCTGGCCATTGGAGGTGCAAAGAATCCAGCAGTTGGTTGTGAAGTCAGTTCTGACTCTTGGTGACCCATGTGTACCGGAGTAAAACTGTGTTTCATAGGATTTTCTGTTTTATTTTTGTTGTTGTTGAGAATATGCACAGCAGAGCATAGACCAATTGCCAAGAGTTTCACCAGTTTCTAAGTGTACAAATCAATGATGTCGATTACAGTCTTCAAGTTACACAACTCAGTTTCCGAGTGGTACAACCCTTCTCACCCTCCTTTTCTGAGTAGTCCTTCCCTCCACGAATATAAACTCACTTTCCCCTAAATCTTCTCCCAAATCTTTGGAGCTGCTTTTAGTAATTTGATTCCATATAGGTAGCTCTTAAAAGAGCACACTGCATAACAAACATTCTTTACTAATTAAGGTAAGCTTCATGTTAGTGTTTGATTTTAAGAAGACTTCAGGGGATAGCTTTGGTTTAAGGTTTAAACATTTTCTCAGGGTAATAGTTCATCCAGCTTCAGTGGCTTCAGGAAGAATGGTTCTAGGATTCATTAGTAGAAAGAAACTTGGTCAAAATGTTCAGTCATTCCATAGGGTCTTAAATGACTGACTTTTCAGGGAGTAAACAGTCAGGCCTTTCTTCTGAGTTGCCTCTGAGCTGATCTCTAACCTTTCATTTAGCAGCTGAGCGTATTAACCATTTGTACTTTTTTGGGACTCTGCTTGTAGGAGTGTTGTTGTTGTTAAGTGCCATTCACAGCAATCCTGTATAGGGTTTCCATGCAGCAGCTTGGAACGCTGACCTTGGGGTACACAGTCCAGTGCACTGGGAGTCCGCTAACCCAAGGAATTAAGAGCCACTTCCATTCCCTCCTCAGAAGGAGTGGTTTTCTAGGACAAAACCTGGGCTTTTGTAATAGATTCAATTGTATGAGGGAGGCTTCAAAAAGATCATGGGATACCATTATAAAATAGACACTGGAGGGGAAGAGAAAGGAATGGCTAGTAACATCACCATAGAAAGCTTGTAAGTCCATCTTCTGCCTATAACTGATTGGAACACCTAAAATGGGACTACAACTTGCCCAGTGAAGGAGGCTTCCTGTGGATCCTTTGCATTGCATAAGACCATAGGTGGAATCCTGAACCCCATCCAGAATCCTCTGAGCTAGGAAATCTCCACTTGAAAGGACTAGCAGACCAGCCTGGAGCAGCTAGAAGAACAGAAGATACTTCTTGAAAGAAAGACCGACAGGAAAAATCAAAAACAATAACAGCAGTCCGACTAACTACTACAAGACAAGCAAGTTGCTCGTCCAGGAGACATCAAGGCAACTGGTCGGATCCCCTCAGGGCAAACCCCCTTCAAAGACTAAGACTCAAGGGAAATACACAAGCAGGCATGTGGTCTGACTGGTGACCACATTGGTCACCAATAAGATGAAAAGTGAGGGAAAACCAGAAATGAAGTTGTGAACTAAGTCTGACCACATTCAATAGACTCCTGTGAACCCTGGTGGAGACCTGGTTGACCAGCAGTGTGGCAAGACCTGGGGACTCCTGGGCCCAGAGACAGTGATATAGCCACAGAGGACTAGAGTGGAGAGTGAAGTGTCCACCTGATAAGAACTGAGGGGAGATGCACAAGAACACCCACTTGACCTGGCTTCAATGGCTGGATGATCAGAACTCAACTAGAAGAACAAAGAAGAGGGAAAACAAGAGTAATCTGATACAATTTGATGAACTTGACCTACACCTATGGATGCAGTAGCTCAGAAAAGGGAACAAATCTTTACAGCAAGGACCATTCCCACCCTCAGTACACAGGGTAGACAACTAAATGATGCTGACAACCTATGAATAAAGGTCAGTGATAAATAAAAACATTGACACAAACTCCCTTAGGCTCCTTTGCTTTCTGAGAATAGTAGTTCAGAAAGTACTTAAGTGTGATAAGCTACAGAAAATGAGAGTTTAGGAAGAAGATAAATGTAAATTCAAGCCTAAAATTAAATTAAAAAAAAAACCCCACATATTTTTTAAGGGATGAAACAGGAAGAGAAAAAGGTATTTTGGCAAATTGTTTTTGTTGTTATGTGGCATTGAGTTAATTCTGACTCATAGCAACTCTGTATAGGGTTTTAAGAGAGAGCCTGGTGGGTTTGAACCACCGAACTTGCAGTTCAAAGTGACCTTGTGGTCCAGTGTTTATCCTACAGCATCATTAGCTACCCAAATTGGATATCTAAAAATCATTGGCTACCCAAAATGGGGGGGCTACAAAAGCTGAAGTGACTGGCTTATAAGCTTTCAAGAGGGAGCCTAGATCCAGAGGGCACAGAGGAAGGTAGAATCTCCACTGAGTAGTATCCAATCTGTCTGGACAGGGCTGATGAAAAGAGATGGGGATAAGACTCTTGTGGTACAATAGTGAATAATTGCTATCAGGACTGACTGAGGGTTGAAAATGTAAAGGTAGACGTTTTGTAACAAAAGGAGGGGAGTGGTTGACTTTGCAGTCCAGGAGAGAAGGTCCCTGGGACCATTAAAGGAGAAGAGTGGAGTGCAGGACCCTACTCAGAGAAGCAGTGATGCCAGAGATGGAGGCAGAGATGATGATGATGGAGCAGCTGGGGGCTCTGGACTCAGGGAGGGAGAGGGGCTGTGTGCTGATGACATCGGTGGGGGTGGTACCCTTTAGTTGTTTGATGATGCAGGGATAGGATTGTAATCATGGCAATGAAATGAAATGCGATAGGATGAATGTAAAGCTAATGTTCTCCCATGTAAACTATCACATAATGCATAATAAAAAAAAAAAATTAAAAGTTCATGGGAAAATTCCATTTTACCATGAACTTTTTGAAATCCCCTCATATCTCCACAGCCTTTGTTCTTTGGGCTTTTGGACAAATTACACACTCATGTTTTACAGTCTAATTTTTTTTCCTGTAGTCCTATTGTGTTGTGTAGGATAAGCACTGGCCCGCAATGTAGGTTTGAACTGCAAGGCCAGAGGTTCAAACTCAATAGCTGCTCCTCAGAAACCCTATCCAAGATTGCTGTGAGTCAGAACCAACTCAACAGCACTTAACAACAACAGATTTTTTTTTCTTTATCTGACTATTGACATAAGTTTGGAGGGTAAAGAATCCTGGGAAAAGCTACCAGTACAGTTCCTCATTAAAACAGAGAGTAAGGGCATTTCTGTAGTCATTTAGCAGAGTTTATTGAGTACCTAGCAAATGGATTTTTCTTCCTTTCCCTAAAGCACAGATGTTCTAAAATAGTAGGCTTGAATCCCTGAGGTCCATTTGTCCTGTTTTATCCACTTTAATATAATCTTTATTTAAAAAAAAAAA
>NW_006408672.1:2262686-2264025 GCF_000296735.1 Chrysochloris asiatica | reverse complement strand
GCTGAGTTGGTTTTTGTATAAGGTATGAGGTAAAGTTCTTGTTTCAATCTTTTGCATATCGCTTTCCAGTTCTGCCAGCACCATCTATTGAAGAGACTATCATATTTAGGCACTTTGTCGTAAATCAGTTGTCTGTATGTGGATGGATTAATTTCTGGATTCTCGATTCTATTCCATTGATCAATGTGTCTTTCATTGTACCAGTACCAAGCTGTTTTGACCACTGTAGCTGTGTAGTACATTTTGAAGTCAGAGTGAGAGGCTTCCAACCTAATTCTTCTTCTTAAATAGTGCTTTGCTTATCCTGGGTCTTTTTCTTTTCCATATAAAGTTTGTAATAGTTTTTTCCATCTCTTTGAAGAATGTCATTGGAATCTGGATTGGGATTGCATTGTATGTTTAAATGTTAGTCTTCCTATCCAGGAGTATGGTACATTCTTCCATTTTTGTAGCTCTCTTTTGGTTTCTTGTAGTAGTGTTTTGTAGTTTTCTTTGTATAGGTCCTTTGTTTTTCTGGTTACATTTATTCCTAGATATTTCATCTTTTGGGCAGCTATCATAAATGGTATTGCTTTCCTAATGTCTTTTTCAGTGCTGTTGTTATTGGTATAGAGGAATCCAACTGATTTTTGTATGTTGATCTTATACTCTGCCACTTTGCTGAATCTTCCAATGACGTCTAGTAGCTTTTAACTGAGTCTTTGGCTAGGTAGTATTTTTTTTTTTTTTTCAGATACCATACAGAATTTATTGTTCCAGACTCACTATTTGTGGACAGCAGGTGATCATAGAGAGCAAACACTCATATGACAAAGTGAAAGGAACAGTATTTCCCACTGCCTCTATTGCTAATGTCTTTGTTTTATTTTTTTTTAATGTTTTATTGTGGATTATGTGATAGTTTACATGGGAGAACATTAGCTTTACATTCATCCTCTTGTATATCATTTCATTGCCATGGTTACAATCCCCTCCATGTATCATCAACCAACCAAAGTGTATATACCCTGCAGGTCTGCCCCCTGGTTGTCAGCTCACAGCCTCTCTCCTTCTCTGGGTCTAGAGTCCCCAGCCGTTCCATCTCTCCACATCATCAGCTTTGCCTCCATCTCTGGCATCACTGTTTCTCTGGGTAGGGTCCTGTACTCCGTTCTCCTCCCTTGATGGTCCCAGGGACCTCTGCTCCTGGACTGCAAAGTCAACCTTTCCCCTCCTTTTGTTACCAAATGTCTACCTTTGCATTTACAACCCTCACAATCAGTCCTGGTAGCAATTATTCACAATTGTAGGCCAGGTAGTATTTTTGATTGATCAGTTTTTACTACCTGGTGTAGAATAT
>NW_006408672.1:2251643-2262586 GCF_000296735.1 Chrysochloris asiatica | reverse complement strand
TGACCTTGTGGTCCAGTGTTTATCCTACAGCATCATTAGCTACCCAAATTGGATATCTAAAAATCATTGGCTACCCAAAATGGGGGGGCTACAAAAGCTGAAGTGACTGGCTTATAAGCTTTCAAGAGGGAGCCTAGATCCAGAGGGCACAGAGGAAGGTAGAATCTCCACTGAGTAGTATCCAATCTGTCTGGACAGGGCTGATGAAAAGAGATGGGGATAAGACTCTTGTGGTACAATAGTGAATAATTGCTATCAGGACTGACTGAGGGTTGAAAATGTAAAGGTAGACGTTTTGTAACAAAAGGAGGGGAGTGGTTGACTTTGCAGTCCAGGAGAGAAGGTCCCTGGGACCATTAAAGGAGAAGAGTGGAGTGCAGGACCCTACTCAGAGAAGCAGTGATGCCAGAGATGGAGGCAGAGATGATGATGATGGAGCAGCTGGGGGCTCTGGACTCAGGGAGGGAGAGGGGCTGTGTGCTGATGACATCGGTGGGGGTGGTACCCTTTAGTTGTTTGATGATGCAGGGATAGGATTGTAATCATGGCAATGAAATGAAATGCGATAGGATGAATGTAAAGCTAATGTTCTCCCATGTAAACTATCACATAATGCATAATAAAAAAAAAAAATTAAAAGTTCATGGGAAAATTCCATTTTACCATGAACTTTTTGAAATCCCCTCATATCTCCACAGCCTTTGTTCTTTGGGCTTTTGGACAAATTACACACTCATGTTTTACAGTCTAATTTTTTTTCCTGTAGTCCTATTGTGTTGTGTAGGATAAGCACTGGCCCGCAATGTAGGTTTGAACTGCAAGGCCAGAGGTTCAAACTCAATAGCTGCTCCTCAGAAACCCTATCCAAGATTGCTGTGAGTCAGAACCAACTCAACAGCACTTAACAACAACAGATTTTTTTTTCTTTATCTGACTATTGACATAAGTTTGGAGGGTAAAGAATCCTGGGAAAAGCTACCAGTACAGTTCCTCATTAAAACAGAGAGTAAGGGCATTTCTGTAGTCATTTAGCAGAGTTTATTGAGTACCTAGCAAATGGATTTTTCTTCCTTTCCCTAAAGCACAGATGTTCTAAAATAGTAGGCTTGAATCCCTGAGGTCCATTTGTCCTGTTTTATCCACTTTAATATAATCTTTATTTAAAAAAAAAAATGGGGAGAAGTTTATCTGACTTTTGCCTTTTGTGGCCAGAAAAGCAGGCACCCCTATGATTCTCTGTGTGGACACAAAGCTTTCACTGAGGAGCAAATCAAAGCGTTCAGGGTTTAGATCTGAGACTGGAGGAAGTAACCCCAGAGTCATTCACAGTGGGAATTAGAATACACCCCGCCATACTCAGGAAGCGTTTTCCGCAGGGAGAGATGCTTGTCTGTATAATAGGTACAAGTATATATTGTGGCTCCCGCCTTTGAAAACTATGGATTCAGAGCTCACACAGTTTAACAAATGGGACAAGCTGGTGGGTTTTCAGTAGATTCAATAATGACAGGTCGCCTTTTTCCATCATCTCTTGCCTGGTGTGATGCTGTAGGATAAGCACTGGACCACAAGGTCCTTTTGAACCGCAAGTTCGGTGGTTCAAACCCACCAGGCTTTCTCTGAAAACCCTATACAGAGTCACTATGAGTCAGAATCAACTCAATGGCACATAACAACAATAACCATTTGCCAAAATACCTTTTTCTCTTCCTGTTCCATCCTTCAAAAACATATGTGGTTTTTGTTTTGTTTTTTAATTTTATTTTAGGCTTGAATTTACATGTATCTTCTTCCTAAATTCTCATTTTCTTTAACTTATTACACTTCAGTACTTTCTGAATTACTATTCTCAGAAAGCAAAGGAGCCTAGGGGAGTTTCTGTCAATGTTTTTATTTATCACTGACCTTTATTCATAGGTTGTCAGCATCATTTAGTTTTTCTTCATTGAGGTCAATCAAATATTTCTATTCCTGCCTTGCTTATGTGCTTCTGAAAAGTTGCCTAGAAGTAAAAAGTTAAAAATAAATATGATCTTAAATGCCCAGGATAGCAGGCTGTGGTTAATTTTGTTGTAACAGAATCATCATCTCTTTTTGTGTGCTTTGTAAATGCATGTGTACATGTTCTCAGCCCCAAATTTCTATTTGATTTATGTGTGTTTTCCTGAAAGTTTAAATAGTTCAGTTTGGACAAGGCAAAAGTGGTAAAATTTTAAGTGTTGTAATATTACAGTGATATTATAAGTAGGATTGATACTGAGTGGATTATAAATATAATAACAAAATTTAAGGATAACTAAAATGTATCCCTAGTGCATCTTATATCATATGCTACCCCTGTTTTGTGTTTCAGGTACAGAGCCTTCACTTTTTTCTTGACATTTTTGCTGTATGCAAGTTTTCACTTATCTAGAAAGCCTATCAGCATAGTTAAGGTAAGAAATCATTTCTAAAAAAAACAAAACAACCCAACAATAAACCCTCTAAGTTTCATATCTTGTCTGTAATTTGTTTAAGAAACTGGTTACTTCTGAAATCACTTACAAGGAGGAAGTGGTTGATAAAAGAATTATGGAAAACAGATTTGTGTACAGGAAATCAACAAACTATTTTGCTGCTTGGATTTTTAATTTTCCTTTCCTGAAACTAGAAATCTTTCATTTAAATTTAAATCTTAGAGGATTTATAATTTTGGAGGTACTCCTAGTGTGGCACTGGAGGATTACCGCTGGACTACGAAACACAAGGTCGGCAGTTCAAACTTACCAGGTGCTCCTCGGAAACCCTATACAGGGTCTCTATGAGTCAGAACCTACTTGCTGGCACTTAACAACAACAATATACCTTCATTTAGAGTTCCGGGTGTGGTGCTGTAGGATAAGCACTGTACTGCTAACTGTAAGGTTTGTGGTTCAGACCCACCAGTAGCTCCTTGGAGCTATACAGAATTGCTATGAGTCAGAATGGACTTGATAGCACTTAACAACATACTTTTATTTAGGAATCCCTGGAAGCAGTTAAGTGCTCAGCTACTAACTGAAAGGCTGGAGGTTTGAGCCCACCTAGAGGTGCCTTGGAAGAAAGACCTGGTGATCTCATTCTGAAAACATCAGTCACTGAAACCCTGTAGAATAAAATCCTACTCTGATACACATGGGGTCTCTGTAAATTGGAATAGATTTGATGGCAACTGGAACTGGGAATAGTTTTAGTTTTATTAGTTGATAGTTTCAGAATTCTAAAACTTATTTATTTTCTCTTGTTTAAATCCCCCTCCTCCCAATAATTTACTTAAAATTATATTGTTTCCTAAATTGCTTCAATTATTATTAGATTTGACCCTAAGTCAGCTTGTGATTGTAAGTCTCTATTATTCTTAGAACACTGAGTTTCTTTTTGAGTGATGGGCGAGCAGGAGGTTGTTAACTAGCATTTCACTAGACTTTGAGAAAAGAAAATTAAAGTAGCTAATCCTATATAATAGTAAGTTATGACTTGGGTGGGGGCGGAGGGGTGGGGTGACAGGAAGCAGGGTAATTTTCTTATCCTCATTAAAATTATATTATTTTGCCTATAGACTGGTCTCCAGACTTGAATGACATTTGAATCTTTATTGTAAATGGAACAAATAAATTGCCCAGTGCCAATGGTAGCTCATTCATAGTTACGTGGCCCCTTCCTTCCCTCACTTTCCAGCAGTTGGCAGAGAATCAGACCCAGGCCTGCCATTGTGTTGACCTTTGTGGTAGAGCTTCCTCCACGCCCACCAGGTGGCTAGGCACTGAACAAGTTGTTCTCAGTGTCCTGGGGCAAGAGGGAGAGGCCACCCCGACGTGCTGCTTCTGTGGACACTGGCGTGTTCTCTGTTTCTAGTAACTTCCAGTCGATGGGAACCATCACTCATTTACTTAAAATACCCTAAAATTCCTTCTTCATCCCCATTGTTGTTGTCATTGTTTTTAGCACCATTGCCTCAGTTGGTTCCAACTGACAGAGACCCTGTATTGGGTTTCTGAGGAGTGACTGGTAGGTTTGAACCACCAATCTTGAGGTTAGTAACCCAGTGCTTACCCTAAAGCACCATACCAGGAAGCAGGAATCTCCATGCTTTGTGGCGATGGCACAAAGGCACAGAATGTTGTTTTCAAAAGAGAGATAAGGATGAGGAAGAAGGTAGTGGTTTAGTAACCTTGTCAATTACTAGACAGGTGACTCAAAATCTATTTTGTGATGTTAAATAGAGATTCAGTTTTGTTTCTTGTAGTTGGATAGCCAGTGGTGCCAACAATAGTTATTTAACAAATAAAGAAATAAAAAAAACTATGTTTTTCCCATCGACTCTGTTAAATAATCAAGATTTTCTATTTTATTTTGTTGACTTATTCCCAGGGCAATACTATCAAACTTTGATTTAAACCGATTGCTGTGGAACTAACTCTGACTCATGACGACCCCATGAGGTCAGGGTAGAACTGTGCTCCATAGGGTTTTCAATGGCTGGGTTTTCAAAAATTTCAAAACGCCAGGCCTTTTCTGTGGAGGAGTGTCTGGGTGAATTCAAACCTCCAACCTTTTGGTTAGCGGCCAAGAGCATTAACCGTTGTACCACCCGGCGTCTCCAATCATTTTATTACAGTGGCTTAAAATATGTATGATCTCATTCATACTTCTTAGATATTATCTCATATAAACCTTAAGATTCATTCAGTTGGGAAGATATATTGGGAAAATGCTGAGGTTTTCTTTGGAGTTGCAGTGCATTTAAGTATTAATATGGAGCATATTGGAACTTTCAAGACACCAAGTTTTCCCACCCAGAATCACATGTCCTCTCAGTGTTTCAAACTGTTTTCTGGCTGCCACCTAGGTTTGAATATAATTTTCTTCTTACAAGCCGTGTATGGCTGGAGAGAGTTGACCATGCTCCTACTAATCCATGTCACCATTTTGCATCTGGGGTCCAGAGACCCCTGCAGCCTAAGCTCTTCCTAAGAATCATCCCCCTCCCATCATTCACAATAGATTATATATGGAATAAAGGGAAAATCTAAGAATAAATTGATGATCACCTTAGGTGTATGAACTTAGAAAACTCAAAGAACAGTAGACAAAGGTGACAAATAGACAGTTCAAAGACATAGAATTCAAATTTCCAAGAAATACATGAAGTACTTTGAAGTTTATTAGCATTCCCAATGTAAATTAAAGTGACAATGTGAGTATATCTCTTTATACTCATCACCTAGCAAAAAAAAAACATTAAAGAGAATGGCCCCTATTGCTGGCAGTGATGGATGAGTACTTTCAGGCATTGAGGCTAGGAATAGAAAATGTCTCAGCCTTTGGAAAGAAGGCTGGTAACATCCATTGAAATAAAAATTTACACATATCCCTCAGTTCTACTTCTGGGAATTTCACCCATAAGAATAAATTATGTATACTTAGGGATAGCTGCATAAGCATCTTTTTAAGCAAACCAAAATGCCTGAATACTGACTGAGTCTAATCAGGAGGGGAAAGGCTAACTAAATGATGGTAAACCCATCTTAGGAGATGTGCAATTTTCTGAAAAGAGTTAGACTTCCAGAAAGTATTTGAGTCAGAGGAATCAAGATGTACAGAGGTCTATATAGTATGATTCTATTTATGAAGACTAAAGTAGTTTCCTTATATATTCTATTTCTGTGTACATTTGTGAGAGGGGTAGGTGTTTGTACATGCCTGTTTACGTGTGCGCACACATTTTTCGTGGCTCACTTGGATGGAATCCAGTCACATTCAGGTGCTGTGGTAAGTCAGGTGCCCGGTCTAGTTTAGCCATCAGCCTTAATTTCCCTTCTAGGATCTCTCCTGGATGTTGCTTTGGAAAGTTCTTTTAACAATCTTATAAATGGAGTATAAAGGATTAGTTAGGATAAATGAACTCATGTCATCTAAGGAACCATATTGTTGTTGTTAAGTGCTATCAAGTTGATTCTGACTTATAGCGACTCTGTGTAGGGTTTGCACGAAGCAGTTGGTGGATTTGAACGGCCAGCCTTGTGGTTCGCAGTTCAGTGCTGATCTTACAGCACCACACTAGGAGTACAACAAACCATATAGAGTTTGTTAAACTTACCGACCAAAATGTAGATATCTGTGCACACACACACCTTGGTCTATCACTTATGTATCATCTGAAGGTGGCGTGGAGGATGTGGGGAAGGAGGAGGGAGCTTGTTGTTAAGTGCCGTGGAGTCGGTTCCGACTCATAGTGACCCTATACAGGGTTTCCGAGGTTGTAAATCTTTACGGGAGCAGAAAGCCTCATCTTTCTCCTGCGGAACTGCTGGTAGTTTTGAACTGCCGACCTTGAGGTTAGCAGCCTGATTCGTAACCACTATGCTACCAGAGCTCCCTAGAGCTCCTTTTTAGGGAGGTCGAAATATCCACTCTGACTATCTTGTCCTCATGATCACCTTGCAGTGTCTTCTGTGTCCTTCCTGCCTCGGACTTCCTGTCACTTCCTGTTAGAGGCGGAGCAGCTGTGTAGGAAGAGGAGCAGCCCTGGCTGTATTCTGAGGGCCCAGACATTGCTGAGAAGCTAGGATGTGCTCACCAGATGTTTTTGGAATAAAAGAAAGAGTGGAGTTTCTCAGTGTGAAGTTAGGTGTTCAGATGAATGGAAGAATGTATTGTTAAGTGCTGTTGAGTTGTTTCTGGCTCATAGTGACCCTGTGTAGGGTTACTGAGGAGTGACTTGTGAGCTTGAACTGCCAACCTAGTGGTTCAAATTGACCTTGCAGTCCAGTGCATTAGCCTACAGCCCTCACATTAAATATATGTTATTATAGTTGATATTTGTATTTAAAGGGCTGTGTTGTTGTTGCTGTTAAGTGCCATCAAGTTGATTTGGACTCATAGTGACCCTGTATAGGTCTTCTGAGGAGCCACTGGTGAGCTTGAACCACTGACCTTGTGGTTCAAACCGACCTTGCAGTCCAGTGCATTAACCCACAGTAGATCTGCTCAAGTGTAGAATGCAAGGAAACTCATTTTTTTCTTGTGTATTCTTTCTGTGGAAAAATGCCTGTTATATCTGCCTTCCTTTTTATTTTTAAATTTTCAGTTTTGTCCATTGGGTGAAGATTTACAGAGCAGATCAGTTTTCCATGCAACAATTCATACACACTTTCCTCCATCTCATTGATTGCAGTCCCCACAATGTAACATCACTTATCCCACTTCCCCTGGGTTTCCCTTTTCCATGACTCATTCTTTCCTAATCCTTCTCAACTTTGTCCTCGGGTAAATGCTGCCCTCTTTGATCCCAGATGATTGACGATTCTAAGGAGGGCATGTTTTCTTTACTGCTACTGTTCCCATTATAGACCTATCTATTTGGCTGAAAATTGAGCCATGGGGAAATAAGTTCCTTTCCAGACCTGAAGAGTGACTAAGGGCCATAGTCTTGGGCTGTATCTGACTTCTGATCCCTGGAAATGGTTTCTTTTACTTCCCAGTATGTGTGTTGGGTGGAGGAGAGGTGTTGGGGCTTGGAGAAGGAAGCTATAGGTAGAATAAACCAGTTTCCATACAGTCTTCAGCTCATGGTGACTCCATGCGTGTCAGACTAGGCTCCAGAGTACACTTTTTCAGAAGTGTATTACCAGATCTTTCTTCTGGGACACCTCTGGATGAACTCAACCTCCAACTTTTCAGTTAACCATTTGCATCTCCCAGAGACTCTGCAGGTAGAATAGATCCCACTCTCCCCCTGCCCCAAGCATACACATTAGTGTGTAATGAATGCAACATTATTTGTGTGTGCACCATTATGCTGTCACCGTTCTTCTCCCATCCCCACCTAGCCCTCTCAACTCTACTGTTTTCTGCTGTTTATTCTTGTTATTTTTCAGTGTGTGTTACACATACATTTAAAAATAATTTTGATGTTAGCCTGCTACAATGTCACATTCTAATTTTCCTCCTTTAGCATAGCTAAGCCTTTTTCTAAGTTACCTTTTTTCAAATTTACTTACTTTATCTTTGTTGGTAAGAATATACAAGGAGGACATACACCAATCCAACTATTTCTACCTGTGAAATTCAGTGATGTTGTTTACATTCTTCCAGTGTTACAGTCATTCTTGCCCTCCTTTTCTCCGTTGTTCCTCCCTCATTCACATAAGCTCACTGCCCCCCTAAGTTTCTATCCAATCTTTCAAGTTGTTGTCATTTGAACCCATATAGCTAGGATTTTATATGAACACAACGGTCAAGGGAGACATTCTTTAGTAGTTAATGAAACAATAATTTGGCTTTAAGAAGACTTCATAGGTTATTTTTGGTATAACGGTTAAAGGTTATCTCAGGGTGACAGCTTGGGGTTCATTCAGCCTCAAAGGCTCCATAAAGTCTGGATTCCATTCGGATTTATAATTCTGTTCTGCATTTCCCCCTTTGCCAGGTAGTATTTTAATTATTATTATTTCAGGGTTTTTTTAAGTTTTTATTGTGAATTATGTGATAGTTTACATGGGAGAACATTAGCTTTACATTCATCCTATTGTATTTCATTTCATTGCAATGATTACAGTCTCCTCTATGCATCATCAAACAACCACAAGAAAGGGTATACCCCACAAGCCTGCCCCCCGACCATCAGCACACAGACCCTCTCTTTCTCTGGGTCCAGAGTCCCCAGCCACTCCATCTCTCCACATCATCATCTCTGCCTCCATCTCTGGCGTCACTGCTTCTCTGGGTAGGGTCCTGCACTCCGCTCTTCTCCCTTAATGGTCCCAGGGACCTCCTCTCCTGGACTGCAAAATCATCCACTCCCCATCTTTTGTTACAAAACGTCTACCTTTACATTTCCAACCCTCACAGTTATTCCTGATAACAATTATTCACTATTGTGACACAAGAGTCTTATCTGCATTTCCTTTTATCAGCCCCGTCTAGTCAGATTGGCTACTACTCAGTGGAGATTCTGCCTTTCTCCGTGCCCTCTGGATCTAGGCTCCCTCTTGAAAGCTTGTAAGCCAGTCACTTCTTGCCTTTGTAGCTCCTCCATTTTGGGTAGCCAGTGTCTGAGTTGCCCATCCCTGTGAACCCTGTGTACTGAAGGAGTGGAAATGATCCTCACTGTAAAGATTTGTTCCCTCTTTTGAGCTACTACATCCATAGGTATAAGTCAAGTTCATCAACTTATATCAGATTACTCTTTTTTCTTCTTTCTTGTAGTCACGTTCTGATCATCCAGCCATTGAAGCCAGGTCAAATGGGTACTAGCTGAAAGTGTGGGTGTTCTTGTGCATCTCCCCTCACTTCTTATCAGCTAGACGCTTCACTCTCCACTCTAGTCCTCTGTGGCCATGTCCCTGTCCCTGGGCCCAGGAGTCCCCAGGACTTGCCATACTGCTGGCCAACTAGGACTCAACCCTGGTTCACAGGAGTCTATTGGATGTGGTCAGACTTAGCTCACAAATTCATTGCTGTTTTTCCCTCACATCCCCTTAACAGTGACCAATATGGTCTCCAGTCAGACCACATGCCTGCTCATGTTTTCCCCTTGAGTTTTAGTCTTGGAAGGGTGTTTGCCTTACAGGGACCCAACCACTTGCCTTGATGGCTCCTGAGTGAACAACTTGCTTGTTTTTGTAGTAGCCAGTCAGGCTGCCGTTATTGTTTTTTATTTTCCCTGGCAGTCTTTCTTTCAAGAAGTATTTTCTGAGTAGTATCCAATCTGTCTAGGCGGGGCTGATGAAATGAAATGCAGACAGGCCTATTGTGATACAATAGTGAATAATTGTTATCAGGACCGATTGTGAGGGTTAAATTGTAAAAGTTTTATAGCAAGGAGGGGAGTGATTAACTTTGCAGTCTGAGAGCGGAGGTCCCTAGGACCATCAACGGAGAAGAGCGGAGAGTGGGACCCTACTCAGAGAAGCAGTGATGCCTGAGATGGAGGCAGAGACTGATGTGGAGCGATGGAGCAGATGGGGACTTTAGATCCAGAGAGGGAGAGGGACTGTGTGCTGAAGACCTGGGGGGTGTGGGGGGCAGGCTTGCAGGGTATACCCTTTGGTTGATTGATGATGCATGGAGGGGATTATAACCATGGCGATGAGATGAAATATGATAGAATGAATGTAAAACTAATGTTCTCCCATGTAAACTATCACATAATTCACAATAAAATATTTAAGAAAAAAAAATGAATGTTATATCTAAATACTACTAACAAAGTGTTGAAAGCAAAATCTTAAATCAATACTATTTACAATAGCATCAAACCCAGAAAATACCTGGAGGTAAATTTAATAAAAGATTGAAATAGCTCAACACTAAAAGTAAAAATTCATAAAACAAAACAAAAAAACAAAAAACAAAAAGAAGTATTTTCTGTTCTTCTAGCCACTCCAGGCTGGTCTGCTTGTCATTTCAAGTGGAGATTTCCCACCTCAGAAGATTCTGGATGGGGTTCAGGAGATTCCAACTATGGTCTATGCAATGCAAAGGCTCTGCAGGAAGCCTCCTTCACTGGGCAAGTTATAGCCCCTTTTTAGGTATTCCAATCAGTTATAGGCTGAAGACGGACTTACAGGCTTTCTATGGTGATAATTCTGGTATTCCTTTCTCTCCCCCCTCAAGTGTCTATTTCACAATGATATGCAAGGGAAACCAAGATTCAAGAGACATTCAAGCATCTTAACATTATTTCCCTTTTTTTACCCATTCAAACCATGCCTCAATCCCTGTATCCCAGAGCCCTGTTGTTTCAAGGTTGTGCATACATCATTATTTGCCTCTGTCCCATTTACCCCATGCAAACCTGCCTAAGTGTTCTCCCATCCACCTTGTTTTTCCATTCCCCTTCCCTTGTGTATTGCCACCCCCACCCCAGCACCAAACTATCCTGTGTCTATTCCCTATTCAGTGCTCCACCTTCCCCTCCC
>NW_006408672.1:2233116-2249281 GCF_000296735.1 Chrysochloris asiatica | reverse complement strand
AAAAAAAAAAAAAAAAGGTTTTATGAAAGCCAGTGTTTCCCAAGTAATTTGATCCCCTTCCAACAAAAGTGTTTCCCAGGGTGTAGTGGTTGTGGGGAGTTGAAGATACTTCACTGAAGCCCGACCACAGTAACAATGAGTCCACCTTGCGAATCTTTTTATAATCTGTTCACCTTAGTTTCATAAAGCCTTAATTATCTTCCAAATACCAGAGTTTGGGAACAAAATGCATTAGAATACTGAAATACCTTAGTAAAGTTCTAAACTAACATGGATGGGTATTGAAATAATCTCTGAACATTTTCTGCTAGAGTCACATTAAGTCTTTTGTGTATTTGCAGCAACCCTTTAGCGAGGCAGCTGCATTTTCTAATCTGAGATAGAAAAGCTGGGGAGAAGTAGACTGAAGAGTGGAATGAGTCAGAGGCTCCGTGGAGGCCCTCCAGGGGTCAGGTCTCTATGGGAACCATCAGGCCTTGTATAGTCACAGCAGCCAGTGCCTGAGTACCTTCCTCGGACTAGGGACCTGGAGAGGTACTTTGCACACACTATTTGTCTTTGCAACAAGCCCTTGGCAAACAAAGCTTTAGTGCTTTTGCGTAGTCTTAAGCCCATAGGCACCAGAATTCCAGCTTACTTATATCCGTCTGTGCCAAAGACTGTGTTCCTAAGCATTATGCTAAGCATACAAAAACCAGGCCCAGAAAAGCTTTCTGCTTGTTTATGAAATGGGGCTTTTTCCTAGTATTGTATGTGTTTCATGGATGGTACCTCCCCGGGAACATTTCATGATGGCAGAGGATGTGAAAATTCACTGTGTGCCTCCAGGGAGGATGAACCCCCTGGAGGAAAGCTGTTTGGCAAATCATTATTTTGATTGTAAGCTGTGCCTTGGCTAGCCTTTTAGGGTGTTGTGTAGATGTTAGCAGCATAGCCCATTGCTAGGAGACAGCAGCAGACCAGACTGGCTTCTCCCACCAGTGACGTGTTTGTACTGCCGGCTCTAAAACCAGTCTATCTACTGAGTTTGACCATGGCCCTGGAAGACAGTCTTTCACAGGCAATCAGCCACTTTTAGCTGTGCCTTCGTGACGAGGTGGACTGGCTGACCAGTGTGGCAAGGGCAGTGGACAGGACTTTGCTGCTGTCTCCTTGACCGCTGTACTGAGCCCTGACCCTGGAGAGATAGATGCCCTGGTCCTTGGTCCCTGACTCCTCCACCCGTCCTCACTCCTGCATGATGGATTAGTCCATTTGACTCATGTGGGCTACACAGCCTGTATTAAAGAGAAGACCCAGCAGGAGCAAGTGGGAATGAGAAAGGCTGTCTACAGTGGCGTGGGAGAGACTCCCCCACAGAAGATGGAGTTCCTCCTTGTGTGCAGAGCAGGTCACCTGTCTGTGCAGTCCACATTTCACCCGAAACAATATGGGCCCCAACACTCATGTGGTATGTATAAATGGGTGTGAGCAACCCTGTCTGCAGGTGAGGGGACTGAGGCTTCAGTGGTGAATAACTTTCTCGAGCTCTTCTGGAAGTGTCAGTGTTTCTTCCTAAAGGGCACACTGAACAAGAGCTGTGCTCACCTGTGGACAGGCTTGTCTCTGTATCCATCTGTCATGACCACTATTTCTCAAATCATACCAAGCACTTTGCAAACAAAGTGGTATCCAGCACCACCATACCCAGTAACTGGCTTTAAGTGGATATGGGCAACTTCATTTACAGCAAATGGGATTGCCACTGGGGCAGTGAATAACGTAAGTGCACGCAGGTAGTTCAGCCATCAAGCAGGGGTTTGAAACCAGGTCTTTAGTTCCCAAAGTCTTGCACTCTCTCATCTATCTGCTGTCTCTCAGATGGGTGCCTCTGCTCACCACCCTGGTTTCTGGTGCCAAGAATAACATGATGGGCTGGTGGCCTCTTCTCCCAAATAGCAATTTTTAATTGAGGTATGATTTATTTATCATTTGCATAAGTACACAAATCTCAACTATCTAGCTTGATGAGTATTTACATATATTCCCAGGTAATCATCACCTAGGTCCCAGTGTGGCACTGTAGGATAAGCATTGGATCGCAAGATTGTTTTGAGCTGCAAGGTCAGTGGTTCAAACTCAGTAGCCACCCCTTGGAAACCCTATACAGGGTCACTATGAGTCAGAATCGACTCAATGGCACCTAACAACAATAACAATCATCACTTAGATTAAAATATTAAAAAAAACAACAACCCACTGCCATCAAGTTGATTCCAACTCCTAGTGACCCTATACAGGGCTTCTGAGATGACGGTAAGTCTTTACTGGAGCAGAAAGCCTCATCTGTCTCCCAAGAAGTGGCAGGTGAATTTGAACCACTAACTTTGTGGCTAGCAGCTCAATGCTTAACCCACAGTGCCACAATGACTCCTTAAACCCACTGCCATAGAGTCTATTCTGACTTCTCACAAACCTATTTGGGGGTTTCCGAGACTATAAATCTTTATGGGAAAATAGCCTCATCTTTCTCCTGCAGAGTGGCAGGTGGGTTTGAACTGCCAACCTTGTGGTTAGCAGCCCGGTGCTAACCCACAGCACCACAGGGTTCCATACCAGGGCTTCTTGGTGGTGACTCATAGCAATCCTGTATAGGATTTCCGAGGCTGTAAATCTTTACAGGAGCAGAAAGCCTCATATTTCTGGTAAATTCAAACTATGGACCTTTTGGTTAGCAGCCCAGCTCATAATCCACTATGCTACCAAAGCTCCTTAGGATAAGATATCAAACCTCTTAAAACATAGGCTCTTTATAGACTCCTAATAAGGCATAGAAGGAGCTCTGGTAGCGTAGTGGTTACAAATTGGGCTGTGAATCTCAGGGTCAGCAGTTCGAAACTACCAGCTGTTCTGCGGGAGAAAGATGAGGCTTTCTGCTCCCGTAAAGACTTACAGCCTTGGAAACCCTGTACAGGGTCGCTATGAGTCAGAACTGACTCCATGGCACATAACAACAACAACAATAAGGCATAGAGCCTGGGAGAGTGTCCCCTGCTCCCAATGACAACCAGCTCCAGTTAGCTATGATGCTCCTGCCCTTCACCACAGATTCTTTCCCCTGTTCTTCAATTTCATATAAATGGAGTTACAAATGTGAACTCCTCGGTGTGGAGCTCCTTTTGCTTAATACTATGTTTGTGAGCTTCCTTCTCAGTGTTGTACATACCTGTGATTTGTTTCATTTCCTGGCTGTGCAGTGTTCAGTTGTATGATTCTGGCCAAATGTCCCTGTTGTTCTCTTAGGGACAAGCAATCTGGGAAGCATCATCTATCAGCTAGGGACTGTTAAGAACAAAGCTGCTGTAAGCATTCATCTACCGTGGCATGTTTTTGTGTGTATACTCAGGTGGACCTGTTGCTTAGCACTGTGTAAACTTTGACCTCACCAGCAGGCATTCTTGTGGGTCCTACAGACTTTCCCTTGGAATACCTTCCTCAAATGCAGTGGCCCTAGGAAGGCTGGTCAGAGGGAAAGGGATGGGTTTGTACTCTACATCCCATGCTGAATCTCACTTGGGTACATCTCATCTCTCCTTGTTCCATCCTCTCCACCATATCCTAGGGTGAGCTCCACAAAGATTGTGCTGCTGTGACCGAGGATGAAGACCAGTTCAATAGTCCAAGCAAGCAAACTGGCTACCTACCCAGTAATGGGACTGACTGCGGCTGGGCGCCATTTGGTGAGTTCCTTGTCAGCCACCCTCACGTTGGTCCTGTTGCTGGAGTGGTTTGTCCTTGAGCTGGTGAGCCGTGGCGGCATTTGCTGAGGTCTTCAGTCCTTGCTAATTTTAGCAGCAATTATGCTGTTCTAACGCCTAATGCATTTCCAATGAGGGCGCCCTCCCATCAAATAATTATCATTCCTTCAACTGCTACTCTCTGCATTATCCATTCATGAGGTCCCTGTGTGCGGAAGCATTCATACCTCAAACAAGATGCACTGAGTGGAGGAGTCTGCTGGGAATGATTTGCATTTTCTCTTCAAAATGGGAAGTTCAAACTCATAGAGCACGTATCTGTGGGTAGAAAGAAGAAAAAGAGCACAGGGGCATGGTGTGGGGTATTGAAGAAAAACCCAGTTCAACAGTTAGGACAAAATAATTAACCAGATGCTTACTGAGCACAAGAGATTTTGTATCATCTGAATAGTGTCTGTTTGGTTTGTAATTCTTTGACAGTGTGGTGACTTTATTTTCCAAAACCATTTAGCCAAGAAGCTGAGCAGAAGCCACATTGCTCTGGTCTGTGTTTTCCAACCAGCCCTGTGCACTTTCTGAACATCTTGCCCAAATGTCGAGAACAGAAGCATTGCACTTTTTTGCCCTGCCCTAGAACATATACTGATGCCTAGTCCACTCAACGGCACATACCAACAACGACGACAAGTTACAACTAAATATTGATGAACTTCTCCTGTTGATTTTCAAATCTGTGCAGATAAGGACAACTACCAGCAGCTGCTTGGAGCCTTGGATTACTCCTTCCTGTGCGCTTATGCGGTTGGCATGTACCTGAGGTAGGTCACCTACCTGAAGTGTTCTAAGGTCCTTGACTTGTTCCTTGATCAGGCCAGCTTCCAAATGGTTACAGATGTCCCCAAGACTATGGCCCTTCAAGCCTGGAACTGAACTCACCCTGGTGGCTCAATTTTCAGTCAAATGATAGAAGGACCTCTAAAGTGAACAATCGTACCAGGGAGGTATGCACTCCATAGAACAATCAACCATATAAAATCAAAAGGGCAGCGTTTGCCCAGTGATAAAGCTCAGAAGGTGGGTAGGAAAGAAGGGCAAAGGAACATGGGAACCGGGCAAGTGGGAAGAGTGCTGTTATATTGTGGGGCTTGCAATGACAGTAGGAATCAAAATGTATATGACTTGCTGAATGGAAAATCAATTTGCTCTGTAAACTCTCACCCAAATCACAATAAGAAATTAAAAAAAAAAAAAAAAAAAAAAGTCACCACCTTGAAATCCCTGTGGAGCAGTTTTACTCCTCACACCCTGGCTCGCCATGAATTGGTTCTGACTTGGCAACAACTAACAACAACAACAACAAAAGTGTGTCCAAGACTAGGCCCCTATTCACACACGCTTCCCATTTGCTATCTTCTTGGTGGTGAGGACAGAGTGAAAGCAGGTGTGTTGAGGTGAACCTGGAAGCAGAGGGTCCCTCATCCCAGGTCCTCTGCTGAGTAGGTGCAGACTATACCCCGCCTTCCTGGCCCTGTGCTCGTAACATGCTGTGAATCCTGCCACCCCACACTGAGTTTATGTGGTCACTGGAGTTCATGGGATGACAGCCCCTTGTGGTGCCATACAGAGCTTCTCCTCTCTTGTGGTCTCAGTGACCACCATCTTTTTACACACCTCAAGTGATAAATTTCACAATTATGGCAGGTCTATTAAGGAGCCTTGGTGGTGCTGTGGCTAAGCATGTGACTGCTAACTAAAAGGTTGATGGTTCAAACCCACTAGCCACTCAGCAAAAGAAAGATGTAGCAGTGTGCTCTTATAGAGATGACAGGTTTGGAAACTGGGGGAGCAGTTTTCCTCCGTCCTGTAGAGTCTTTCTGAATTGGAATCGATCGTAACAGGTTTGGATTGGTTTGGACTTTGGTCAAATCTGTTTACACAGTGCACTTTGGGCATCTCCACCTGAATGACTTCTAGAAACCTCACATTCAACTTAGCCCCAAACAAAATTCATCCTAGATGCAGCAGAGGGAGTTAGCATGGTGGTTAGGGATGTGGGCTCCAAGGAAACAACTGTTTAGATTAGAATCCCAGCTGTGCCACTTGTTAGTGTACATCCTTGGGCGAGTTAGTATGCCTCTTTGTGCCACTTTTCCCTTTGCAAGTTGATGGAAATAATAGTTCTTATGTCATAGAGTTACAGTGAGATGAAATGAGTTGGTACATATAAAATGCTGAGTGTCAGATGGTGTCTGACACATGGCATGTCGTCAGTCATTGTTAGCCCTGACCCTGCTCTTGTCTCCATACTTGACAATGACCTAAAAACCCAAAATCCCACTGCCGTCAAGTCTAATTAGACTGTTAGCAATCCTTTGAGACTAAGTAGAACTGCTCCATGGGGTTTATGAGACTGTAAATCTTTATGGAATCAGAAAGCACCATCTTTCTTCCATGGAATGTGTGCCCTGTAAGGAAACTGGAGACATTCCATTCTCCTCACCACCATCCAAACTATTGGGCTAAATCTCTACCATGTACCAGGCACTCAATGGGCACTTATCTCATTTGATCCCCGAATACCTGTCTGAGGCAAGACTCAAAAGGGGTTAGCTTTTTACTGGGTCATGCTGTTGTTCAGAAGAACCTTAGAGATTCTCCCTGTGGGGGTTCAGACCCTAAAGAAAATCTGCTGTCTGTAAAAGCAAAGCAAAGTGTCTGTGGCCAGTGTGGAGCTATTTGGTTCTCACTGAACTAATCTTGTGAATTGTTACAGTGTAGGTGACTGAATGACTGCCCACCTGGGTGGGCTGTATGGTACACTCACGGTCATTAGCTATTATTGTGACATTTGTCTGTTAGTTTGATAGTTGATATTTAAATATATATATACTCATTGGTGTGGCACCACAGGTTAATGCACTGGACGGCAAGGTCATTTGAACTGCAAGGTCGGTCGTTCAAGCTCACCAGCCACTCTTCGGAAACCCTATACAGGGTCGCTATGAGTGTGAACCAACTTGATGGCACTTAACAACAAACACTCATTGGATGGTGCTTATATATAACATCAGGGATAATTAGCTGTCCAAGTCCCTGTTTTCTTTCATTGGTGGCCATCATAAAGAAAGCATATTTGAGTTTTATTATTTGACAGTTAGTGCCTTTTACTAGAAACAGAACTTCTCTTACTTAAGCTTCAGCTAGTTGCCAAGTTCTGGTTAAGAACTAACTGTTCCATAGGGAAACAGTGTGACTCAGTCTTCCTGGAAACGATCATGCTTCCGAGCTCTCCAAGCTCCAGGAACAGCCGAAAGAGTCCTGAGAGATGCCTCTGGTCACTGACATCATGGGTGTGTGTGCTTTCTCATGTCTGTCTTTCCTTCTTCTCTACCCCCAGTGGGATAATAGGGGAGCGCTTGCCAATTAGGTATTATCTGACCTTTGGGATGCTCGCCAGTGGGGCCTTCACCGCCTTGTTTGGCCTGGGATATTTCTATGATATTCACAGTTTTGGATTCTACGTGGTAACTCAGGTAAGGGTTCGGGTCCACAGCTCACCATGTGTGGGGTTCCCATGATGGCTAAGATGGGGTGTTTGTCATATGGTGACAGACATATGACACTGCTGGGAAAGAGTGGAGGTGGGGGTGGGGGTCAGAATAGCTGTGCCCTGTCAGAAGTCAGGGTCCACGCTGGCAGGTAAAACCCCTCCTCTGTTGCTGTGTTATTCACTCTGACACTCTGGCAACTGTGAAGTGTTGCTTAGTTTCAGGTTTACTTCTTAAAGAATCCTACTTGTCAGTCCCTCCTGGACCCCCTTGCCATTCCTCACAGCCGGGGGTGGGGTGGGAGTGATTAAACAAGAAGCCCTTATTCATCATTCTTAATTTTGATGAGTCTGAGATATTCTCCTGTGGACAGGAATGGGGCTGTAGGACCGTTTGGAGGGTGGAAGGAAGGCTGGCCTCTGGAGCCATTGACAGTGTGGGATTGGGGTATGAGGTGGTCAGTGGGAAGGAAAGGAACAAGACTGTTGGTGCCACAGGTGATTGAAGTCCTAAGTGCACCATTGGTGAGCACCCTGCTAGGCTCCCAAACTTCAGATGAACAGTAGAGTAGGCTTATGACCCTCCTCTGAAGAAGAACTTCCCGGTGTGACTTCCATCCACAGTGAGTTCCAGTTTTGACCTCTTTGCAGATCATCAACGGCCTTGTGCAGACCACCGGCTGGCCCAGCGTGGTTGCCTGTCTTGGCAATTGGTTTGGCAAAGGAAGGTAAGACACAGCAGCCCTGTTCCCAGCAGGAGCTGTTTGTAGAAAAGACAATGATGAAAAAAACACTTTCTTGTTAATCTCCCTTCAGGTGAATTGCAGACAAAACCACTTTGAAGTAATTGTTGTACTCTCTAGAATCCAGGTGGCCCTTTGATCCGGGAGTCAGTAGAGCCCAGCCCTCAGCATTGAGGGCCAGTGAGGACTGTGTTACTCACAGAGCTCCAGGACCTGTAGGGCCTGGGCTGGAAGGTCCCGGAACATGGAGAATCTCAGCCCTGCCCCAGGTCTTTTAAAGCAGAATCTGCATTGTAACAAGGCTCCCAGGGAACTCACACATTTGATAAGCCCTGACCTAGGTGGTCCAGCACACAAGTGGTAGAGTTGGGACTCAGAGTCTGGTCACTTGATTGCCAGTCCAGGTTCAGCCATAAATGTCTGTGTGAAAATGGGAAGGAGCTTAACCCAGTTCAGCGAGGCCAAAGGCTGAGTCACAGGGAGGATACTAGACAGGATGGGTGAACAGACCCATCCAGCCTTATTTAGGTACTTCACCCACTGCTAATATGAAATATCATCAGAAGATTGTATTTAGATGATTGTTGTTGTTGTTTGTTGTTAGGTGCCATCGAGTCAGTACCAACTCATAGCAAACTTATACACAAGAGAATGAAACACTGCCCAGTCCTGGGCCAACCTCACAGTTGTTGCCATGCTTGAGCCCATTGATGCTGCCACTTTGCTGATCCATCTCACTGGGGATCTTCCTCTTTTTCTCTGACCCTCCACCTTACCTTCTTCAGTGACTGGTCCCTTCTGACAATATGTCCAAAGTCTGGCCATCTTGGCCTCCAAGGAGCACTCTGGCTTCACTTCTTCCAACACAGATTTGTTCAAATAGATTTATTTAGATGTTAGAGGCATGTATTTAAATTTGGTGTGTTCTAAGAATTTCTGGAAAAAGGTCTTTCTTTTAAATTAAGGAGTCCCTGGGTATCACACAACATGCCCAGCTGCTAACCAAAAGGTGAACTGTTCGAGTCCACCCAGAGGTGTCTAAAAAGAAAGCCGCTGAACAATGACGTTGGTATGGCAAAGATGGAGGCTGAGAAATCACCCACAAACAGCCACTGAAAATCCTGCAAATCACGCTGCTACTCTGACCTACAAGGGATCGCCATGAGTCAGATTCAACTTGTCCACAACGAGATTTTTTTCTTTTTAAATTATGAAATAAGAATGAGCTCTGAGGGAGGATTGGGAATGTGTGATTATAAATTCCAAGGCCAATTCAAAACCTAGTCCCGTTGCCAGCATCTGGTCCTGCCGAAGCAGAGCCCAGGCTCTTGTGTGTACCTTGGGTCACTGAATGGCCTCCAGGTATTGACTCATTTCAGCCTCTCTACATCATTGCCTTCTTGTTGTTGGTTGTGTTGCAGGCGAGGTTTGATTATGGGTATCTGGAATTCCCACACCTCTGTAGGCAACATTTTGGGGTCCTTGATTGCCGGCTACTGGGTATCTACATGCTGGGGCCTGTCCTTCATCGTGCCTGGAGCCATCGTGGCAGCCATGGGACTAGTGTGCTTTCTCTTTCTCATTGAACGTAAGTACACATGGTCTGGGAGAGGACGCACCAGAAGATGTCACTGGGAGGGCTCTGGGGGAGGGGTGCATTGATATGGGTGGGTTGCTGCTTCATGCTGTGCTTGCCTGTGGTTGATTGCTCAGCTTCTACCTTTGCCTTACCAACTTCCTTGTTCAGGGATAGCCACTACTCAGTCATTTGCCTTGGAACCGATTCTGGCTCAGGGTGACTCATGTGTGTCCATGGGATTTTTCAAGGCCGTGACCTTTCGGAAGCAGATCATCTGGTCTTTCTTTCAAGGTGCTTCTAGAGGGTTCAAACTGCCATCTTTTTTATTAGTAGCCATACATGTAACTATTTGTGCCATGTAGGGACTCCTGGTTCAGGTATGACCCATTACCATTGAGTTGGTTTTGATTCGTGGTGATCATATGTTACACAGTAAAACTACTCCATAGGGTTTTCTTGACTGTAATCTCCATGACAGCAGACTATCAGACCTTTTTTCTGTAGCTCTACTGGGTAGGTTTGAATCAGCAACCTTTAGATTTAGCAACCAGTCACAAACCACTTGCACCACTACCAAGGAAACTTGTTCAGGTATTGTTGTTGTGAAGTGATGTCAAGTCAGTTCCGACTCATAGTGATCCTGTACAGGTTTCCAGGGCTCGACTGGTGAGTTTGAACTGCCCACTTTGTGTGTCAAACCAACCTTATGGTGGAGTGCTTATCCTACAGTGCCACACCAGGACTCCCTGATTTCCTGTTTCTTTCCTGGTCCTGATGGATTTCCTGTTGTTCTCTGCATTAACCAATGTCGAACTTCTTTCTACCTTGACCTCCTATTTGCAGCATTTTCCTCACCTTCAGCCTTGCATTCTTTTTCTCCTGTTTGGAAGTTGTACTCTTACTCTATCCCACCACATCACTCAGCTCCAGGGTGCTGCGCTAAGGTGCTGGCCTGTGGGGCTGCACCTGTTCACCCAGTCTTGCTGTGCAACCAGATGTATCTCTTATCAGCTTGTCTGCTTTCTGATAAAATAGACCTTGGCCAATGTTATAAAAAGCAGGGCATGACTGAAGGCATAAGACCTTATGTCCTAATTAAGTAAAGTGTGTTCTATCAGAAAATCAAATTCTTTGTTCCTCTTCAGATTCAATACCAGAACATTTCGTTTCACTGACTTTGAAAGTAATGTTTAAAAGTAGAGAACTGGTAGAACAAGAACTCCTCACAATGACACTAGTACTGCTTTGTCCATGACTTGTCAGCATGTCCTAAATAATTCCACTGCTAGTCTGATGAATACATGTGACATTTTGTTCTTTGACTTAGCTTAATGCTGAATCACATGGTACTCCCAGATGGGGTGCTCAAGCATTAAATCCTTTGGCATTAATGATGGCGTCACTTTTGCATTCAGAGCTACAGCCTCATCGTCCAAAAAGTTAATGCTAGATTCTGTTTACTTTCTCATTTCTTTTTGCCTATTGCTAAAGTTAACCTATGGAGTCCCCGTATGGTTCTGTGGGTTAATGTGCTGGACTGTAAGGTCAGAAACAACGCAACACTCCTAGGAAACCCCATACAGGGTTGCTATGAGTTGGAAACGACTTGACAGCACTTAGCAACAACAAAGCTAACCTTGTTATTGTCAAAGTAACCACCCCATGTGGCCATGGGGGCTCCAAGACTTCTCTGTGTGTAAGGAGGGAAGCAGAGACTAAAATGTTGGGTCACAGACAGACTGCTAGTGTGGCTGCAATGCGGGAGTGCCAGTGTTTTCACCAGAAGTTGAGGCCACTTGTAACAGCATCTCAAAAAGTTCAGAGTAGTTAAATAAGTGCTTTGCTGGACAGGTGGGAGCATTTTGGTCTACTGAATCCCTATATTCTGATAAAGTGTTTCTTTCATGCTTGTCACACCATACCTGGAGTTCCTGTCACCCCTGCCACCCTGCATGTTTCTTAGACATGGTCACGTGGGAAACAGTGCCCGTCCTCTGCTGTCATTCTGCCAAATGTTAAAGTCCACTGCTAACTTTCATTCTCTTCCTCAGCTGGTAAACGGTTGGCTCTGGAAAGAGAACATGTGATGAAGAACAGACGAGGCACTTGTTTGCTGGTGGGGGGTTCTTTACTGTGCCCTGGGAACCTGGTCTCCACTCAGTGCAGTGTGTCCAAGAGCACTGAAGCTCTTTTGGGATGGTTTGTGGTAAAGTCAGAGATGCCTTCTCACTGAGCCACTTTGTCCATCACTTCTGAGGGTCAGAAGGGACATGCTGAGAGGGCTCACACAACTCAGGTCTCCTGGGCCTGCCTTCCTGTTGGTGCTTGTCCTTCCTCCAACCGCAGTGTATGTCTCCTGCTACCTGATGCCCCATTACTCTTTTGGTCCGGAGCCCTGATGTTCTGGGACACATTCAGTCTCCTAGTTTCTTATCGTGTCTGAGGCATCTTGGACAGCATTTCCTAGTAATGGTGAGAGTGTCAAGATCCTTGTTTGTTCCTGCCGCTTCTCATTGGCTTCTTGGCTCTGGCAGGGACAGGTAACAAACTGGGCTGTTGAACAAGGATAGAGATTGCTGTGGAACTGAAGGCCAGACCACCGGAGTAGGGGTCATCCTCCCCATGACTCTACTCATCCCATCTCCCCAGTTTGTGCAGGTTTTTTCTTATACATGGTGTGACCCTTCAGCCACTATATTTAAGTCTGTACGAGGTCCTCTGCTTAGCACATGAGTCCTATTCCTGTTCTTCATAGTACCACCACCGTTTCCGCCTATCGCTGTCCCTCTGACTCCCACAAAATGACTGAGTGGGGCCATGCAAATAGGTTATTTGTGGTCCAACATGGGCTTTAGGCAGCTTGTTAAAAATACACATAAGGTGCATGGAACCCTTTAGGGATTGTTGTTGCTGTTGTTAAGTACCATCAAATCAGTTCCTACTCATAGCGACCATATTTAAAACTGGGGAAAAAAAAAAAAAATACTACCCAGTCCTAAACCAGCCTCACAGTTATTGCTGGGTTTGAGCCCCTTGTTGCAGCTACTGTGTTAATCCATCTTGCTGAGGGTCTCTCTCTTTTGCTCTGATCCTCTACTTTACCAGTGATGTATTTCTCCAAGGACTGGTCCCTTCCTGATAATGTACAAAGAAGTCTCACCATCCTTGCTTTTAAGGAGTATTCTGGCTGTACTAAGGTATGTTTGTTCTTCTGGCATCCATGGTATATTCATTCCAACATCATAACTCAAAGGGCATCAATTCTTTCTTTGTCTTCCTTATTCATTCTGCAGCTTTTGGATGCATTGTTGTTGTTAAGTGTTGTTGAGTCGGTTCCGATCCATAGCGACCCTGTATAGGGTTTCCGAGGAGTGGCTGGTGAACTTGAACCACTGACCTTATGGTTCAAACCAACTTTGCAGTCCAGTGCATTAATCCACAGTGTTACACCCAGGACTCCATGGATGCATAGGAGGTTATTAAAAAGACAATGGCTTGGGTCAGGTGCACAGTAGTACTCAAATAGACTTCTTTGCTTTTTAACACTTTAGCACAGGGGTGGGGAATCTTTTTTTCTACCAAGGGCCATATTCACGGACCAAACAAAGTTATCAACTTAAAAATCGTATTTTGTGAAACATTTAATTAACTCACCTCTAATGTGATGGTATGGCGCTGTGGGTTAATGTGCCAGACTGCAAAGCCATTTGAACTGCAAGGTCGGCAGTTCTAGCTCACCAGCTGATCCTCGGAAACCCTATACAGGGTCGCTAAGGATCAGAACCGACTCGATGGCACTTCACAACAACAACAACAATGTGATGGTTGGAACAATGGTTGTCTTGGCAGGGCCTGACCAAATGATTTCACAGGCCTTGTACAGCCCATGGGCCGAATGTTTCCCACCCCTGCTTTAGATAAATCTTTTGCAGAAGACTTGCCCAAAGTGATGTGTGGTTTGGTTTCTTGACTGCTACTTCCATAAGCAATGATTGTGGACCTAAGTAAAATGAAATCCTTGACAACTTCAATCTTGCCTCCATTAATTAGAATTTTTTTATTGGTACAGTTGATAGGATATTTTCTGTTTTGTTTTTATTTTTTATACTGAAGTGTAATACAGTGTGAAGGCAGTAGTCATTGATCTTCATCAGTTAGCGCTTCAAGTCTTCTTCTTCACTTTCAGTAAGCGAGGTTGTGTCACGTGCATATCACAGGTTGTTAATGAATTCTCAGATCCTGATGGTACCTCTTCTTCCTGTCATCCAGCATCTCAGGTTATTTGCTCATCATACAGATGAAATAAGTATAGTGAATGCCTACAACCCAGACACCCATATTTCCTGATTTTAAGCCTTGTAATAAATAGCCTCCTGTTCTGTTGAATGGCCTCTTCTTGGTCTAAAAGTATATACTGGTTCGCATGAGCACAATTAAGTGTTCTGGGATTCCTATTCTTGATAATGCTATCCATAATTTCTTATAGTTTACAAAGATGAATGCCTTTGCATAATCAGTAAAACACAGGTAAACATCTTTCTGGGATCATTTGCTTTTAGCCAAGACCCATGTAATGTCAGCAGTGATATATCCCTTGTTCCACATCCTCTTGTGGGTTAGGCTTAAGTTTCTAGCATTTCCCTGATGGTGCACTACTACAAATGTTTTTGAATTTTCTGAAGCAAACTATTTGGATGAGATAGTAGTGATATTGTTGGATAATTTCCATATTCTGTCAAATCACCTTTCTTTGGAGTAAGCACAAATATGAATCTCTTCCAATCAGTTAGCCACATAGCTGTCTTCCAAACTTCCTGGCATAAGTGAGTGAGTCCCTCTAGCCCTGCATCAGTTTGTTGAAGCATGTCAGATGGTATTCTGTCAATTCCTGGAATCTTGTTTTTTACCAGTTCTTCCAGTGCAGCATGGTCTTCCTTCTTCAGTCCCATCAGTTCTTGATCATAAGCTGCCTCCTGAAATAGTTGAATGTCAACCAGTTCTTTTTGGTACAGTGACTCTGTGTATTCCTGTTTCTTCTTTTGATGCTTTCTACGTCATTCAATATTTTGCCCTTGTTGTTATGTGCTGTCAAGCTGGTTCCAACTCACAGCAACCTGATACGGGAGCTTCTGAGGCTTTAAAATCTTTGCTGAAACAGAAAGTCTCATCTTTCTTCTGTGGAGTGACTGGTGGGCTCGAACTGCAGACTTTGTGGGTCGCAGTTGAATGCTTATTGTATGGAGTCACCTCACGCTGCCTATTACTCATAGAATCCTTCAGTGTTAAGAATTCAGGGCTTGAATTTTCTCTTCAATTCTTTCAGCTTGAGAGATGCTGAATGTGTTCTTCTCTCTTGATTTTCCAACTGCAGGTCTTTGCACATTTCATTATAACACTTTACTTTGTCTTCTTGAGATATATTTGAAATCTTGTGTTTAGCTTTTTTACATTATCATTTATTCTGTTTGCTTACATTGTTTATTCAAGAGCAAGTTTCAGAGTTTTTCTTTCTTGTCTTTTTAATGACTTCTTTTTTTTTTTTTTCACTTTTTATTTTGAATTGAGTGAGGGCTTACAGAGCTGATCATCAGTTTCACATTCAGCAAATCATACATTTCATTTCATCTCAATGATTGCAATTCTCCCGGTTAACATCCCTTTTCCCACTTCCTCCCTTTTTCCTTCTTTCCCAGCTATTCTGAATTTTGTCTTTGAATAAATGCTGCCCTTTTCATCTCAAATGGTTGACCATTCTATGGTGTGTGTACCTCACTAGTGTTGTTGTTCGCCCTATATAATAACTCTCTATTACTTGGCTCAAAATTGAGCCACAGTGGTGAGTTCAGGTCCAGACCTGGAGTTCCAGCTATCTCTATCTGACTAGTAGGCCTGGTCTTTTTTTTTTTTTTTTTTTTTAATGATTTTGAGTTTTGTTCCACATTTTGTCCACTTTATCCAGGACCTTCTAATGACATCCCTTACAGAGGTATTGGTAGCTGGTGGATACCATTTACTTCTTTTGGTTTCAGGATCAGGGAAGCTGATGTTAACATAATCCATTAGTCCACTGGACTAATTGTTCCCAAGCGTCTTTAACTTTCAGCATAGAGGATTACCAGCTGGGCTGCTAACCAGAAGGTTAGCAGTTCGAATCTACCAACCACTCCACGGGAGAAAGATGAACTTTCTGCTCCTGTAAAGATTACAACCTCAGAAACCCTATACAGGATCGCTATGAGTTGGAACAGACCGCCACCACTACCACCTTCTTTCCTCCAGACAGAGAGAGACCAGTAGTTGATCCCTAGATGGCTGTTTATGAGCTTTTAAGAGCCCAGTTTGCTGCTCACCAAAGTCAGAGGTAGAACATTGCCTTTGTACTATCCAATGTCAGTTGATCATGTTGTACCCCAAGACTATGGTACAACATAGTCTCCAGATTCCAGATCCAACAACTCATTCCTTCAAGGTACTGTAATGTCTAAGAAATTTTCATCATTTGTGGTGGCTGTGTGCCATGGAATCAGTTCCGACTCATAGTGATCCTATATAGGGTTTC
>NW_006408672.1:2220706-2232186 GCF_000296735.1 Chrysochloris asiatica | reverse complement strand
TCTGCCATTCCTGATGCCATAGTCTTCTTCATAGAATCCAACTTCTTGGATTATTTGCTCAGCATGCAGATTGCATAAGTATGGTGAAAGTATACAGCCCTGGCACACACCTCTCCTGATTTTAAACCAATCAGTATCTCCTTATTCTGTTCAAACGACTGCCTTTTAGTCTATGTACACATTCCTTATTAGCACAATGAACTGACCTGGATTACCTATTCTTTGCAATGTTGTCCACAACTTGTAATGATGATCCACAGTCACAAAAACCTTTGCATAGTCAATAAAGCACAAGCAAACATCTTTCTGGTATTCTCTGCTTTCAGCCAAGATCCATCTGACATCAGCACTGATACCCCTTGTTCCACATCCTCTTCTGAATCTGACTTGAGTTTCTGGCAGTTTCCTGTAAGTGAACTGTTGAAGCTGTTTTTGAATTATCTTCAGCAAAATTTTACTTGCATGCAATATTAATGAGGAGTCCTGGTGTGGTACTGTGGATTAATGAGCTGGACTGCAAAGTCGATTTGAACTGCAAGGTTGTGGTTCAAACTCACCAGTCGCTCCTCAGAAACCCTATACAGGGTTGCTATGGGTCAGAACTGACTCGACGGCCCTCAACAACAACAACAATATTAATGTTTTCATCAGATGATTTCTGCATTCCATTGGGTTGCCTCTCTTTGGAATGTGCACAAGTATGGCTCTTTTCCAATCAGTTGGTCAGATAGTTGTCTTCCAAATTTCTTGGCATAGATGAGTGACTGCCTGCAGTACTGTATCGGTTTATTGGGGGAAAAAACCCAACAGTTTGTGTTCTGTCAATTCCTGGATCCTTGTTTTTTGCTAATGCCTTCAGTGCACCTTGGACTTCTTCCCTCAGTATTATTGGCTCTTGATCATAGACTACCTCAAAATAGTTGAACATCAACTATTTCTTTTTGGTACAGTGACTCTGTGTATACCGTCCATCTTCTTTTGATGCTTTCTGTATCGTTCAGTATTTTGCCCATTGGACTCCTTCAATATTTCAAGTTGAGGCTTGAATTGTTTCGTCAGTGCTTTCAGCTTGAGAAATGCTAAGTGCGTTCTTTTCTTTTGGTTTTCTAACTCCAGGTCCTTGCACATTTCATTATAATATTGATTTCTCAAGCTGCCCTTGGAAATGTTCTGTTTAGCTTTTTGACTTTTTCATATCTTCCATTTGCTTCGGCATCTCTGCCCTGGAGAGCACATTTCAGATTATCTTCTGACATCCATATGGGTCTTTCTTTCTTTCCTATCATATATCTTTCTTCCTGTGTGATGTTCTTGATGTCATCCCACAGCTCTTCTGGTCTTTAGTCATTAGTGTCTAATGCACTAAAATCTGTTCTTGAGATCTCTGAATGTAGCTGGAATATATTGAAGGTCATATTTTGGCTTTCATGGACTTGCTTTACCTTTCTTCAGCTTCAGTCTGGACCTGTGTGTCCCACAGTGTGCTCCTGGACTTGTTTTCGCTGATGTTTAATACTGAGCTTTTCCACCATCTCTTCCCACAGAGATAGTCAATTTGATTCCTATGTATTCCATCTGGTGAGATCCATGTGTATTGTCATCGTTTATGTTGTTTAAAAAGGTAATTTGCAATGAAGAAGTCATTGATCTTGTAAAATTCTATCATGCAATCTCAAGCATTGTTTCTATCACCAAGGCCATATTTTCCAACTAATGATCCTCTGTCTTTGTTTCTAACCCTTGCATTCTAATTACCAATAATTATCAATGCATATTGATTGCATGTTTCATCAATTTCAGAATAAAGAAATTGGTAGAATTCTTCAGTTTTATCCTCACTAGCTTTAGTGGTTGGTGTGTAAATTTGAATAATAGTGGTATTAACTGGGCTTCCATGTTGCTGTTTTTGTTAAATGCCATGTGAGTTCTAGCTCATAGTGACCTATTCAGGGTTTCCAAGGAGTAGAGTAGCTGGTGGGTTTGAAGCACCATCCTTGTGGTTAGCAGTTCAATGTTTATCTTACAGCACCACATCAGGACTACTGGTCATCCATGTTTTGTTGTTCTTGTTGTTTAGTGCCGTTGAGTCGGTTCTGACTCATGGCAACCCTGTATAGGATTTCCAAGGACTGACTGGAGGATTTGGACCACCAAGCTTGCAGTTCAACCCAACTTATCCTCCAGCGTCACCCCAGGACTCCATGTAGGCATATGGACAGTATCCTATCAGAGACGGCATTGTACTTTAAGATAGATATTGAAATGTTCTTTTTGATGATGAATGCTATTCCATTCCTCTTGAATTTGTTGTTCCTGTCATAGTAAACTGTATAATTGTCAGATTTCAAATGGCCGATATCAATCCATTTCAGTTCACTAACGCCTAGAATATTGATCTTTATGTGTTCCATGTCATTTTTGGTAATTACCAATTTTCCTAGATTCATACTTCTTACATTCCATGTTCTGATTATTAATGGATGTTTGCAGCTATTTCTCCTCATTTTGAGTTGTGTCCCATTAGCAAATGAAGGTCCTGAAAACTGTACCCCATTCATGTCTTCATGGTCAGCCCTACTTTGAGAGTCAGCTTTTCCCCAGTTGTACTTGGATGCCTTCCAACCTGAGGGGCACTTTTCTGGCACTGTATCTAACAATATTCTGGTGCTATTCATTAAAGTTTTTAGTGGCTAAACATTTAAAAGTAGTCTGCATCTCCTTCTTCCTAGTGTTTTAATCTGGAAGCTCCACTGACTCCTGTCCACCATTGGTGAACCTGCTGTTATTTAAATTACTAGTGCCATAGCTTCTAGCATCACAGCAACACGCAAGCCACCACAGTGTAACAAAGTGACAGAGAGGCGAGGAGGAAAGGTAAACACTCATGTACGGATATCCTTTGTGGAGGCCTGGTGTGGCGGTGTAGGATCAGCACCGGGCCGCAGGGTTGCTGGTTCAAACTCAACTGCTCCTCGGAAGAGCTTTACAATGTTTCTGTGGGTCAGAACCAACTCAACATTAGTTAATGCCAACAACAATCTCTATATGCAGTCCTGGTGTGGTGCTGTAGTATAAGCACTGTACTGCTAAGTGCAAAGTTACAAGTCCAAACCCAACTGCTCCTCAGAAACCCTGTACAGAAACCCTGTACAGGGTTGCAGTGAGTCAGAACTAACTTGACAGCACTTAACAGCTACTACTTTTATACATTTGTGGGTATACTCCCACTTTACTTCCCACACCTGTTCAGCCTGCACGCCTATCCAGATATCTTCTGTTGTTGTTAAATGCCATCAAATTGGTTCTGACTCATAGCAACGCTGTAGATCACCATTATTGCAGGATTGTGTATGTTTGTTGTTGTTGTTAAGTGCCATCGAGTCGGTTCCGACCCATAGCGATCCTGTAGAGGGTTTCCGAGGGTGTAAATCTTTACGGGAGTAGAAAGCCTCATCTTTCTCCCGCGGAGCGGCTGGTAGTTTCGAACTGCTGACCTTAAGGTTCGCAGCCCCATTTGTAACCACTACGCTATCAGAGCTCCGTAGGATTGTGTATATAACATTGTTTATCTTAGTTGTCTTTAACTCTTGCACTCCTCCCTGTGACTTCCCATGTCTTCATTATCCTTCTGCCAGCTTCCCTCTTGTTGCATACTGCCTTCCCCTTTACCCAAGCTAACATGGGTCTATGATCTAGCAAGTGAATTACTTCATCTTCTCACCTACCCCTGGTAACCACCAAAGAATGTTTCTTTTAGTGTGAAAACCTTTTCATGACTTTTTGTAATAGTGGTCTGGTACAATATTTGTCTTTTTATGATTGAGTAATTTTATTCAGCATAATGTCCTCCATGTTCCTCCACATTGTGAACTGTTAAGGTTGAATAGCATTCCATTGTATGTATACAACAATGCTTGTTTATTCTTCCAGTTGACAGTCGTTAGGTTGGTTCCATCTTTTTGTTATGGTGAATAATTTTAATGACCTTTTGCTTCTTTATGATTTCTTTGCTGTCATCTCACAATTTGTTCTGTGGCCAACAGGTCAAATCTACTCTTGAAATGCTCTCTGAATTCAAGTGGGATATACTCAAAGAGATATAGTAGCATAGTGATTCTGAATCGGACTGCTAACCTCAAGGTCAACAGTTCGAAACTAACAGCTGTTCCGCAGGAGAAAGATGAGGCCTTCTGTTCCCATAAAGACTTACAGCTTCGGAAACCCTATGCATGGTCACTATGAGTTGGAACCGACTCCACAGCACCCCACCACCACCACCACCATATTCAAGGTCATACCTTGGCTCTCATGGACTTGTTTCAATTTTAACTTCAATTTGAACTTGCAAATTGATGGGTCTGTTCCACAGTCAATTCCTGGCCTTGCTCTGGCTGATGATAACAAGTTTCTCCATTGTCTCTTTATACAGAGGAAGTAGATTTGATTCCTGTGTGTTGCATCTGGTGAGATCTATATATATAGCTGCCATTTATGTTGTTGGAAAATGGTATTTCTAATGACTAAGTCTTTGGTTTTGAAAAATTCAATCATTCGATCTTCAGTGTCATTTCTATCACCAAGGTTATACTTTTCCAACCACTGATCCTTTATCTTTGTTTCCAACTTTTGCATTCCAATTAATAGTAATTTTCAGTGCATCTGGATGGGAGTCGTACAATGGTTTGGAAGAGTTGGACCTTTGAGATACCTTTCATCTCTGTCTCATAGAAACCAGCTTTGGGCTGATCTGTATGAAATAAACTATTCATTTATTCTCCTATCAACAATCCCACACCTACCTTCTGCTTTTTTTTTTTTCTGGTGGGGCCCCCAGGCGCAGCCCAGTGGCTGGGGAATCCACAGGGAGACCCAGAGCCTCAGGGCCTGTGGCTGTGGCAGTCCTCTCCATTTGCATTCTTTGGTTTTGATAAAGATTCTCATCTTCTGTCCACTACTGTGGATATTTTGCCTTTGGAACTTCCCTTTTGAGGCAGCCCCTCTCACCTGTCTTGTGGGAAGAATTGTTGCTGTAGTTTTCCAACATCTTCCATGTCAGGGATCCATGGGTTTTCAGGAGCCTGTGCTAAGGGGGTATCTGCAATCAGAAAGCCCAGTCTGCAGTCCTCTAAACCTGGTGCTGTCCCCTCCTCTCTCAGGCTGAGGGGACTCTTGTCAGTAGATCTCTGATAAGGCAGGATCGGGACATGCTCAATGAGTCAGCTAGGACATATCACCAAGAAGTGCTATCTATGTAAAACCAAGTAAAGCCATTAGAAGCTCTCAGCCTAGGGTATGGATGCCATTCTCTCCTGCTGTGACCGGGGTTAAACATGTCGGGTAGATGGAAACCAGCTGTAAATACTGGTGAGCAAACCCAGTGACTAAGAACAGAACCCTTCTTGTAAGCAGGCTGTCTTTGCTCCCTCTTGGCCCTTATCAGTAGACTTGAGGTGGGGTAGGCACCAAAGGCAGCAGTTTTTCCATCCTTGCCACTGAGCTTTTTGAAGGAGCCTTCCAGTCTGCTCCTTTGTCTTTGCCCCTGCACCCTTCTAGGTCAGGCCCAAGAGGAGCAGGGCCTCCCTGATCTGCCTTCTGGGTCTGCTCTGTGAAGCTGCTGTTTAAGCATTTTAGCCCAGGTCCTGTGTGTTGTTGTAATCTTGCAAGTTTCTTGTTGTTAAATACCGTAGAGTTGATTCTGACTCAACAGTCCTGTACAGGGTTTCCGAGGAGCAGCTGGTGGATTTGAACCACTGACTTTGTGGCTTCCAGTCCAGTTCTTATCCTATAGTGCCATACCTAGAGCCCTGGAAAATCTTTTTTGTGGGGGCTGCGCAAGTTTCCCAAGGAAGGGACTGTAGGCTTATCCTTGGAATACAGTGTGCTGAGGAGCTGTGGTCTCACTGTGGGGCAGTGCCTACTGAAAGTGCCCTGCATTGTGGCTGTGGTGCAGCCAGCAGTGATCTCGGTCCTTGTCGGGGTTCAAGGACACAGCCCTTCCGGTAAGGAAGCTCCTACTTTCCTTCTCAAACAGCCTGTGAGAGAAGTAGACTGAGGATTTTAAAGCTCAGCTCCTCCTCAGAAACCCTATACAGGGTCACTGTGAATCAGAACCAACTAGACAACACTTAGTTGGAGCCCGAATGGCTCCATGGGTTAAGCATTGGGCTAATAACCAAAAGACTGACTGTTCAAACCTACCAATTACTCAACGGAAGAAAGATGAGATAGTCTGTTTCTGTAAAGATTTAGTCTTGAAAATTATATATTGGGTCACTGTGAACTGGAATCCATTCAACGGCAGTGAGTTTAGGTGTATAGCTCAGTTGTATTCCAAGACAGCTAAATTGTTTCATCAAAGATTATAAAAAGACCAGTCTCAGAAACCCTATTCAGTGTTGCTATGAGTCAGAATTGACTTGAAGGCACACTCCCATAACCCCCACCAATATGTCTCCCATGCCTTTGTAGTTCCTCCTGATACTTATCCTCTCCACGTATTTTCTGTGATCTGGCAGTACGGTATACATACTTGCTTATTTCTATTTGGCGCATTGTGAAAAGTGGCCTTCTTCTTGATTTTCACTTTTTTTTCCCACTGGTGATCTGCTATCACTCTTTGAAGAATTGTCTGTTGGTGAACTTTTCAAATGTGTCAGCCCATAAGAGTTAAACCATCCCTGAGTGGCTGGATGACAAGGTGGGCTCCAGGCATACCCTTGGTGTGCAGGCCGAGCTGCTTCCCAAAGGCATGGTGCACCCTACACCCCCACCCCCACGGGCCTACATCAGGCATTGTCTTTTCTCCTTAATAAAAGTACAAAATGGTATCATGTTATTTTTGGTTGAATATGTTACATTAGTAGAAATGGGAAGCATTGGATTCATAAATGTCTCTGTGTGTTTTGATGTTTCAGATCCGAAAGACATCAAGTGCTCATCCACACTGTCAAGGGTAAGGACCTCCTCTCTGCCCCATGTCATCTGCTGGGGCAGTGCATGTTTGCCAGGTGTTCTGAACTGTCCCAGTCACCACCGTGCTCTATACAGAGAATCACTGGGATTCACATGTAATCCCCACCCTCCAAGAACTGCCAAGCTTTGCAAAGGGCTGAAACAATAGCAACACAAATGAGACACCAGGTTAGAGCAGACCAAACTCAGAAGCTCAACTACTGACTATGTCTAACAAGGAGTGGGGACACCCTGGTCTACCTTCAGGGACATGGAAATGTGACTGGGGAAGAACCTGTGGCTGAGTAAACTTCACACTGGTGATCACAAATCTCAGATGGGTCAGCGAGCCTGTCTGGTCAGTTGCCCACATTGCCCTGATCAATTTCATTTCACATCAGACCTCACGTCCTATAGTCTGCCTCACACTCAGTTGACCATGTGCTCTGGGATACTGAGAAAAACAATCAAAGAGGGCTCATACAAGCCAAACCCCACCCACCCACAGCCCCTGCATCCTTCATCTGTGTGCATGTCAGCAGCCTTCCTAAAGGAACTGATGGGGAACTGACTGCACCCATCCCACCCAAGGCCCCGAATGCCTGCAGTTACACACACACACACACACACACACACACACACACACACACTGCTGTTCACCCAATCTCCTGCCACCACATGTGGTACCACCCGTTTCAGAAGAAGGCCTCTCTTGCCTCATGTCTACTCCAGTCACTTCCCTCTCCCATCCTCTGCTCTCACTTGTAGCAGATCCCAGAGGAGTTGGCTCTTCCTGCTGTCTTTACTCATCCAGCCCTGCCAGCCCCTGCCCCCACCATCCACTGACAGGGCCTTGGTCAAAGCCAACAGCAACATCCTCTGGGTGAGTGCTCCGGCCTCATCCCACTCAGCTTGTTGGCAGTGTGGAACTCAGATGTGCTCTCCCTCCATGAAATCTTTCTTCCTTTGCCTTCTGGGATGTATAACATGCTGGCTATTTCTGCCCACAGTGCTTTGTCAGACCCCCAGCCTGGAACACCGCAGCCAGTCCTTAGCCCCATCTCCTTACTTTCACTCAGTGACCTCCTCCGGGCCCATGTGCATTCATTCCTCCATATATGCACCTAAATGACCCTCTTCCCTGGGCTCCACAGTCACAGATCCAGCTACCCACCTGACGTTCCCACTGACACAGCCCTCTGGTTGTCACCAGACTGCATGTGTCCAGAATAGACCTCTTGTGTGCCCCTAGCATTTCCTACCTCAGTCATGAAGGAGTCACCCCAGCTTCTCCTTCCATTAACCCAAAACCCAGCCCATTGGCAGGCTCCATCCGTTCTGCACACACGCACAGACACATGTACCAGGGGCTTCAAAAACTTCAAGGAAGAATTCCATTTGTTCACCAACTTTTTAAAGCCCCCTTATGAGTATGTATGTGTGTGTGCGTGCATGCAATGGAAACACTTCTAATCAATTCCACCAACAACAACCCTGATCCAAGTTGCCATCATCACTCCTGTCAACTCACACTCATTACCTGCAGGAAGAAATCCACTTTTGCTCCCTTTTTAAAATGTGTTCTTCCCACTTTTCACCTAGAAAGATTTTCTTAAACAAGTTGTCACTGCCTTGCCTGCTACCCTCCAGTGGCTCCCACTTTGCTCTGCACAAAACCCTTCTCATGCGTTGACCCATTAGGCCTGATGTGATGGGACTCACTCCCACCTCAGTGAGCATAATGCTCCAGTCTCCATAGTGATAGCCTTACCTGAGTCACGCCTCTTACTTCCTGTTTCTGCCTCACACCCTTTGTATCTGTGTGTCTTCTGTTGGAATGCTCCCCACCAGGGTGAGTATGGTGTGTCTCAGCTCAAATGTCATCACTTCAGGGTAGCTTCCTGGACCATCTGAAAAAGGCCCTAGCTCCTTTCAAAGCATTTGTCCCTATCTGAAGTGATGTTGTTTCACGATAGTTTCGCTGTTTATCATGGCTCCCCCAAGTGACTGTAAGAGCCACGAGAGCAAGCCTTATCTTGGTCACTGCAGAATCTCCAGTCCCCAGAACAGAGCCTGGCGGTGTGCACAGAACGGAACTGGCAGTCTCCTCTGGTCCATGTTTTATACATTGGGCTTTTGAGTATTTGAAAAACAGGGTTCTGGTACTTGTTAAACAAAAATAAGGAAACAAATGAAATCAATTTTGAAAACCACTGCCTTTGGGGAAGCTAAACACCACTTGAAGTTTTTTTTAAAGCTAGAGTAGATATTTTCAAAGTGTTCTCAAAGCTATTTTCCTGCCCCAAGCATGAATTTTAGCTTCAGGAGGGCATAGATCAATGGTTTTTTTAGTTGTGAAGTGAAGTACCTTATTGGTGTGAGGACCAGCCAGCCTCTAGAATTGGGGGAAATGTGTGTGCTCTCCTGGAGCAGCCTTTCTGCCCTGGGACATTTCTGTTCCCACCCAGCAGTGGTCAGGCCTAGGATGAAAAACGGGCCCCACTTGTACAAGGAGCTTTGTGTGGATGTGTGTGCTGCATCTTCCTCTTGGCCAACTTTCAGGAGGAGGAGAGAGCATCTGTTAAATACAAGGCCAGAGACTTGCTGCTTATTTCTGTGAACCGGGGGCTAAAGGCTATGGTTTCTTTTCTTCTCTTCCCCCACTATGGAAGCAGCTTCCTGAGCTTCTATGGTGCTGAGCTGCCCCAGGGTGCACTGGGCCATATGGCCCAGGGAGGTGGTTCTGAGTCATCCTTTTTCTCGTTGGAGGTCTGGGTATATTTCACCCACTTCTGCAGAGCAGAAGCTTAGTAGTAAGGGTGTGTTCCCCCTTCTGAATCAGTTGTGACACAAGAAAGACCTCCATTTCCTCACTTCTTAGAGAAAAACTTTGGTCTCTGTTGTTTCTAAACACCTTTTCATTTCAAAACAGTTTTCAAAAAATGTCAACGTTGATAAGGAATGTCATTGTTTGTTGCTGTCAAACAGAGCTCAACACTTGGTGACCCCATTTGTGTCAGAATAGGACTGTGTTCCCTATGTAGGGTTTTCAGTGGCTGGTTTTTCTAAAGTAAATCACCAGGTCTTTCTGGGTAGATTCAAACCCCTACCTGTCGGTTAGCAGTTGAAAAGAAGGGTTACGGTACCCAAGGACTCTGAGAAACGTTAAATTTACTTGATCGTCATTTTACATTTCTATAAACTCTGGCCCTGGAGTAGTCTTTAAGAAAGAATTTTATTCTTAAGTTCTGCCATCTGAGGATCTGGGACCTTGATATTAAAGTGATTAGCCCTTTGTTTTATCTAATTATTTCTCTCATTTCCCCTTGGTAGCTTTTTGGTTTGATTTCTGTCGATTCAACCATTGATCTAATTAAACTGTTTCCTCCCAGCATTCCAAAGGCTATGAGAATGGTACAAACCGATTTAGACTCCAAAAGCAAATCCTCAACAATGAAAAGAACACAGCTCCGGTAAGTTAGACTTGGTTTTCCTTCCACAAGTCTGGGTGCCAGGAAAACCCTGAGCCATAGAGGCGGTCTGTCCTTCTGCTTTGATGACATCCCCACAGCTATCTGGGGTTGTTGGAAAATTGGTCATTGTATTTCTTCAGTAAAATGTGAGTCTGTTATTAGATTTCTTTGGCTAGTTTGTTGTTGTTGTTAAGTGACTGTATGGCGTTTCTGAGGAACAGCTGGTGAGTCTGAACCAACGACCTTTTTTTTAAAATTGTTTTATTGTGAATTATATGATAGTTTATTGTGAATTATATGATAGTTTATAGTTTTATTGTGAATTATATGATAGTTTAACCAACCAAAGGGTATACACTGCAAGCCTGCCCCCTGCACTATCCCCCCTACCCCCACCCCCATCCCCCAGTCTTCAGCACACAGTAGCTCTCCCTCTCTGGATCTAAAGTCCCCAGCTGCTCCATCGCGCCACATCATCGTCTCTGCCTCCATCTCAGGCATCACTGCTTCTCTGGGTAGGGTCCCACTCTCAGCTCTTCTCCATTGATGGTCCTAGGGACCTCTGCTCCTAGACTGGAAAGTTAATCACTCCCTTCCTTGCTATACAACTTCTACCTTTACATTTCCAACCCTCACAATCAGTCCTGATAACAGTTATTCACTATTGTATCACAAGAGACCCATCTGTATTTCATTTCATGAGCACCGCCTAGACAGATTGGATGGTACTCATTGGAGATTCTGCCTTCCTCCATGCCCCCTGGCTCTAGGTTCCCTCCTGAAAGCTTATAAGCCAGTCACTTCTTGCCTTTGTAGCCCCGCCCCATTTTGGGTAGCCAATGTCCAAGTTGCCCATCCCTGTCTACTCTGTGTGTGGAGGGGATGGAAATGATTCTTGCTGTAAGGATTTGTTCCCTCTTTTGAGTTACTGCATCCATAGGTGTAGGTCAAGTTCATCAAATTGCATCAGATTACTCTTTTTTTTCCTCTTCTTTCTTCTTCTGGTTGAGCTCTGATCATACAGTCATTGAAGTCAGGTCAAGTGGGTATTATCTG